>NW_026294391.1:102142296-102509796 GCF_007827085.1 Peromyscus californicus insignis
TGCTAGAAGTCTCACTATATACACAAACAGTATCTGATAGCCTTCACCATTCTCAGGACACTATCTATCATGTTTTCTAAAAATGTGTTGGTTTTAGAGGTAATATTATTCCCAGCCAGGTGGGTATTCTAACCCCCGCCCCTCCCCACCTCAACTTCAAAACTGCCTTCTAAGGTCTTTCCTCAAAAACCAACACCAGACAAACCCTGACTGTACTATACCTAAGCCACTCTCCCCACAGAACTTTATACGGGGCGGGGGGTGGGGGGCTTGAAAATTTGGCTGTCTCCCATAGGCAACTCAATACTGATTCAAGATTCCATTATTTCCCGCCAGGACAGCAGGCAATGCTGACAGGTTATTGATCTGGGCTAGAGATGAAGAGCTTCTGTGAGACTTTTGGGGCGGGGGGAACTGAGAAGAACTGTTAGTATAGGGGCGTGCTGCTTGTTGATTGCAAAAATTCTTGCAAACAAGTTTTTCTCAACTCCTAGCAGAAGAGAAAACATGAACAACCTTCTTTGGTCAAATCTTCTTAGGCGATTTGCTTGATAGTTGTGTGGTTTTTCGTTGAGATCAGCAGGGATGGGTGCCTTGACTCCCCAGCTACAACCTTGGGGATTTGAGATTAGGGTTCTCCAACCAACATATGGCAAGAGAGAAAGCTCCTGCCAGGCCTCCCTGAAGCCAATGCTCGTTAGCCAGTTTTGCATTTACTTTAAAAATCACATGAGGCAGATGTTTATCCAGGTTGTGGATCAGCCAAGTTGCTTTGTTTTTTCTTTGGCCATGTGACCATTCCAATTGCTTCTTAATGCCTCCACCAGGGGGAGGGCTGGAACAAAAAGAGGAGGCAAGCATTACAGAATAGCAGAGTGTCTCAGGGTCCAAAGCAAACTAAAATTCTACTTGAAGCTTGCAGAGTCTGAATCTACACTACAATGTTTAGTTTCTCCAAAAACGGGGAGCTGGAAAACTGATGGGGGAAGACAAGTGATGTATTATATGGGAATGCTATGGGGAACGTGAGGGCCAAGCTCTCTCCAACTGAGAAAGTAACAGAGGAAATTATACATTCAGAGCCATAAGTCTGAAGAAATCTCATGCTTTGGCATTTCTGAATAGTTCACATGAGAGCTCAGAGGAAAGGCTGGGAGAGTGAATTGCATGAGTATTCAGGGATGCTGAGTGACAGAGAGTCTTTAAAGTGTTTCAATCAGGGAATCTCTGGGAGCACATTTGCATTTTATCAAGAGCCCTTGGGCAGTAATAACATAAGGGGTGAATTGAAGACAGGGAAGACAAGACCAAGACAGGAATTGGGGGAAGGGTTTTGAGCTTGGCTAAAAACAATGACATAGTGTTATTGTTACTCGTGAATGGATATAAAAGAGAAAGAGATTGGAGAGGAAGTTGTTGAGATCACTTTGGACAGATTTAGCTTGTGGTTTCCTCTGGTCAGACACTGATGTGGAGATATAAACACGTGTAGAGTAGAAGAGAAGGAAAGCTGAGAAGAAAAGCAACATTTGGTTACGCGAACTCATTTAGGAAGTATTTAATCTTGGGAACTTGAGCTGGTTGAGCTTGGGAACTAGAAGACACGGATCTAGCTCCTAACATGGTGCTTTTCTCTGGGTTTCGTGGAAGAATGGACTGCTACTGCTCTTGGGGATGTCCCTTCCAGACCCCGTCTAAATCTTCTCCATAGACTAGAGAGGGGCCGACGGCATTTAATAAGCAACTGAAGGTGAGCAGGACAGCAGGGCTACATAACACACAGACACAAAGAACTGACTCCTCCAGACCTACTTCCTCAACAAGTTCAAGTTTCCTAGACAACAACTTGAGACCATTTCAAAGTGACCTCTATCAAATTCTCAAGATTTAATAACAAAAGAGTACACACCATCAGATCTGGAAAGGCTCTTTAAGGAAAGCAACCTGCATTGCATCTGACTCCAGGTCCAGTGCTCTTTCCACTCAGAGCCACTGCTTACCAGGAAGTACCATCTTTTGAAAAATCATATCCCAAACATTCTGAAATATGTCAAACTTGAGTTAAGATAGTTAACATTTCACAGGAATCCAACTACTGGTGCTATATTTTATACATAATACATGGTCCTGTTGGATATGTTTAACTATTAGATAAGAAATTAGAAATGATTTTGTCATGTGTGTTTCTCATTCAGTGGCAGATATCATGTCCACAGTTTCAAAAAAATATTGAAAAGTACTTAGACAGTTTGGGCTGTCATCTGGAACATGAAAAAATAGCTTTCTTATACAAAACTGGATATTATACAGAACTGGATTAATGAGTGTATTCATTCATGTGAGAGTCTAACTGTTCAATAAACTTCTAGTTGATTAATTTAACCAGGCTCCCATACTGTGCTGTACTAGGGTTTGATTTGTATACCATCTGTTGCAATGCACTTGGTTTTACTTGATTGTCAATGAGAAATAGTACTTCCACATGGCTTCATGGTTTTGTTCTTGCTATACTTTGTGTATAATTTTTCACTTTCCACTCCTCTAAAATGATTATTCTAAAGTAATCTTTCTTAGGCATCCATTTACTCGGGGTCTTCATGTAGAAAATATTCATATTGTTTTGGGAAATTGGTGACAACAATAAATGAAATTAAAAAACAATGTATGAGTTTTTCTTTCTGGATCTTATCGTTGGTTTTTCCACCACAGGGATATTGGGCAACAAGTCATATGGGGGTGGGGGGAAGCTTGACAGCTGATAGCCTATTAGTTCAAGACTAGTTTTCTTCTTAATATTGTTTTTAACTCTTAGGGTTTCATCTATAGAGACATGAAGCTAAAGCTGTTTTATTTGAGGGCATTTCTCTTTCCAGTATTCCTTCTCCATTTTCTCAAAAGATCACTTTGTCATAGCAGCCTTACCTTGTCACTTTATTCCACCTTTATTTTTCTAAACAGGAACTTGCTCTGTACCCCAAGGCTGGTCTTGAAGTCATAATCTTCCTGCCTTGTCCCCCATCATGGCCAGCATCTTCCTTTATCAAAGATGAATCCTGCAATAAATTGTTCTGTTTGTTTATATAGGACATGGGCACACTGAGTGATGCTTTCTGATAGGGAGATGGAAACAAGATCTAAATAGAAACTCTGAAAATGCTCAATGGAAGCCTAGATTATTATGCAATAATCATTTTGTACACTGTGAAGATGTGTCTTTGCCGAGGCTCCTTCTGATTGGTTTAATAAAGAGGTAAATGGCTAATAGCTAGGCAGGAGGTATAGGTGGGACTTCCAGGCACAGAGGGGACTCTGGGAAGAAGAAAGGTGGAGTCACCAACCAGACTTGGGGAAGAAACAGGAGATGCAACATGGAAGAGAGGTAACACCACATGGCAGAACGTGGATTAATATAAATCGGTTAATTTAAGTTATAAGAGCTAGTTGAGACAAGCCTAAGCAAAAGGCCAAGCTTTCATGATTAATAATAAGTTTCTATGTCATTATTTATGAGCTGGTAGCCAAAGAAAAATCTGACTACACTGGATAAGTGACTTCCAGGTATATCTGACCACACATAGTGTCTCTCAAAGCAAATCTTTCATGGACATAGCAATTAAAGACAAATATTCCCAGCATTTTATTCAACTTAAAGACTGGGCTACAGCAGGAATACATTATTGACTTGGAAGCTTCCCTGGCCGAAGATCTATTGGGTTGATGTGGCTTGATTTGGGGTGTATCAAGGAAAGGGAAAAGACATTTTCCTGTTCTTGTCTCTTCACTAGAGTCTGTTCTTTTATTGAGTTTCCCTTACAATATCCATATATATTAAAGTAATTCAGATCATACAGAAATGTGGTTTACACTGTGCATTTCTCCAGGCAGAAAAGTTTGGGAGAGGGAGAGACAGAGGGAGAAGGAGAAGGAGAATGTGTGTTAGGGGCAATGAAGGTAGACAAGATTGATGAATATGAAACAGGAAGAAAAAGAAGTGTAAAGACTACTTCACATAGTTCTTCTGTAGAGCAGAGGGTAAAAACATTTGATAGGGAGATCCAAAAGGTTTAAGAAGGACATGATAGGCTCCCCCTGGCAGCTTACTCTCCAGAATGTACTGCCTTACAGGCTTCTGGATGAACACAGCACTAATCAGAGTCCCAATAAGAGATAGATAGTAATGGGTAACTTGACAGTAATTGGAAGAAGGTTTAGTTAAAAATGTATCATTTATGGAAAGCATAAATGTTGGGAAATGCAAATAACACAGTAACCCAGCCTAGTAGGAGCTGAACGCTTGCCACTTCCTAGACCTCATGGTTCGGGGCAGGTGTGGCGTATGTAGAGTTGTCTGTCTGGAGGAGAGAAGTGGCTTCACTGAAGGGTTAAGAGAGCCTAAGTGATAGGTGATCACATAGGGAGAGGAAAGGGGAGAATACATAATCTTCTTCCCTCTATCTCCTGCTAGTAATTCTCCTCAGTCAGACCGCAAGAACAAAAATAGCAGCTATTGATGTGATTCATGCAGGTCAGCCTCCCCGGGAAGAATACAGCATGCAGAATGGTAAAGCGTGTATCTGGGAGATTAAAGAGCAGGCACCTAGCACAGCTGTCAGGTGGAAGTTCTGTGCGGAGATTCTTTGAAGCTTGCAGAATATAAGCAATCGCTGAACCAACTCCAGTCACAGGGTCAATTTTACCTTTATACTGCCTCCTTTCTGTGCCTGTACAGTCAAAAGCATTGACTTTACCATTGTACAAAGCTTTCCTCTGTTCCTTAGTATCCATTCTCTTCGTAAATGTTCCGACTTCTCTAATCCAGTATCCTTTGGTACATCATTTTGAATTGTTTTGCTTGCTCATGACAAAACAAACCAATGAACAACAACAGCAACAAAATCCAATTTTGCTTAAGGAAAAAGGGGACAGCAAAGTCTGAATATAATTTAGCCTCTGGTATAAGTCATGTCCAGAAACTCAAATATGTCATTAGGGACTAGTCTTTCTTTCTCCAGATCTCCCTTCTGCTCTCCATCATACTAGCATCATAATCAGACTCCACAATCAAAACAGGCTCACTTCTGGCAGAAAGCTTCCAGAATTACTAGACTATACCCGAAGAACTAATGGTACCTGAAAAGTGAAAAGATCTCTCCTGAAAGTTCCAGTTTAAAAGAAAAATTTGAGTTCCCTCAAACTTTCTATAGAACAGAAAGGGAATGAACACTAACATATTCATTCTGAGAGCCAACATCACCCTGATACTGGAAAAGAGAACTATATTTATTTTCCACACAGATGATGAAATTCTCAATGAAATTCTTATAAATTGAATCCAAGAACATATTAAGATCACATCAATGACCAAGTTTGTTTCATTCCAAGGATGCAAAATTGTTTTACAATATGTTAATCATTAAGTACAATTCAACACATAAGAAGACTTAAGGACAGAACCCACCGAATCATCTAAAAAGACCTTGAACAAATGGCGCTGGAACAACTCCATGCAAAAGAAGACACTCCATACCCCTTACGCCATATAGAGAAATGGATCCAAGATCGAAGTAGAAGAGTTTGTAAAACACCTGGGTGGTGGCGGTGCACACCTTTAATCCCAGCACTCTGGAGGCAGAGGCAGGTGGATCTCAGTGAATTCAAGGCCAGCCTGGTCTACAGAACTAGTTCTGGAGAGCCAAGACTATGCAAAGAAACTGTGTCTCAAAAAACAAGTTTGTAAATCTTCAAGACCTTGGGTTTTTACAAAATGATTTCTTAGGGCTGAGTGTGGTGACTTAATCCTATAAATTCTAGCTCTTAAGAGGCTGAGGCACAATGGCCATGAGTTCAAGGCCAGGCTAGACTATCTATCAAGACTGTCTCAAAAGAATCAAAAGATAAAGTTTTTAAAATATGGTACCAAAAGTATAAGTGGCTAAGGAAAATCTCTGTGCTGTCAAGAAAGTAAAAATATCACTCATAGATTGGAATAAAACACTTGCATATTATATGTTCAAATAAAATGGAATATCTCTACTATATTAAAGACAACTCAACTAAAGATGTGTGAAAAATCTAAAGAGATGTTTCTCTAAAGAAGATATATAAATGAATAATAAGCACATAAAATGTTAAATATCATTACTCATTAGAAAACTGACAATCAAAACAATGACAAGATCTATGTTGATACATGTTATCCATTTTGAGCTGATTTTTGTGTACAATGTATAAGAAGGGTCAAATTTCATTTTTTTTCTTACAAGTGGATATCCAGTTTCCCCAATACTATTTGTTGAAAAGTCTATTCTTTCACTAGTGCATGTTCCTAGAAACAATGTCAATATTAGTTCTCTATAACTGCATGGGTTTGTTTTTAAACCCTTCATTCTGTTCCACTGGTCTATGTATTTTCTCTTACGCCAATGTGATACTGTTTTGAATGCTATAATTTTGCAATACAGTTTAAAATCAAAGAGTTCAAACGATATCTCTTTGGGGAGTAAATATGAGACCAACAGAATGGACTCATATTTGCCCAGGCTAGTCTTCGTTACCGATACCTCTGAATTTCCAAACTGCCGGCAAGTAAAGCCAATATGCCTCCCTTCAATGGCACTGTTACCTTAGGTATTCAACTGACCACTTGATGACAAACAGTCTATAATGTGCCAGTTATATTCTAGATGTACCAGAAGTTTGTTTTTACAGCCAAAAAGCATTTATCCATGGTATACTTTTGCCTTTCTTAAGCACAAGTCAATACACTACTATCTGAATTCTTAACAGAGTCTATGATCAATTGATATGTAATATCACTTAAAATTGAATGCAACCAAAGGATTTGTCATATAGCAAAGAAAGGTACAAGAATTAGCCTATGATGATGAGCTGCACAGAATCCATACTACCACTGCAAAAGTTTGTGCTATGTGTGTGTGCATTAGTACGTGTATGTGTGGGGTGTGTATGTGCGTGCATGTGTGTGTGTGTGTGTGTGTGTGTGTGTGTGTGTGTGTGTGTGTAGCCAAATTGTCTTTTAAATGACAGCTAAAGCACCAACCAAAGTCTACACTCTGTGAGGAGGACAGGATCTCATTCTCCAGAATACAGTACATTCATTGAGTCAAAATTGTGTATGATGCATGCCCTCAGCAAGAATACATGAGTTCCAAAACAAAGGAGCATAAATATGAAGAGCTGCACTTACTGTCACTACTGGTGACACATCAAGAAACTTTGTGTTTGGCAGACATTCTAGAGTTATGTTCTGGCCCTGAAGTAAGCTTCCTCTAGCCTAAGGTTTTCACTGTCTTGCAGCTATTGATACTTGGGCTGGAAAATTCATGGTTGTGGCAGCTGCTCTGTGCACTATAGGATATTTAACAGCATCCTGGGCTTGTATCTACTAGGCTCCACTATACAACCCTCCTAATTTTGACAAACAAAAATGTCTCCAGATATAAGGGCTGTGGATCACTGATAGAACAAAAATGTCTCCAAGATACTGCCAAATGTTCCCTGGGGAGCAATGACCTGACAGCACTGTTATAACTGATAGAGCAAAGACTATTCATACAGGTTGTGCCTACCACCTGTACATTCTGATATCTTTGCATCCAGGGAGCTGAGGCAAGAAATGTCTCCATCATAACTTGCTCCATGATTGTCAGGAGATGGGACAGGGAGGAATTTTCAAGAGATTAAACGGTCCCTGAGCAGAAGCATCTGCAAGACTGGCTGGCTACTCTGTCAGAGATTTGATAAAACCTTAGGCTAGAGGAAGGTGACAACAAACTGAAGTGAACAAACCCAGTTTATTACTAACCTAGATGGCATAAGCAAGCACAGAATGTTAGCTCCGCACATCCTTGATCCCATAGGGTAATACGAGAACACAGGGATCAAGTGACAGATGAAAAAACTCATAGGCTATTCTACTGTGGAGGAGCTGATTCTAGGCTGCAAGTAAGTGGTGTTATACCTGTGGCTGTGTGCTAAGAAGGCTAAGATAAGTAGTCCCATGTCGCACTGGAATATTGGTGAAATTATTAAGGCCATTCCACGTAGTTAAAAGGGAGGTTTATTTTGTGGGGTAACTTACAAATGAAGGGATAGGCTACAGGGTCTGGGAAAGGTGTAGCGCAGTCCGGCGGTGTTCTCTGGAGAACTCTGCTCAGTCTACCTCCAGTGTCCAGGGTCCAGGAACCAAGAGAGTCGGCGCATCTGGATCTCAGGTCTTCAGCGTCCTCTCTCGGCCTGCCTTGTAGGCATGACAGTTACCAAAGCCTCAATGGGGGTTGGAACTTCCAGATCAAAGCTGGAATGGCTACCCACTACACTGGAATGAGGAATATAGATAAGAATCTGATTCATGGCACCCTCCTACAATAAAGAGAAGCTGATGAGAAATAGCTTATGATAGCAATCCAATTATTTTTTTAGACAGAATCTTGCAATGTAGCCCAGACCAGCCTCAGATTTTCCCTCTTCCTGCCTCTGTCTCCCAGGTGTTGACATTACAATTTTGTGCAATCACACCTAGTTTTCTTAGTGTTTGTTACAGGCTTTCTCTTCATATCCCAGGCTGACCTTGAACTCTGTAGCCATGTCACCCTGTCAATCCTGACTATAAATGAATAGGTACAGTGATCATTGATTTAAAAGGACATGATAACAGAGAATCAGACATCTTAAGGAAAAAGACTGAGATCAAACCAGTAAGTAGATGGGCCACTGAATCGGTCAATGGGGTAACTGAGAGTAAAAAGAGTTTATAATGAGTTTTAGGGAAGAGAAAAGAAAAATGTATTAGTCAGGGTTCTATAAAGGAACAGAGTTGATAGAATGAAATATATATATATATATATATATATATATATATATATATATATTATATATATATATATATATTTGTGTAGCATGAATCTTAACAGGTCTTATAATAAAAAACACAGAGCCAGATATAGGGGTGAAAGCTGAAAGATCAGAGAAGCAGAACAGCCAGCCACTAGCTTACCTCTACGAAATCCTCAGCCTCAAGAGCATGAGTTCTTGTTTCCTCACACCTTATATACCTTTCTGTGTCCTGCCATATTACTTCCTGGGATTAAAGGCATATGTCACTACTGCCTGGTTCTGTTTCTCTCATGTAGCCCGGTGTGTCCTTGAACTCACAGATATCCAGACAGATCTCTGCCTCCCAAGTGATAGGATTAAAGGTGTGTGCCATCACTGCCTGACCTCTATGTCTAATTTAGAGGCTGGCTCTGTCCTCTGATCCCCAAGTAAGCTTTATTAGGGTACACAATATATCACCACATATGTGCATACATATATATTTCTGATATATATATATATATATATATATATATATATATATATATATGAGGATTTATTAGAGTGGTTTATAGGCTGTGGTCTAGGCAATACAACAATTACTGTCTCCCAATGGAAAGGCTAAGAATCAGTAGCTGTCGCCGGGCGGTGGTGGCGCACGCCTTTAACCCCAGCACTCGGGAGGCAGAGCCAGGCAGATCTCTGTGAGTTCGAGGCCAGCCTGGACTACCAAGTGAGTTCCAGGAAAGGCGCAAAGCTACACAGAGAAACCCTGTCTCGAAAAACCAAAAAAAAAAAAAAAAAAAAAGAATCAGTAGCTGTCCACTCCATGATTATAGATGCCTCAATATTCCCAATCTGGTGTTAGCGAACTGGGGAGTTCCTAGAAAGGTGATGGGCTTAGGTTTACATTGGAATCCTGAAGAAGAAGGTTGTAACACCAGTGAAGGAAGGCCTTGGCAACAGGATGGATGAACTTTCCAGTGACTGTGTCTTAGTGTTTTTATTTCTGTGAAAAGACACCATGACCATGGCAACTCTTATAAAGAAAAAATTTAATTGGGGTGGCTCACTTACAGTTTCAGAGGTTCAGTCCATTATCATCATGGCAGAGAGCATGGTGGCATGCAGGTAGATGTGGTGTTGGTTATATCTTGGCTTGCAGGGAACAGAAAGTCAACATACACACTGGACAGTATCCTGAGCATATCAGACCTCAAAGCTTGCCCCCACAGTGAAATACTTCCTCCAACAAGGCCATACCCACTCCAACAAAGCCACACCTCCTAATAGTGCCACTCCCTGTGAGATTATGGGGGCCAATTACGTTCAAATTACCATAGACAGTGAGGGCAAGCAGGTAAAAAGCAAAAGGTTCCTTCACCATGTCCTTTTATGTGGGCTGCCACCAAAAGGTATGGCCCAGATGTAAGGTGGGGTTTTCCCCCTCAAATGTTCCAGATTTGGGGTGTGTCTTCTCACCTGAAGTGATCCAGTGAATAAAATCCCTCACAGGCATGCCCCAGTGCTTGGATTTCAGTTGATTCCAGATGCAGTCTAGTTGACAACCAAGATTAGACGGCACAAGAACTATTTCTTTGAGTTTTGATTTGCAGCTCTGGGAACAGAGCTCAGCCTTGCCTATGCTAGGACAGTGCTGTAACACTGAGCTACATTCCCAGCCCTTGGCATTAGCTTCAACTTAAGGTTCTTTCTCTTTCCAAGTTTTTCTTCATCAAGAAAACCTCTAGGGAGTCCTGTAGAGCATCCTTCCAGATACTCAAAACAAAATATACTCAAGAAGACAGATAATATATGCTTTTCTAATTTTATTTTCTAATTGTGTATGAGAGAAAGATAGAGTGAGTGTGCATGTGTGCGTGCCATGGGGTATATGTGAAGGTTATAAGAAAACTTGCAAAAGTTGTCCTTTCTACCATGTTGGGCCAGGGGATAAAATTCAGTTTGTAAGACTTGGTGGAGAAGCATCTTTACCTGATAAGCCATCCTGCTGGCCTACAAAGTTGTTTTTAAATAATTCCACTTTACTCTCTTTATTGATTTTTTTTAAGCCATAGTATCTTTTTTATAAGACGTTTGTGGTGATTTGAATGAGAATGGCCCCATAGAGTCACAGATTTGAATGCTTGGTCACTAGGAAGTGGCACTATTAGGACGTGTGGCCTTGTTGGAGTAGGTGTGGCCTTGTTGGAGTAAGTGTGTCACTGTGGGGATGGGCATTGAGGTCTCCTATGCTCAAGCTACACCCAGTGTCCCAGCTCACTTCCTGTTGCCTGCAGATCCAGATGTAGAACTCTCAGCTCCTTCTCCAGCATACTGTCATGCTCCCTGCCATAATGATAATGGACTAAACCTCTGAAACTGTAAGCCAGCCCCAATTAAATGTTTTCCCTTTTTAACAGTTGCCATGGTCATAGTGTCTCTTCACAGCAATAGAAACCCTGACTAAGACAACATTGATTTAGGGGTCATAGTATATACCTTTAACTTATCACTATGTGTCTTGTATTATACTATAATATACCAGTCAACAGATGGTATGGGAAGTGCTATGTTTGAGTGTTTGCCTAAAGGTTTATGTGAAGGAAGCTTCCAGTATAGGATGGTATAAAACAAGTTTGGCTGTACTTTGCTTCCTGTCTCACCATGTGATCTCTCACATGCATTCTCACTATTGTGATATTATCTTCCTGGAGGCCTTCACCAGTGCCAAACAAGTGCTGGCACTTTGCTCTTGAATCTCCAGAACTGTAAAATAATGAATCTCTTTTCTTCATAAAGTAACCAACTTTGGATATTTTGCTATAGAAACACAAAACAGAATAACACAGGCCAGGCAGTGGTAGTTCACGCCTTTAATCCCAGCACTCAGGAGGCAGAGCCAGGTGGATCTCTGTGAGTTCGAGGCCAGCCTGGTCTACAGAGTGAGTTCCAGGACAGGAACCAAAACTTCACAGAGAAACCCTGTCTTAAAAAAAAAAAACAGAATAACACAGGAAGTTTCAAACATAAATTTTCATCTTTGTGCCATTATTTTCATACATGAGAGACCAGGAATCCCTTTTCCATTTAATGCTAGAATGTTGACTGGCTTGATCTTGTGAAGGTGTTGTGCAAGTAACAATACCTCATATGAGTTCATGACTACAGTCGCTATGGTGAGTTCATGAGTGCAGTGGTCTTGTTTTATCCAGAAGATACTATTTCAGCTCTGTCCCCTCCAACCTCTGGCTTTTATAATCTTTCTGCTCCAATCTCTCTTCCAAGATGTTTCTAAATCTTGGGAGGAGGGAGAACTTTGCTCTTTTCTATTTTTATTTATTTTTATTGTGTGTGTGGAAGTGTACCTGCTTGTCTGTGTATACATCATGTGTGTTTGGGTACCCAAGGAGGCCAGAAGCCCCTGGAACTGGAGTCACTATAGGTGGTTAAGAACTCCCGTGTGGGTGCTAAGGATTGAACCTACATTCTCAGCAAGAGAAGCAAGTGGTTCTTAACAACTTTGTTCTTTTTAAAAATTTATTTGTGATATTCAGAATTCCTTAAGATTCCATAACAATTCTATGTTTGTGTGCTAAGGTTTTAAAATAATGTTTTTTAATCAATTCTTTGAGAATTTCATGTGATATGTCCTTTTCTACTTTCAGATTTCTTTTTTTTCTGTTTTCTTTTCTTTCTTTTTTTTTCTTTTTTTTTTTGGTTTTTCGAGACAGGGTTTCTCTGTGCAGCTTTGCGCCTTTCCTGGGACTCACTTGGTAGCCCAGGCTGGCCTCGAACTCACAGAGATCCGCCTGGCTCTGCCTCCCGAGTGCTGGGATTAAAGGCGTGCGCCACCACCGCCCGGCTCTTTTTTTTTCTTGAGACAAGGTCTCATCACTTAATCCCAAGTGATCCAGAACTCGATATGTAAAGCAAGTTGGCCTTGTACTCACAGAGATCTGCCCACTTCTGTCTCTTGAGTGCTGAGATTAAAGGTGTACACCATCACTCCCAGGCCTATACTGAATTTTTTATTTCTGAAAATTACTGACATTGAGATTGAAGTTTTAATGAGGATCACATTGAATCTGTACATTGTTTTGGAGAATTAGCAGCAGTGTCTCCCAAAACACGAAAACAGGGTACCTTTTCACTAATTTCTGTTATCTTATACTACTTGTGATATTAATTTGCTGCCATTATTATACAGCATATTACTTTATGATTATCACTGGTACTCATTTGAGAAATTTAATCATGACAATTTTTAATACTTGAGGTTCATTGAGTTTCTTAAATCCGTGGATTTATTGTTTCATGAAATTTAAGGAAAATTTCCTCTGTTAGCTCTCATGAGAATTTCAAATGCATAAAAATCATGTTTTATTGCAGGTCATTGCTACTTTGTTTCTTTGGATGATTTTTGTATTTTTTGGAGAGTTCCTATGACCAAATCTTCATATCTATTTTGTGCTCTAATGCCTAATTTTCAGGCATATTATATGTTCATCCAGTATATCTTAAATTATGTAGTTCTCCTATCTAGAAAGTCTACTTTTTCCTTCTACTATTTAATGCTTTACTTAGCTTTCAGATCATATGAACTATATTTATAACTATTAGTGTCCTTTTTCTACTAATTCCAATATCTTTCTCATTTTTTTTCTTCTGGGTGTCTTGCTTTGTTTTGTTTTTGAGACAGAGTCACCTGTAGTACAGGCTTGGCCTCAAACTATGTAGCTGAAGGTGGCCTTGAACTGATCCTCCTGCCTCTGACTCCTAAGTAGTTTCATTTTTGAGACAAGCTTTCATTATTTGACTCATGATCCTCTTGCCTCAGCCTCTCAAGTGTTGAGATTACATGATTGCCCAGCTTTAGGGTTGGTTTTGACAGATATATTGCTTTGTGGAGAGTTGTTTCCTTTGAGTTTTATGCCCTATAATTTTCACTGGATGCCCAATAGTGTCGAATTTTAATTTGGGGACATTACAGACATTCTTGAACTTTGCTTTTAGACAGTTAAGTTCATGGAAATGCTTGAATCCTCTAGTGCCATTCTTTAAAGGTCTCTCAGATGAATAAAGAGCTTCAGTTACACATAATAGTGCACACCTGTAATCCTGAATATTCTGGAGGCTAAGGCAGGAGGACTGTAAATTTGAGGTCAGCTAGGGCAACTTAGCAAAAATATCTCAGAGTCTGAAAGGGCTGGGATGCTAGCTCAGTGGTGGAATACTTGTCTAGCTGTCATGTGTGAGACCAAGAGTTTGACTCCTATGGTTGAAGGTAACAACAAATCAGTGTGCAGCCCATTCTTCACTAGTTGGGCAAGGCCTTCTTCAGTCCTCTTCTGTTTTGTGAACTGTAAGGTTTTAGCAGTCTGGCTGAAAGAAATAGACACTACTTCCAGATCTGGGTGTTCTAACCATTCTGTGTGGCTAATTCTTTATCCTCAAGTGCATGGATCCATAAAGTGCCCGAGAGGACCATCAGTGTGCAAAGGCACCCCTGCACGTCTCTCAAATTATTTCTGCACATTGTTTTCTTTTAGTGCTCTATCTGGTAAAACCTACTCACTCTATTTGCTGCATATTCTCTACTCTCCTCCTCAATTCATGGAGCTTCCCAGCTTTTACTTGGGTTCCGACTTTCCACGTCATGGTCTAGACAATATGTGTTACAAACATGAGGCTCAACTTATGTTTCCCACTTCTCAGGGATCATAATTCTTTATTACTTAATGTAATCCATGACTAGAAAATCAGCATCTTGTATCTTTTGTCCATATAAAAATATTTTCCCAAAAAAATATTTTCCCTTGTTGGAGACAAAATCTAGTAAATAGTAAAACAACTTGATCAATACTGGAAGTCTGACTCATTTTATTTATTTTCTAAGTTAGTATATTCAAGGTGTGTTAGTTAGTGTTCTACTTCTGTAAAGAGACATCATGACCAAGGCAACTCTTAGAAAACAAAGCATTTAACTGGAGCTTGCTTACAGTTTCAGAGGTTTAGTTCATTATAATCATGGTAGGAGCATGGTGGCTAAGAGTTCTACATCCAGATCTACAGGCAGCAGGAAGAGAGAGACACTGGGCCTGGCTTGAGCTTTTGAAACCCCAAAACCCACCCCCAGTGACACATTTCCTCCAACAAGGCCACACCTCCTAATCCCTCTCAAGTAGTGCCACTCCCTGATGACCAATCATTCAAATGTGTGAGCCTATAGGGCCCATTCCTATTCAAACTGTCACACAAGGAAATATGTCCCATTATGGAATCTTTGTACATATATGTCCTTTTACTTTGTTCATTCATCCTAATTCCTCACTATCATCCTCTTTCTTCACTTCAACTTCCAAAAAGAAAAAAACTTGTTTCTGTGTAAGTCAGGCCTCAGTCTGAGTAGCAGAACTACTCTTTCTCTGGCTCTGTCCCCCTTTATCTCTGCATTTCTGTCTCTCTGTCTCTTCTCTCTCTCTCTCTCTCTCTCTCTCTCTCTCTCTCTCTGTCTCTCTCTCTTTCTCTATCTCCCTCTCTTTCTCTCTCTCTCTCTCTCTCTCTCTCTCTCTCTCTCTCTCTCTCTCTCTCTCTCTCTCTTTTCTCTCTCTCTCTCTCTTTCTCTATCTCCCTCTCTCTCTCTCTGTCTCCCCCCCCCTGTGTGTGTGTGTGTGTGTGTGTGTGTGTGTGTGTGTGTGTGTGCGCGCGTGCGCGCGCATGCACAATTCTTGAGACAGAATATCCCCGTGTAGCTCAGGCTCCTTTTGAATTCACGATCTTCCTGCCTCACCTCCTGAGTTTGGGGATCACAGTCATCTAGCACCAGGCCCACATTTGTAACAGACATTTTGACCTTATACAATTGTGTGAGCTAGATAAACTGCCTCTCAAAGGCTGTCTTTCATGTCTGATGCTGGAATTTCAGAGTCCAGCATGCAGATAGGAAGATAAGATGAAGAAAGACATGAAACCCATAAGCCTATGCTGGTACCCCCAAAGGTGGATTGAACTCTAAAACCAATCTTTTCCTCTGATATTGATGGTATGAGTATCTTGAATCCATCAAGGCATTCTTTGTCAGATAAACCCACACTCCTGGCTCAGGGGTAAGGATTCTGTGAGCAAAAGCTCCTAAAAAGGACAAAACCTTCCACGGAATCTTCTGCAATGTTGATTGCCTAACTGCAACTTCAATGATGTTAAGAAGTTGGAATATTTCAAGTCCAGAGACAAATTATCCTGGTGCATCTAAATCCCCTTTAATACTTCATTTAATTTCATATTTAATTCTGCATGCGACCTGACATCTTTGTGACCATTAGGCATGTACAAACATACCTTTGGTTTCCAGACAACCAAAGGGCTAAGCATGCTGTAAGACAGTATCTGAGGCCTCCAGCAGAATTTTCCCGGCTTTGCTGTAACCAACCTACCCACCGCTTCCACCAATGTACTTGAAAAGTTCCTTGATTTATGACTTTCTTTGTTCTGTTACTATAAAAACTCCATCAAATCATTACCACTTTGGAGTGTGGAATTTAGACTAAGCTAATTTGTGTTCCTGAGCCATGGTCACTCAAATTTGGCTCTAGAATAAACTCTCATCCCCACTGAGGTGAAAGTTTTGCTTTGTTTTGTTTTGTTTTTAATCTAATTTTTAATTTAATTTTGTTGTTTTAATTGTTTAATGTTGACAATACAAAAGAAAGATGTATTAGTTACTTTTCTCATTACTTTAAATAAGCACCTGATTAGAAGCATCTTAAAGGGCTTATAGTTTGAAAGGGTATAACCTATCATGGCAGAGAAGGCCTATCTTTGGGCAGCTGTTTCCTTACTTTGTGGCATATCAAGGGGCAAAGAGAACAGGAAACAGGTCCTTGCTATAAGCCTCATGACCCATCCAGCAGAGATCTACTTCCTCTAGCTAGGCCCTACCTATCAGAAGTCTACCACTTTCCCAAACAGTGCCACCAGCTGGGACCAAGTGTTCAAACACATGAGTCTGTGGGGGACATTTATCTAAACCATAAAAAAAATAGAGTAGTTGAAAACCCTGCTGCTGCCAGGCAATGGTGGCACATGTCTTTAATCCCAGTACTCTCAGGTGACAGAGGCAGGAGAATCTCTGTGAGTTCGAGGCCAGTCTGGTCTACAGAATGAGTTTCAGGACAGGCTTCAAACCTATGCAAGAAACCCTGTCTCATGAAAAGAAAAAGAAAAGAAAATCCTGCTGCTATCTTTCAGCAGACAGTGTGCTCAAGCTCTAAAGTGACTTCTGATTCACTTCTATCTTCGACTTCTCTCACAGGAGTTTCCTCGTGGCCCACCCTAACTGCAAACAGGGAGGAAAAAGGAAGTGCAGTTGAATTTCAACTAAATTTACCCACAGTCTTAGATTTCTCTGCTAGACCAATAACCATAACCAAAAGCAAGTTGGGGAGGAAAGGGTTTATCTGGCTTTCACTTCCATATCATGTTCATCATTAAAGGAAGTCATGACAGGAACTCAAACAGGGCAGGAACCTAGAGGCAGGAGCTGATGCAGAGACCCTAGAGGGGTACTGCTTACTGGCTTGCTCATCGTGGCTTGCTCGGCCTGCTTTATTATGGAACCCAGGACCATCAACCCAGGGATGGCACCACCCACTGTGGGCTGGGCCCTCCCCCATCAATCATTAATCAAGAAAATGTTCCACTGACTTGCCTACAGGCAATCTGATAGAGGCATTTTCTCTATTGAGGTTTCCTCTTCCTAGCTTGTGTCATGTTGACAAAAATACATCAACAACACCACCAGGATATGTACTACGAACCTGTCACATGAAGTACTTTATAATTTAAGTCAGTTTAGTGAGTGAAATATTTTACCTTTTCCTATCTACACCAATTTATTCTTACTACAAAGAAAATCTCATGTGTTTATCTTGTGTCTTTCACTCTTGACATTTTCATTAATTCAGCTGGTATTTATTAATGTCTCTTGAATTTTCTGAGAGCACATTTACATCAAAAAAGTCAAAACTCTTCTTTCAGTATTTACTTTGTTATATCATTTTCTTCCTTAATTGCAGTTACTAGAATCTGAAAGACTATGTGGAATAATAACTAGAACAGCTTACCTGATCATCTTGAAAACATTTTAGTGTTTCACTCTAGAATATTCAGTTTTTTTTCTTTATAGCTTTTAAAATTAATTTTACTTTTCTGACTGAAACATAGTATTTTGGTGCTGACTGAAACATAGTATTTTGGTGAATGTACATGTTGCACATTGAACAAATCAGGGTAATAGCATTCTATCATCTTAGGTAAGTAGGTACTTCCTACTTCTACTCTGTGTTTTTATTAGGAGTACTTGGTGGATTTTATGAAAGCTTTTAAAATACGTTGTCCATACTACCTTAATATATCATCCTTTAATTCATTTTCTTATGAATTACACTGATAGTTCTATTTATACTGAACAACAATGGGGTTACTTATACCCAACCACTCTTGTATTCCCTGAATATATTTAACACAATGATAATACCTTAGACATTATCAGCTCGGAATTCTTTTGGATGCAAGGACTAGAAAGCCTATCACAAAACATCCTCAACCATAAAGACATTTGAGTTATTTAGCACCAGGAGAAATGGTCATTTTAGGGGCTGAATAGCATCATCAAGGATTCCAGCTCTTTTATTTTCCACACTGTCATTACCAGTATGCAGCAATAGAGAAGCTGATTGCATTGTTCAGTGTCTGACTTCTGATAGCTCTTCCCCTCTATGCTTTGCACCACAGCAAGCTTGTCAGAAAGTCCTGATTCTCCTTCTCTTCCCTTTGGGACCTGACATGGCTTCAAAACACGTAGTCCCCTTCTACTCACAAATCCTTTCATGTAGCATACCTCCTAATCACCGTAAAAACCCATTAGCGTCTCCCTTCCTTAACTCACTCATCTTGGGATGTGTGTCCTTGTGGTCCTAGGAAGCCTCTTTGGGTAAATCAGTCATAAATCTTCTCCATACTCTTGATATATGTGTAGTATCATCAGTCTTAGCATCAAAACTAATTTTTTTGTGGGGATCTTTTCTCGTGTCTAAAATTAGTACTGGGAAAAGGATGCTAAGATGATGACCTCTATAGCCTAGCTTGTACTTTGGGTTGGGCTTCACTGTGCTATGTTTTCTGGGTCCTACAGAAACTATGTTATAGATTTAACTGACCTAAATCAGAGGTTTTAGTAATTAATAATTAATTAGGATACTAGTACAGGATTGGAGCCTTCCTTAATATAAACTTAGGTTGTGTGTTTTGGCCTAGACTTATCTGTGTATCTGAAAATGAATCATTTGTCCTCCTTGCTGTGTGAACTGTGACTGGTGGTAGGATGGGGGGAAAGGCTTTACCTAAGACTGTTTACTTATATGTATTAAGGAAGCATTGAAAGCCAAGCATAGTGGCACACACAAGTAATTTTAACACTCAGGAAGCTGAGGCAGGAAGATTGCAAGTTTAAAGTCAGCCTGGATTACATGGTAATACAATAGCAATTAGAACAACATAAAAACATCAGGATATCTCTGATAAAGAAAAGGACCCAAGGGTAATACAGTTGTTCCAACTTCATACAGACATCTTAGCATTGGTTTTTCTGCCTAAATAGCAGAATCAGCTGCCGCATTTTCCAGACTCTGGAGCTACTGACAGTGATCTGCCTCTCTAGTCTGTCCAGTGACAACAATAATTCCTTTCCCAAGGTTCCTCGCTTTGATTTAAGGAACTCTGACAATCTATTGCCTGATAGACACATATTTTGGGTAGAGTGTCAGTCAAGGTTACACATACCTTGTGCATAGCATATATTTAAATCACAGTGCAAGTCCTCACCAAGACATTTCTTAGCCCCTTTACTGACAGTGACCAAGGCACTTATTCACTTCTCAGAAAACATGATACTGGGCTCTTGGACAAAGCATTCAATGGCATTTTTACTTTATTTATAAGCTACAGGCTTCAGGCCTCAAAGAGTGTCAGAATGTCTCATTTAAACAAATTTAAATTCAATTAAATGAAGCATCATCCATTTTTATCATCAGTCAGAAATCAGGGGTGAATTATCATAAAAAGCCTTTTTCTGTAGGGGGTGTGTGTGCATCAGTATTAATGCCAAGGCTTTGCACATGCTAAGCACGTACTCTATTACTGAACTGTACCCCCAGCCCCATGACTCCAGTTTTTGTTTGATTTATAATGGCTTTTAAGACTCACCCCTGCACTCTCACTGTGCCCTACACTTGGAAAAGTGATAGGAAAGGTTTAGTGCTTCTGCTTTTGGTACCTGGAAGTTTCAAATCACACAAGCCCCTACCCACATAAGGAGCATACCAAAACACACACACACACACACACACACACACACACACACACACACACACACACACACTCAATCACAATTAAAATTCCAAGCTCATCTCCTTTCCTTACTCTCTCAAGATAAATTTTTAGGCCAACTTGGGAGTCCCTGCTGGCCTCTTCAAAAACACCACTATGTAAATAATTATCATTTTCATATTTTATTAGTGTGTCTATTATGAGGTCATAAGTCATGAATTCTGTCCTAGTTAGGGTTTCTATTGTTGTGACAAAACACCATGACCAAAGCAACTTGGAGAGGAAAGGGTTTATTTGGCTTATACTTCTGGGTCACTGTCCATCTCTGAGGGAAGTCACAACAGGAACTCAAACAGGGCAGGAACCTGGAGACAGGAGCTAATGCAGAGGACATGAAGGAATGCTGCTTACTGGTTTGCTCCCCGTGGTTTGCTCATCCTGCTTTCTTATAGAACCCAGGACCACCAGCCCAGGGATGACACCACCCACCATGGGCTGGGCCCTCCCCCATCAATCACTAATTAAGAAAATGCCCTACAGGGTTGCCTGCAGCTGGATGTTATGAAGGCATTTTCTTTTCTTTTTTGTATTTAACTGACATTTGTCATTGATGGCAGAGTGGTTTTATTTTTTGAAGACCTTTACTCCTGGAATCTATACTTTGCATCTGGAATGCTCTGTAGCTGGCCTATAGTGACACCGTAATTGGATCCTTGCTATAGCTGCCTTAAGACTTGCTCCCACTAGAACTTCAGGGCGTTCCCAACATAGTGACCATCTGGAGGTGGCTTCCTCTGCATTTTCTTAAGTGAGGTTCCCTCCTTTCAGATGATTTTAGCTTGTGTCAAGTTGACATAAAACTAGCCAGCACTAGCTGGGCGGTAGTGGCACACACCTTTAATCCCAGCACTTGGGAGGCAGAGGCAGGTGGATCTCTGTGAGTTCGAGGCTAGCCTGGTTTACAAAGCGAGTTCCAGGACAGCCAGGACTGTTACACAGAGAAACCCTGTCTCAAAAAACAGAATAAAAAAAAATAGGCAGTACACACTCCACTCCAAATTAAATTTGAGGTAGAGGTTCACCCTGTTTCTACACATCAATCACAATATACATCTTCTGTGTCTCTACTATGGTATCCCAGGACGTACTGTGTCTCCAAACAACACATGCTTTATACCATTATCCCAAAAGATGGGGCTCAGGGTAAAAGGGTTTTACTTTCCTGTTCCTCTACCTAACACAAAGGAAAATCTTCCTCTGAAACCCACTGCAGGTTTCCTGATGCATCTTATGAACTAACCTGAGATTCTAGCACACTCCTCATTCAACCACCAACCACAGGGGACAAGATTGACTGAAATGAAAGCACAAGACATTACCCAAGACTTTCACATCACTACAAGGTAGAGGTTATGTTACCAAAGAAGAAAGTGGATATCTCTCTTCATTACTAATCAGCAGTATTTGCCTAAAGAATGTGAGCACAGTCTCTTTGCAGATGTGTGTAGATTTAGAGCACATGTACTAGCACATGATATACCGCATTATTTTGTACACTGTCTTTCTGATCAGCTGTTAACATGTTAGCATCACAGAAATGGACTAGGAAGCCATCCATCTTTTCCTATGGAGTAGAACATGGGTTTTAGCTCACAATATGGATTTTTAACTTATATTGTCAAAAGTTACATTACTTCATATATAATGTAAAAATCTTACATCAAAAAATGTTATTGGATATTAACCTAAAACAGCATAGAGATGATAGTATGAGGTATTTGTAAAGGCAATAGGTCAGTACAATTCTTGGGAAAATGGACTTTCTCACTAGATATTATGATGGTAAGAAAAGCTGATGTGGGAAGCTTTCCATATTTTTCCATAGCTCAACTAGCATATTTCCAGAACTATGTGGGTTTCTTTATCATTATGCATGTGTGCACGCATTCCTGTGTTTAAGTGTGGGAATGCACATGTCATGACAGGCATGTGAAGTCAGAGAACAATCTAAGGTTTCAGTCTTCACTTTCTGCCTTGATCGATACAAGGTTTCTCTTTTGTTGTTCACCTGCTGCCTAGGCCAGGCCAGCCTGAGATTCCCGCCTCCACCATCTGTCTCATCATAGGAGCACTGGAACTTCAGACATGTGCTACTACACCTGGCTTTACTTGGACTGTAGAGATACGAACTCAAATCCTTAAAGCAAATGCTTTGCTCAGTGAGCCATCTGTCCGGTACAACTGTGTGATTTTAAAGGTTAAGTAGGAATTAACACGGAATTGGTTTTGTGCTTTAATGGCTGACTGTACTCTAACTACACTTCTAGGATTCAGAGTGTTCCAGAACTAAGTCCACTATTTTCCACTCATCTCTCTCATGTCTTTATAACTCTCTTCTTCCTAGGGAACCTCTTTTAGGTTCAGGGTTATAATATATCACAAATTCATTGTTGATTCCAAATTTACATTAAATCCAATTTCTCCCTTGTGGTCCAGAACTATACATCCCAGAAGGCCTATTTGATTTTTCTACCCTGCGTACTGAAAGACATCACAAAGCACATTTCTACTCTGACCTTCTTGCTTCCCCCTTTCTTTTCTTGGTTTTCACCATCTCAGAAATGATGCTTCTATTTATACACTTATTCACACCTAAAAACTAGCGTTCATCCCACCACTATCTAAACAAACCATAGCATTTGTTCATTCTATATTCAAAATAAATTCTCTATTTCTTCTCTTTTGTCCATCCCTAATAATAAGACTTTAGATTAACCCAAATCTTGGTCATTTTTTTTTTGCTTCATCTATTCAGTATCTCTCAAATTATTAAATCCAGCTGGGCAGTGGTTGCACATACCTTTAATCCAAGCACTCTGGAGGCAGAGGCAGGTGAATCTCTGTGAGTTCGAGGCCAGCCTGGGCTACAGAGTGAGTTCCAGGACAGGCTCCAAAGCTACACAGAGAAACCATGTCTTGAAAAACAAAAACACCTACTAAATCCATTTATAACATGACCCAACATAAATTCTCTTCCATGCAACATCCAGATTAAAAGTTTCAAGGTCTGATAAAGCCACCACTAGAAACACTGCAATATTGGCCCTTGACATCAAGAAAAAAAAATCACTTGTCTCGGCATCATCTCTCTCCTGACCCTTCTCCCTGCTTACACTTGTATTTGTGCTATTCCCTGGAGGTGTGAAGCTCGCTCTCCACTTAAACTTTTGCCACTGTTTCCAATGTGGTCTGGAATGCTAGGATTAAAGGTGTGAGTGCCATCATTTTCTAGCCTTTGTATCTAGTGACTGTTCTGTCTCTGACCCCAGGTAACTTTATTAGGGTGCACAGTATTTTGGGGAACACAATACCACCACAGCCAGCCCCAACTAAAGTGTTTCCTTTATAAGAGTGGTCGTGGTGTCTCTTCACAGCAAGAGAAATGCTAACTAGGACAGAAGTTGGTACTGGGGACTGGGGTATTTCTGTGATAGGCCTGACCATGCTTTTGTTTTGAGGAATGTGGACTTTGGGACTTTGGATTAGGAAAGCAGTTGAATGCTCTAAGTAGAGCTTAATGCGACATCCTAGTAGGAACATGAAAGACAATGGTGCTGAGGGTGATCTGACTGTGGGGACCTGCTGGTTCAAGAGGTTTCAGAGGAGAAGAATTTTAGTATGTGGCCTAGAGACTGTTCTTGTGATGTTTTGGCAAAGAATGTGTCTGCTTTCTGCCATTGTCCAAAAAAATTCACCTGGGGCTAAACTAAAGAATTATGGATTAACAGCTTTGACAGAGGAGATTTCAAAACAGCATAGAATTGACTATGCTGCGGTTATTAGTGGCCATGCTTATAGAGACCTGTAATGAAAAGGAGTAAACATAAAATGTACAGTTGGAGGAAAAAAGGAGCACCAGGAAAGACTCCACCCAGCTAAGCTTCCAACTTATAAAAAGGAATTAAAGAAAAGTGAAACAGAATTAAAGAAAAGCTTGGGTTTAGGCACGGCTGTGCATGCCTTTATTCCCAACACTCAGAAGGCAGAGACAGGCAGATCTCTGAATTCTAGGCGATCCTGGTCTAAAGAGCAAGTTCTGGTACAACCAACACTAGGCTGTGAACAAAAACAGAAAGCTGGCAAAAGTGTATTTGAACAAGGGGGCCATGTTCCAACCCCACCAAGCAGCAGAAACTTAGCAGCTTTCAGTCACATGGTTCTGACTTTAGAGTCAAGGATACAAGAAAGGGGTTGTGAAATCTCCATCTACAACTAAGGAAAGCAGCTGAGTCCAGGAATATGTCAGGGGTGTCTCTCTGCATAGAGACCTAGAGGAGCCATTGTGTGAAGCTGTGGAGGCGAAGCCTGGATTGCCTTGGAGACCCCAAGATGCTGGAGATGCCAGAACTGTGGGATACCTGCCAAGGGGAGCTGCTAACAGGGAATGGAACCAGCCCAAGAGAAAGATGTATACTTCAGTCAACAAAGTGGAAAGGAGTTGGATATCTGAAGAGTGCTTTAACACTAGATACGGAGGTGCAGAATTTGGAGTTTGTCATGCTGATATTTGGTCTTGCTTTGGTGCAGTGTTTCCTCACTATGCCCCCTTTCATCCATTTTGGAATGGTAATGAATATCTTGTACCATTGTATGTTGGATGTATGTGATCTGCTTTTCATTTTGATTTTACAGGGGGTTATAGGTAAGAGATTGCACAACTCTCAAAAGAAACTTTGAACCATGGACTTTTAAACACTGTTGAGACTGTGGTAGAATATGAAGACGTTTGAAATTGGACTAAATGCATTTTGTATTATGATATGGCTACAAGCCTATAGGGGGCAGGGAGTGGAATGTGGTGGTTTGAATGAAAATTGCCTCCATAGACACATAGGGAGTAGCATTATTGGAGGTGCAGCCTTGTTGGAGTAGCTGTGACCTTGTTGGAAGAAGTGTGTCACAGGATTGGACTTTGAGGTTTCAGAAGCTCAAGCCAGTCCCAGTGGCTTACTCTCTCTTCCTTCTGCCTAAAGATCCAGATGTAGAACTCTCAGCTCCTTCTCCAGCACCATGTCTGCCTTCATGCTGCTATGTTTCCCACCATGATGATAATGGACTAGATCTCTGAACTGTAAGCCAGACCCAATTGAATCCTTTCCTTTATAAGAGATTCCATGGTTATGACATCTATTTACAGCAATGAAACCCTAAGAGACCAACCTACCACATGAAGTTTCTGCCAAGCTAAGAATCCTGAGCCTGGGTCTAGTGGCAAGATGGAATTCCACAGCCTCCTCCCTTCTGCAAGATGGTTTACTGCTAGACAGTGATCTGAAACTACTGAAGTGTCCACTTGGAGTTCATTTTGGTTTGTTTCTTCCAGTGGTTTGGTACTCTGTTTACTTCATCTACTCTCCAGTGTACTAGGCGACATCCATTGGTTTGGAGCTTTCAACACTAGGGTACACAAAGTGAAAGAGTAGGGCCAGAATGAGTTGGAACCTGTCTGGCCCATAGGCAGCAAAAGCTCTTTTGGGTCTGGTGCTTCACAGTACACAAAGAAGGAAGTTATTAAGCAAATGCAGCCCTCTCATTGACTACACATTCGTGACCACAGCAGTCCTCAGCATCAAGATCTACAGTGGGAACAAAGAGGAACAAAAATAGACCCCAGATACGACTCTCCAGCAACCTGCCTCTCAGCCTCCCACAAGTGGTCAATTCCAGTATTTGAAGAACCAGAAAAGAAACTTCCCCAGTTTCTTGTTATTCTTAAACTTCTTTTCCTTTTACCATTATTTTAGCAATGTTTTATTTTACTTAAAACAAAACTTTTAGCAGTTTAACTTTTGATTTTTCATTTTTTGAGACAATCCTTCACTATGTGGCCTTGGCTGGCCTGGAACTTGCTATGTAGACTAGTGTGGCCTTGAAGTCACAGAGATCCACCTGCCTCTGCCTCCAGCACTGGGGTTAATGCACTACCATTGCCTGCCCTCTGCTTATACTTGTCTAATTGCATTTGTATATATTGTCTTCATTTCACAATCAGAGTTTTAAAATCTCTTCCTCTACCTCATCTTCTTTTTAAATCTGTTTTTACTTTAAAAATTATGTATGGGGAAGAGGGGATCATGCATGCTGCAGTGTACATGTGCTGATCAGACGGTGGGATGTGGTTCTACCCTTCTGCTCATGGCTGCCTAGGACCAAACTCAGATGGTCAGTCTTTGCAACGGGTGCATTTACTTGCTGTAGTGGTTTGAATGAGAATGTCCCACGTAGACTCATATATTTCAATACTTGGTCCGCATTTCGTGGAACTGTTTGGAAAATACTAGAGGTGTGACCTTATTGGAGAAGGTATGTCACTGGAGGCAGGCTTTGAGGTTTCCAAAGCCAGTGCCAGGCCCAGTGATCTCTCTCTGCCTCCTACTTAAAGATCAAGATGTGAGTTCTCAGCTGTTCCCAATGGCGTGCCTTTGTTTCATGATGAACTCTCTCTGAAACCATAAATTCCAATTTCTTTTATAAGTTGCCTTGATCATGGTGTTTTATCATGACAATAGAAAAGTAACTAAGACACCTGCTGAACCAGCTACCTAGTGCACATTTATCAATTTTAAGTGCGCTTACATTGTTTTTGAACCTTTATTTTTGGTGTTATAATATTTGCCTTTAGTTGGGTGTTGTATTTTTCTTTAATCTGGTTTGTTTGAACACTGTTGCTTTTTTACTAGTCTTTCTCCTCTCTCATCAGAACTGGGGGTTGAGCCACCAGCACAGTGGTTCTCAACCTGTGGGTCATGACCCCCAGACGTCAAATGATCCTTTCACGGGAGTCACATATCAGATATCCTTCATGTCAGTTATATACATTACCATTCTTAACAGTAGCAAAATTACAGTTATGAAGCAGCAATGAAAATAATGTTATGGTTGAGGGTCACCACAACATGAGGAACTGTATTAAAGGGTTGCAGTATTAGGAAAGTTGAGAACCACTGCTCTAGCAGATGGCAGAGCTCAGTAAGAAGACTCCCATATAAACCTTAAAGAAATATTTGAGGTTGGAGATTTAGCTCAGTGGTAGAGCGCTTGCCTAGCAAGTGCAAGGCCCTGGGTTTGGTCCTCAGCTCCGGAAAATAAATAAGTAAGTAAATAAATAAATAAATAAAAATTTTAAAAAAATAAAAGAGGATTTCATGGGGCTGTAGAGATGGCTCAGTGGTTAAGAGTACTTGATACTCTTGAAGAGGACCCTAGCTCAATTCCCAGTACTCACAGAGTGGCTCATAGACATCTGTAACTCCAGTTCTAGGGGACCTGGTGCCATCTTCTTACTTCTGTGGGCACTAAACATGCCCATGGCACAAAAAAAGAGAAATATTCATTACAATAGATGCAATAATAACAACACAGAAACAAGAAATATGAAAAGCAAGACAATATGATTCAATTGAAAGCACCTAACTCTTCAATAAATAAGTCCAAAGATATGGTAAAATGGTTGAAACACTGAAAGAATAATCCAACCGTGTGATTTTTGAAAGGATCAGTGAGAGGACAGTAAAATGGCTTAGTAAGGAAAGTGCTTGTCGTGCAAGCCTCTCAGCCTGAGTTTGATCACCACAACCCGTCCTAAGATAGAAGGAGAGACTGATTCCACCAAGTCTTCCTATGACTTCCATATGTGCACCATGGTATACACACACACACACACACACACACAGAGAGAGAGAGAGAGAGAGAGAGAGAGAGAGAGAGAGAGAGAGAGAGAGAGAGAGAGAGAGACTGTGTTAGTTACTTTTATGTTGCTGTGACAATACACCATGACCTAGGCAACTTATAAAAGAAAGTGTTTAAGCTGGGTGTGGTGGTGCATATCTTTAGTCCCAGTACTCAAGAGGCAGAGGCTCTCTGTGAGTTCAAGGCCAGCCTGGTCGACATAGTGATTTCCAGGATAACCAGAGATACATAGTGAGATCTTGTCTCAAAAAGACTTGAAAAATATTGAATTAGGTGTCAGAGAGGTAAAGTCCATGATGACAGAGCAAAGGCATGATGGCAGGAACAGCTGAGAGCTCACATCTTGATCTACAAGCAGGAGGCAGGGATAGCACACTGAAAATGACATGGTCTTTTTAAACCTGAAAGCCCACCCCACAGTGGCACACCTTCTCCAACAAGGCCACACCTCCTAAGCCTTTCCAAAAAGCTCCACCAAGTGGGGACCAAGCACTCAAATATATGAGCCTGTGTGGGCTATTCTCCTCCAAACTACCTCACACTTACAATGAGAAAAACATTAAAAAGGATAAATGAACTAAAAAGGATTCAAATAAATATAAATGAACAAATAATTCAATTCCAGATTTGTATAAGAAACTCAGCAATTGGGATGGAGAAGGAGAGGATGGGAAGAGGGAGGGAGAGTCATAATAATAAAAAGGAGAATGTTGGAAATGAAAAATGTAATAAATAAAATAAAAATCTCTCAATGGAAAGCACCAACAACAGACTATACCAGGTAGAAGAATATCAATATTGAAGAAAAAGTTGAAAAATTAATACACCCAGACAACAGTGTTGTTACCAAAAAAAAGCTTCTTAACCACAATAGTCCAAACCCCTGGGACACGATTACAAGGACAAAATCTACAAAACTGTGCAGTAAAAGAGGGAACCAAGACACAGATTTGAAGGACAGAAAAAAAACTAATCAATGGAATTATACCAAAAAATTCAAATCTGAGAAAAGAAATATATATCCAAGTGTGAACAGTATTTAGAATTCCATTCAGACACAACCAGAAAACTCCTTTCCCTGTCATATCGTAGCTAAAATATTAAGTGCAAAGAACAAAGAAATAGTGAAAGCTGCAAGAGAGAAGTGTCAAGTTACTTACAAAAGCAAACCTACCAGAATAATTGCAGACTTCTCCGCAGAAACCCGAAAAGCCAGGAGAACATGAATTGATGTATTTCGAGTGCTGAGAATAAATAACTGCAAAGCAAGGCTACTATATCTTGCAAAGTTGTCCTTTAAAGTGAAAGGGGAAAGAAAGAGCTTCCATGGTCAATATAAACTAAAGCGATCTGTGTCCACTAAGTCAGCATTGCACATGGTTCTTAAAGAAGAGAAAGAAAGCTCAAGGAAAAAATAAATCACAAAAGCTCAAGAGAGAACACATCTCACTAGAAGTATGGATTAAAAATAAGAAATAGGATATTGGCCTGGAATGGTGGCACATCCCTTTCCTCTCAGCACTGGGAGACAGAGGCATGCAGATCTCTGTGAGTCCAAGGCCAACCTGGTCTATACAGAGAGTTCCAACTCAACCAGCACCATGTCTCAAAAAAAGAATTTGAAATAATCAAACATTATCAACACAGTAAATAAGCAAACACCTAAGATAAAGGAAAAATTAATACATGCCATTCAACAATAACTCTAAAAGTGAATTATCTTAACAATTAAAGTCACAGGTTGACTTAATGGATCAATATACAAATTTGTTCTGCCCTAAAGAACCTCACTTCACTAAAACACATACAAACTGAAAGTGAAAAGATGGAAAATGATATTTCAAGAAAATAGAATCCAAAATCAATCGGGAGTGTTTGTTCTAGTGTGTGACAAAACAGACTTCAATCCAAAATTAGCCAGAAGGGATAAAAGGCAATTACATATTAATAAAGGAGGCTTATTAGTCAGGGCTCTCTAATGGAACAGAACTCTCTCTCTCTCTCTCTCTCTCTCTCTCTCTCTCTCTCTCTGTGTGTGTGTGTGTGTGTGTGTGTGTGTGTGTTTGTGTGGGTGGGTGGGTGTGGGTGTGATATTTGTTATAGTGGCTTACAGGTTGTCATCTGGGTAGTCCCACAATGGCAGTCTTCTGATGGAAAGACCAAAGATCTGGTAGTTGCAGTCCATGAGACTGGACGTCGCAGCTGTCCCAATCAGGTACTAGAGTTCCAAGGAGGTCATAGACAGCTGCTAGTCTTCATTCTACATTGGACTCCCAAATGAGAAGCTTCTAATACCAACAAAGAATGCCTCATCAGAGGCATCAACCTGTAAGCCACTATAACAAATATCACACCCACACCTACCCATACACACACACACACACACACACACACACACACACACACACACACACACACACACCAGAAAGATGGCCTTATTGGTGAGAGCGAGGGCAAGCAGGCAAAGAGAAAAAGCTTCCTTCTTCCATGTCCTTTTACGTGAGCTGCCACCAGAAGATACGGCCTAGATCTGGGGTGGGTTGTTCCACCTCCAGTTATCTAGATTTGGGGTGCATCTTTCAACCTCAAATGATCCAATTAAGAGACTTCCTCACAGACATGCCTAGCTGCTTGGGTTTTCGCTAATTACAGGTGTAGTCAAGTTGACAGCCAAGAGTAGCCATCACAGGGAATAATCCATCAACGGGTTATAAAAGGGCCAAGAAGATGGTCAGCAGGTAAAGGCATTTTATGCCAAGCCTGACCTCCTAAGTTCGATTCCTGGAACCCATATGGTGGAAGAACAACTTCCATAAATTTTCCCTTGACCTCAACACATGTGTGTTGCACTTGCACGTGTGTACATGCAAGTGTATGTATGCACACGTGCATGTGAGTACATGCACACACACAGATACACACAACCTTTAAAAATGAAGAGCACTGGGAAGGCTCAAGGGGCAAAGGTATTTGCTGCCAAGCATAACAACCTGATTTTGATTCCCGGAGCCCACATGGCAATTGGCACAAGTTTTCCTCTGACCTCCACACATGTACACATGTGTGCACAAACACGCACACTCAAACGAAAGAAAAGCCATTTCAATGCTTTCTGATTTATAAAACAGAAGAAAATGAAATATAATTTACCAGAACCTTTGGTACACAGCTATGGCAGCTCTAAGAGGAAAGTTTTACAGCTATGAGTGCTTATATTAAAAAACGAGAGGGGGGAGGGAGAGAGAGAGAGAGAGAGAGAGAGAGAGAGAGAGAGAGAGAGAGAGAGGATGCAGACTGATGCCATCACCCTTGGTTGCCCACCAGAACTTGGCAGGAAGTGCCTATTGGTGAAAACAGCACACACCACTTTGGTCACAGGACTTGGGGAAATCAAGCTGATGCTAAACTGGAAGCCTCCCTCCTGCTGAATAGCTTCCATAGTGCCATGAGGTGTTAGGCAGGCATCCAGGAAAGGCAAGTCACAGTCTTACCCAGCTGTGATCCCTGTGAAGTATAATAACAAGTCACCTGGAAAGATATGCCCACTGGTACAAGCGTGGCATGAATATCTTGAGCAGGGTAGCTGATAGCTGACTGGCTTGAATTTAAGCCCTGCTCAACAGAAAACAAAACTCATGCCTGATGTGGTAAATCTGGCAAAAAGAAAGAAATCCATGGATAGAGAGGTGATGGGCCCTAGGGGAGAATCTAATGCTATCATTCTGCTAAATTGTCATAGTATTTCACTGCCTTCTAAATACTTATCCTCATACTCATAGATTAGCCCAGATCACACATCTTATCAGAGAAGCTTCTTTTTGCAGTGGGAGAAATTAATATGAAGAACCCAAATTATCCAAGTGCAGGGAATAGGTGACTATGGAGTACTCATCCCCAAAGCGGGTATCTATTTCATAGCCCCTTCCCATAAGGCTCAGGGACCACCAGAGAGGGGGCAGAAAGACTGTAAGATCTAGAGCTTGTGGAGGGTAGCTTTGAAACCGGACATGACAGGCATTCATGAACAGCTGTGGTTGCCTACACAGAATCTGCACAAGAACAATCTAGTTGATATTTCAGCATGATGGAAAGGAGAGTCAAAAATCTTACTCCTAGTTGAGATGCTATAGGATGTCCATGGCTGTCAGGGGAGAGAAAGGTCAGTTTTCTTAAGGGGTGGGGCCCCTGGTAGCTTGTCCATACTACCATAGACAGCCCTTCTATACTCATGTCCTTGGGGCAATACTACTTGGACTCTATATATGCATATATATAAAGAATTATGACTAATAAATACTTATATTAAGTCATTTAGTAGTAGTATATTATGTTAAAAAAGCAGTAGGTTCAAGATTGTATCTAGTAGTCACATATGTTTTCCTAGACTATTTTGTCTATGAGCTTGAGAAATAAAATGATTTCAAAGTGAAAAAATTAGAGATATCTCAAATAAATATCTTATTTCTGTACCCTAGAGTCTAAGAAAAATGAGTATAATCCAAACCCCAAAGCAGTAGACAGCAAAAGTAATAAAGATCAACATAGAGATTAATAAAATATATACTAAGGGAAAATACATAGGCTCAATAAAACAAAAAATTGGTTCTTATGAGAAAAAAAAGATTGAGAAACCCCTAACCAAATTAACCCCCCCAAAAAAGACATGAATTAATAAAATTGCAGAAGAAAAGGGAGTTGTTAGACTCCAATAAAATCCAGAGACTCATTGAGAAATACTTGAAAATTTTCTATTCCAAAAATATAGAGTAGATAAAATGGACAAATTCCTAAACAGCTCTGATGTATCAAAATTAAATCAAGATAATTTAAACAACTTAAACAGGCCCAAAACAAAAAACAGGATTAAAGTACTAATAAAAATTCACCAAAGTAAAGATCTACTAGACAGATTCACTGCCAACTTCAAACTTTTAAAAAGCCAACACCAATGTTTCTCAAATTGTTCCATAAAATATAAAGTCAATGGATACCACAAATCTCATTCTGAAAAAACAAAATTACCCTTATACTAAACTGAATAAGAACACAATAAAAAGAGAAAAGTATAGAGTAACTTCGGTGATGAACTTAGGTACAAAGATTCTCAATAAATGTCTTACAATCTGTATTCTAGACACATTAAGAAGATTATACACCATAGCTGAACTGTTTTAATTCCAGGGATACAAGTTTGATTCAACATAAGCAGAAAAGAAGTGTAATGTAGTACACACATAGAATTAAGGACAGAAACTATGTTATCATCTCATCTGATGTGCCAAAGAACATCAGGAAAATTCAACATCCCTTCTTTCATGATAAAGATCCCAAAGAAACTAGAAATAGATGGATTATACTGCAGTATAACAAGGGCAAATGTATGTGGCAAACCTATGGCTAACATTATACTAAATGGCGACAAAACTGTGATTGTTTTCTCTAAAATCTGGAAGAAGACAAAAGCATGCACTATCTCCTTTCTTATTCAATAAGGGCTTGATGTCTTCGCTAGAGCAATACAACAAGAGAAAGAAATAAAAGATGTACAAACAGGAATGGAAGAAGTCAAATTATTCTTATTTTCAGATGGCATGATTGTAGATGTAAAAGACCTTAAACCCCCACCAGAAAACTCTTAGAACTGATAAACTTTTCATCAAAGTAGTAAGATACAAATAAACGCGCATCAGACAATAATAGACTTGCCAAGAAAGAAATAATGGGGGAAATGCCATTCACAATAGCTTAAAAAATATCTAGTAATAAACTTAGCCAAAGAGGTAAAAGACCTCTATAATGAAAACTTTAACATAATGAAAAAATAAACTTAAGAAGACATTAGAAGAGAAGACCTCCAATATTCATGGACTGAGAGAATTTATATTGTGTAAATGGCTACATTACTGAAAGCAATCTCCAGATTCAATGTAATCTCTGTCAAAATATCAGTGAAATTCTTTAAAGAATGAGTGAAAACAATTCACATGGGAGCAAAGAAAGACCCTCCACAGTCAAAGCAATCCTAAGTACAATGAGTAATGCTGGCGGAACCACCATACTTGATCACAAATTCTATTACAAGAGGAGGCCAGGGAGATGATGGATCAGTGGGTAAAAGCACTTGTATTGCAAGACTACCAACCTGAGTTTGGATCCCTGGAACCCAAGTAAAAGCCAAGCATAATCTGTCCTCTGATCTCCACATCATGGAGAATAATCACTGAAGAGAAGAGATAGCCTAATGAATAGGGGGGAAAAAACTCAACCAACTGTATACCAGACAGATGATTAATAACTAGAGTATATAAAGAGCCACAATATTAAGCAGCAAAAACAAATCATCCAATCAATATAAGTGCTGATGAACTGAATAGATAACTCTCAAAAGAAAAATGCAAATGGCCAATAAATACTGGGGAAAAAATCTCACATCATTAGTCATCATGAAAATGTAATTTAAAACTGCTTTGAGATTCATTCTCACCCAGTCAGAATGTCTCTCATCAGGAAAACTAATGACAACAATTGCTGGCAGGGGTGTGGGACAAGAGGGACCTTTATACACTGTTGGTGGGGATGCAAACTTGAGAAGCTACTATGGAAATTAATATGCAAGCTCCTCCAAAGACTGAAATAGAACTCCCACATGATCTAGCTATGTCACTCTCAAGAATATGCCTTAAGGACTCTAAATCAACATACCATAAAGATGCTTGCTGCTCTATTTACAACAGCTAAGAAATGCAACTAGTCTGCATTTCCATCAACAGATGAATTCAATACAAATAAAAAACAAATAAATAGATAAAGTGTGGCACATAGACACATTGGAATTTTACTCAGCCAGAAAGAAAAGTGAAATTGTGACCTTTATAAGACAATGGACTGAATTGGAAACCATTGCAATAAAATAAGCAAGTTAGAAAGACAAATACTATGTCATGTGTCTCCTCTCATATGTAGAATTTATATTTAAAGTAATATATATTATATATATAGTGTGGGAGTTTTTTTGGTGTGTGTGTGTAGGAAACTACAGGTGATCTTAAGGGAGGAGAGAGTAATGGAATACACGTCACGTGAAAGTAGAAGTGTGAACCATTTGAAAGGAGGAGGAAAAGCAGCCAGAGAGAAGGAGGAAGCACTAGGAAGGCAGTTGGAAAGGGAGATGCATAGGAACAAATCATAGTGACTATTTGTGAAGAAGAAGAAAAAGAAGATAAGGAGGTAGTGTTTGAGTATAAGAGAAGTGACTATAACCAAAACACTTACATGTATGTATAAAAATGTCACAATGAGACCCATTAATTTGGTTTGTTGTTGTTTGTTTGTTTTTTAGACAGGGCTTACTAAATAGCCCTAGCTGGTCTGGAACTCACTATGAAGACGAAGCTGACATTGAACCCACTAAGATCTGCCTACCTCTACTTCCCAAATGCTGCACTTAGGGGTTTGCACCACTACAGCTGGCCCTATAATTCATTATTTTATACAACTGATATATGCTAATAAAAGTGCCAAAAGATAAATCAGTGAGATGGGTTAGGAGGTAAAGATGCCTGCTGCCAAGTCTGATGGCCCAAGTTCAATTCCCCACATAGTAGAAGGACAGAATTGACGTTGGAAAGTTGTGCTCTGACCTCTACATGCATGACATAGCACACACATATGCACAAACACACATGAAAGCTAAATGAATAAAATGATTTTTAATGCCAAAAGCAAGGCTGAATAGATGGCTTAGCAGTTAAGAGCTTATACAGCTCTTGCAGCACCCATGACCCATCATTCTCACAACATCCAGTAACTCCACTCTAAGGGATCAATTGCCCTCTTCTGGTTTCTGTGGGAAACTGTACTTACAAACACATGCACCCCCACATAGGCACACAAGAAATGAGTGTAAGCATGGAAGAAGGAACTTGAACAACTTTACAGTATTGAAATAAGTTATCTAGAAGCACAAAAGATGGGAGATATGCAGGGAAAATGGCTAATAAGATATCCTAAAATCGTTGAAGAAAGCCAAGGGAGGTGCAGACCAATAATCCTGGTACTGGGGAGGATCAGGAGTGAGTTCAAGGCCAATCTAAGCTGCATAGCAAGAACCTGTCTTGACAAATACGTTAGACAGACAGACAGATAGCAAACATAAAGGCCCAGTCAAAACAGAATAGAAATTACTGGCATCTAGAACAAGATCGGGGACTTAATAGAAAACCTGAGGGACTTTTGTCTCTCATGTGTTTGAATTAAGGAACTTGGGACTACATAGAAATTTTGATACAGAAACAGACTTATGAGACAAGGAGTTGAGCCATTTAAAAAAAAAAAAAAAACCCTCCCCAAAGCACCCACTTTCTCCAATTCCAGATTGGAAATTCTTGTCAAATCCTGTCTGTGTGGCACACTCTAGATCTCAGCATTCAGATGAAAGCAGGTGAGTTGAAAGTTCAGTGTCAACATGGACTCTACAGGTAGATCGGACCTTAAAGTAGAAAGAGGGGGGCTGGAGAGATGGTTCGGAAGTTAAGAGCACTGGCTGCTCTTCCAGAGGTCATGAGTTCAATTCCCAGCAACCGCATGGTGGCTCACAACCATCCGTAATGAGATCTGGCGCCCTCTTCTGGTGTGCAAGCGTACATGCCCTCTTCTGTACATGCAAGCATACACTGCATACATAATAAAAAAGAAAGGGGACGGTGGAAGACAGGGAACTTACCAGATGAGCCAGAGTTATCTGTGCCACTGCATTTTGGTCCCAGCAGGCCATGGTGCGGGTCTCACAGCCCATGTCTATGACGTCCCTGACATGTTTATCCTTTGCGTGGAAGAGTTTTTGTGAGTAGCTTCAGGGCTTCAGTCTAGGTGAGAAGGGAGAGGAAGGGAGGTAGGAGCTAGGAGCCAGCACTGGACAAAGCACCAAGGTGAAGGGTGAGCCTATTGCAGTCCACTATTTAGAGCAGGTTCAGCCATGGCTGTGGACATTGGGGACCCCAAGAGTGGTTTCCGCCACTGCAACGTGGTTGTGTTTATCAATGAAGAGGTGCTGAGGAATGGTGGTGGCCCCAGCTTCTACCTGACCTTCCGTTCACGGCCCTGGAAGGATATAGAAGATGGTCTGAAGTCTGTCGTGGCTGATACCCGTGTACCACACACCATCAAGAGGGCCTGCGCCTGGAGTGCTCTCGCCCTGGGAGTGAGGGTGGCTAAGAGGCAACGAGAAAAGCAGTCACAACGTGTCCAGCAGCTGCACAATCAGGTTGAAGAGCACGAGGCAGCCACCTGGACTTTAGCCACAGACCTGCAACGGCTGCGTGAGGAGCGTGATGAAGTGGTCTCTGAGCTTCGCAGTGCGAGAGACAACCTGAAGCAAGTGCTACACGAGTGTGATATGCTGCACAAGAGGCTGATTGAGTTCGACCTGTCACAGCAACTTCTGGCTGAGTCGCAAGATACTGAGTATCCGGGTACTCTGCCATGGCCTCTAATTATCAAAGAACATATAGAGGCTCTTGACACAGACTTGCAGAGTGGGCAATACGAAGTGACCCCGAAGAAAGACCAGATGGCATCCGGAACAGGTATGCCAAGTTCCCCAGGTCCTTGAGCCTAGGCCCCACAGCCGCCTCTACCAGTGTTCTCTGCATTATTGCCAATGACATCCCCTCCCAAATCTAGAGTACTCTCAGAGAATACAGTACTACCGCTGAGCTATACCCTTAATCTGCAATCAGACTCTAGCACAGTAAACCTAATTGCGTATATGGATCTTTCTCCAGATTCAATTATACACATGTATGTGTATATATAATGTGTATTGTTTTTGAGAAGGATAAAATTCTACTGAATATGTCAGTTTATCTTTAAAAGGAAAACATTTCCAGTAGCAGGTATGTTCACAGGTGGACAGCAGTTGACTGCTATCCATTTAGTTACCAATCTGAAGAAGCTGATGTTATGAAACATTCTCTTTTCTCTTTCTGTACTCTCCTTGACATCCTTCTTGCTTAACAGCAGACCTTCTGCAGGGCATAGCTATGTTTTTAAAACATAAGATGCAGGGTGCTCTGGGTACATTGCTTTTGCTTTGAGAATGCTATTGCTATTTCTTTAATTTGTTTTTATAACTATAATTCATGGGTGCTATTCTTTGTGTCTCTTGAGTTCTAGAAACTTTGCATGAAGCTGAAGAATTCTCAGCTTCCAGTGTGTGAATCTTCATGAAATGCCCTTTAGCAGCAGCCTCCACCTCACTAAGACCTCAGCTAGCTGCTGATACAGAGAACAAAAGGAGAAGAACATACAGGAACTGAGGAGAAGAAACTGTCTGGGTATATATTCTAGAAAAACAAAAAGCATACAGATTCTGTTAGAACTTAATCCACTGTCATTGAGGCGTTCAAAGGGATGCAAAGGCCAATGTAAAATTTCAGAGGATGTCACAAGTTTGTTGAATTTCATTCATTTGTCCATTGAATGGTTACTGATAAATTGGTGTATGCTAGAAACTACAATTACATTACCAAGTATGCACATTATAATCCCTCTGGGTAAGGTTGGTTAGGTGATAGTAGAGAACATAATTTCACACATGGTGTGGATCATGGTGTCCTTTGTCCTGCATGAAATAGAACCTTTGCAGAAACTCGATTGAAAACATATCAGGATCCATTTCTGTAAGGGGGGCAACATTAAGAGACTTTTATTTGGGAAACACTGAAGAACAAAATAGTCTTGTTAAAATTTAGTTTCTCCCTTTGCCTGGGGATTAATTTGATAATTAAGGAAGAATTTAAGGAGCTATAGTGTTAATAGCAAATTTGATAAATTTTGTGTAATTTGTAAAACAAAGTTATTGATTACTTGGGATTTGCTAGGAGTTGGAACTATATTGTATATTAACTGCTACACATCATAACCCTTCTTGGTTTGTTTAGCAAAGAAGGAGCATAATTTGAGATACAAATTAGATCAGAACTATTTTATCTGTCTTGCATATAATGTGGTCCTGGGTAAAACCAATAAAATAGCTGGATCCGTTTTTTCAGTCAGTTTGGAGACAACATGAAAGAGATCTTCATGGATGGATTTGAGTGACTAAACTTAGTTTCAAGTTACACAAATGACCAGTGGCAAAGACCAGGAAGGTAGCCTCATGAAAATACAGGCAGGGTTTTTCTGATCCTCTGGCCATTTCCTCTCTTGAGGGTCATAGGTATCTTCCTGGCTTCTCAATAGCCTACCTGGAAGATCACTAGGTTGTCTTGAAGTATTTAGGAGATTATTTGCTACACTGTCCAGCCCTCAACCTTGAACTGCCTCCATCCCAAGTCTCTCTCCTATCAGAAGTGATGAAGAACATCAGGGCTACCACAGCACTCTGTATGGATGGTGCTTTTGAGGGATTAATTGGGTTTTAAATAGAAAACTGATGTGTGGGAAGGCACTCTTCCCAGACTCCTCTGCCAGTAGGTGTTGTGGTGATATTTTATTTGTGCTGAAATGTGATATTTTATTTGTATGTTAATAAATAAAGTTTGCCTGGAAATCAGAGGTCATAGTCAGCCATAAACAGAAGTCAGGTGGTGGTAGCACACGCCCTTAATCCAATCACATGGCAGGCAGAGTCTCTGTGTGTTCAAGGACACAGCCAAGCATGATGACACATGCTTTAATCCCAGTACCAACCATAGAGACCTGGAGGTCTATATAGACAGGCAGTGATGAGGAAGTGAGGTAGCTGGGTTAAGAGCCAATGAAAAGGCAGAACAGCAAGGCAATAAAGGCGCAGGTGACATGGTGGGCTAAGGTTAGTTGGTGGCTATTGTTCCGATCTCTACACCTTGCACCCCTGTATTTGGCTCTGTGTTTCTTATTTAATAAGACTGTTTAGAAATTCGTCTACAAGGTGTAGGATTTGCAGGCTTTCTGTGCCCCTGGGTCAGTGGCAGCAAGGCATGGAGAAGCCAAGGAGGAATTGGGCCTGGTGGGTTAGAGTCACCTTCAGTCTGAACTACAAGTGTCCCCGAGATTCCTGAAGGACCCTGCTAGCCAGGATCCACTTTGTCAGAGTTTTTCTGATGTTAACTGGTAATGGAGAATGTGCTTGCCCGGTGTGTGTTCTACATAGTTTATATTTCAGAGATTTGTCCACTTTCCTTCCATCCCAACGAGGGAAAGTGAAGTTCAACCTCATTCCCTATTGGAATGCTGCTCCTCTTCTGATGATTACCAAGAACTGGAGGCGCCTCTGTGGGGCCTTCAATCCATTGTCATTTTCCCGGCTCCCCTCATTGTCTGAGTCGGCATGGACCCTTGAGAGTGGGCATATCTGCAGTTCCTGAGCTAGGAGAGTGAGATGGGTATTTCTCCCTGATACCTGGGGTCCAACATCCCTTTGTGGAACAAGAAGTCATTTTCCTGAGGCTCCTCACAGTTTCCTAATATAAGCAGAAATCTCTCTTGCTTTTCTGCCCTCCAAGGCTTTGTGTCCATACTCTCATACACATTTTTTCTTCCTTTCTTTCCTTTCTTCCATCTTTTCTTCCTCCTCTTCGCCCCTCCTTCCACCACTCACTCTCTTTCTCTTCTTCCATCCATCTGTCCATCTGTCTGTCTTGTGGAGCCCAGATTGGTCTTGAACTAGCTAACTGATTATCCTGCACACCCTGTTGCCTCTACCTCCTGAGTGCTGGGACTATGCATGTGGCCTGGGTTTATGTGAAGCCAAGGAATGCCGCCCAGAGCCTTGCACATGCTAGGTTCCAATTGAACTACATCCTCGGCCCCTCTCCTACACATAATCTTACCAGGGTGTTTATAATTCTGGAAAGTAGCCAAGTCATAGACTAATCACAAGATAAATATTCCACGAGGCTTAGCAAGGGCATAGACTAACTACCTGCTTGGTATTTGGGATAGGAAAAGAGGCAAATAACAAAAGTGACCCTGGCTCCACAGCGTTCTCCTCCCTCAGACTTGGGATGATTTGTAGAGTCTGCAGTACTAGGGAGGAAGGAGTCCACAAGGGATATTAGCCCCAAAGCTAGACTGTCTGGGTTGGGGCACATCTTATGACATTCTTGGGTGCTATTATAGCTCCTTGGAATAGAGGAAAGACAGGACACAAATGAGACTTGGGAGTATCGTGGACCATTTTAGTGTGGACTAATAGCATCAAAATTGCTGGGGCATTTGTTAATTGTAAATTCTCAAGTACTACTTCATACACACTGACTCCAGACATTTTGAAAGTGATGCCTAGCAGGCATGAGAGATGCATGCCTAAATTTGAGGTTTGTCTTCTATTTTTTTGTTTCGTTTTGTTTTGTTTTTTCAAGACAGGGTTTCTCTGTGTAACTTTGGAGCCTGTCCTGGATCTCACTTTGTAGACCAGGCTGAATTCAAACTCACAGAGGTCCACCTGGTTCTGCCTCCTGAGTGCTGGGATTAGAGGTGTGCGCCACCACCGCCCAGCTGAGGTTTGTCTTAATCCACAGCATAATGTGAACAAATTATCCTAGATCTCATTACAGCTGGTTCATCTAAACAGACCTTTCCATTTATACTCTGAGGTCCACCAAAATATCTGTAGCTGTGGCTTTTGTATAGACTAATGTGATTACCTAATGTTACAGGGATTTTTTCACATCAAGTTGCAGAAATCTTTGACTAGATTCATTTACAATGGCTCCCAATTCCCTCTTCATCCTAGTCTGGACACATGAAGGGAAAGGTAGTAAAGTGTTTTCCTGGAGGGGGCTGGACTATGAAGCCAAACAATTGTGCTCAAAACGCTGCTCTGCTCTGCAACCTCAAACATGTTACTGAATATTCCAAGCCCCCTCAAGTGTTGGCTCCTCCATCTACCATCTGGGTTGTTCTCTGTAATGATGTGATAATGGTTTAGAGGAATAGCAACTAAGGACCCACACATATCATTGAGTGCTTAGTATTTGAGACTTTATGGCTGTTATACTGTTTGGATGTTGTCTATCCTTCCCTGAAAGGTTTATGTTGGAGGCTTGGTTCCCTAGGATGAGAAATGGTGGGACCTTTCAGTGGTAAGTCCTAGTGAAAGGTCCTTAAGCTATTGGGAGCATAGTACCAGAAGGGATCATTCTTCTCCTGGAGTGAATTCTGAGAATATGTTGTAAAAGCATGAGTATGAGTCCTGATTTTTTTTTTTGGTTTCCTATTTCAAGATATAATTTCTGCCTCATTCACATGTCCTGCCAGGTGATGTAGTCAATCAGTCTTTAATAGAGTAGAGCAGACACTATTGACATACTTTTGAATCTCTGGAAATGAGGGATAAATAAACCCCTTTTATTCTTCTGCAAATTTTTCATTTATTTTTGAGATTATAATTATATCATTTCTGCCTTCCCTTTCCTCCCACAGAACCCTCTCATATACCCCTCTGCTCTCTCTTCCAAATCCATGACCTCTTTTTTTATTAATTGTTGTTACATAATATATGATATGGATATACATATATATTTCTAAATATAACCTGGTCTGTCTGCATAATGTTACTCCAATGTACGGTTTTAGGGCTGATTATTTGGTATCAATTAGCATGCTCTTCCCTGGGGAAGACTATTCCTACCCCTATCAGTAGTCTTTAGTTTCCTATAGTTCTTTGTGTAGAGTTGAGGCCTCTTGGACTTTACCCGCATCTACTTTGGCACATCTATTGTCATTGTCCTTATTCAGTTCATGTTTAAGCAGTCATGTTGGTGAGACTTTATGGGTGTAGCTTCCTACATTCCTAGGGGACACAATCCTACAGCAAACTCCCTGATCCTCCGGCTGTTATCTTTCCACCTCCTCTTCTGCAATGTTCTCTGAGCCTTATGTATGGGAGTGTTTTGTGGATGTATCCATTGGGACTGGGCTCCACAACTCTGCATTTTGGTTGGTTGTGGTTTTCTGTGATTGTCTCTGTCTGTTGCAAAGAGGAGTTTCCTTGCGGAGTGGTGAGGACTACATTTATCTGTGGTTACAATTAGGGATTGTGTAGATTTAGTAAAATGGTGGTTATAGGTTCTCGTCCATGATCCATGACTTCACTAACCCTTAGTGGTTGGCTAGGTTTTCAGTACTAGGCACAGTTTCACTCTTGCTGATCAAGTCTTAAGTCTAATTAAGCAGATGTTGGTTATCATCATAGTTAAGTGGGTGTGTTGGTTGCAAGGCTGGTTGTTATTGTGGCTCATAGACATCATAGTTAAGTGGGTGTTTTGGTTGCTTCCTTTCTTTGGAACCTTGCATGGTGCCTTCTGGTACAATGAAAGCTAGTCCTCAGGGAGGACTCCCTTATTATTCTGTATTTATTTCCTTCTCCTCCCTAAAGATCCCCCATTTCTCATTTCCCCCATCAGATCACTTGTACCCTGCTATTACAATATCTATTACTCCCAACCCCCTGCCCCCAAAATGGCTCCTTTTTACTTTCCAGGTTTCTGTAGTTACTCCAGGTTATGAACTCACATCTGATGATTTGGGAGAGAGCATGCAACATTTTTCTTTCTGTTTCTGGGTTACTTTATTCAATATGATCTTTTCTAGCTTCCTTCGTTTACCTGCAAAGTTCGTGATTTTACCTTTCTTTACAGCTAAATAGTATTCCATGGTTTATATGTATCACATTTTCATTACCTATTCACCAATTAAAGGGCATTTAGGTTGTTCCCATTTCCTAGCTATTGTCAACAGAGCAGCAGTGAACATGGTTGAGCAAGTATCAGTGGTGCAGGATGTCCTTTGGGCATATGCCAACGAGTGGTATAGCTGGATCCTATGGATGATTTTTTAAATTTTGTTTGTTTGTTTGTTTGTTTTTACATCCCAACCAAAGTTTCCCCTCCCAATCCCTTCCCCCCATCTCCCTTCTTCCCTTCCCCATTCGCTCCTCCTCCTCTGTTTCTCCTTTGAAAAGGGCAGGCCTCCCATGGATATCAGTCAACCATGGCATATCAAGTTGCAGTGTGACTAGGCACCTCCTCTTCTGTTAAGGCTGGATGAGGCAATCCAGTTGGAGGAAAGGGTCCCAAAAGCAGGCATCAGAGTCAAAGATAGACCCTGCTCCCACTGTTAGGAATCCCACAAGAAGACCAAGCTACACAGCTGTCACATATATGTAGAGGACCTAGGTCAGTCCCATGCAAGTTCCCTGGTTGTCGGTTCAGTCTCTGTGAGCCTTGATGAGCCCTGGTTAGTTGATTCTATGGGTTTTCTTGTGATGTCCTTGACCCCTCTGACTCCTACAATCCTTCCTCTCCATTTTCTGAAAGATTCTCTGAGCCCCACCTAATGTTTGGCTGTGGGTCTCTGCATCTGTTTCTATCAGTTGCTGGGCGAAGCCTCTCTGATGACAATTGGGCTAGGCACCAATCATGTTTGTCTTTCTGGGTCTGGGTTACCTTAGTTAGGATGATCTTTTCTAGTTCCACCCATTTGCCTGAACATTTCATGACAGTCTTACAAAAGCAATCTACAGATTCAATGCAATCCTCATCAAAATTCCAATACAATTCTTTATAGACATTGAAACAACAATACTCAACTTCATATGTAAAAACAAAAAGCCTTGGATAGCTAAAACAATCCTGTACAATAAAAGAACTTCTGGAGGTAGCACCTGTAGCTGGAGTTTTCCTAGTCCTGCCTGGCCCACAGTCAGGACAAATCTCTCTCACCCGCCAGTCCTGCAGCCGCTCAGACCCAACCAAGTAAACACACAGAGACTTATATTACTTATAAACTGTATGGTTGTGGCAGGCTTCTTGCTATCTGTTCTTATATCTTAAATTAACCCATTTCTATTAATCTATAAGTTGCCACGTGGCTCATGGCTTACCAGTATCTTACATATTGTTACTCATTGCAGCGGCTGGCAGCATCTCCTGACTCAGCCTTCCTCTTCCCTGAATTCTCTTCTCTGCTTGTCCTGCTTATACTTCCTGCCTGGCTACTAGCCAATTAGCATTTTATTTATACAGAGCGATATCCACAGCAATCACCATCCCTGATTTCAAGCTGTGCTACAGAGCAATAGTAGTTAAAACCACATGGTATTGGCATAAAAACAGACAGGTGGATCAGCTTATGCTTTTGGCATCTTTGTCAAATATTAAATAGATAAAGTTATATGTACTCTCATGTTTGGGCCTTCCATTTCATCCTATTGGTCTACATGTCTATGTTATGCCATTACTATATTGTTTTTATTATTATGGCTATGTAATCTATCATGAAATCTGGAATGGCAATCCCTTTAGGAGTGGTCCTTTTGTTCAGAATTGTTTTAAATATTCCAAGTCCTCTGTGGGTCCATATGAATTTTGGGATAGTTTTTTCTATTTCTGTGAAGAATGAGATGGGGATTTTGATTGAGATTGCATTGAATCTGTAAACAGCTTTTGGTAAAATATTAATTTTCACATAGAGTCCATCATTTCCTTGGTTAGGTTTATTCCAAAATACTTTATTTTCTCTGAGGCTATTAGTGAATGGGCATGTGTCCATGATCTGCTTATCTATATATTTGTTAGTGGTGTATAGAAAAGCTGTTGATTTGTGCAAGATGATTCTATATCCTGCCACACTGCTAAACTTGTTCATCATTTATAGAAGTTTTCTAGTTGAATTCTTGGGGTCTCTATAGAACCATGTCATTTGCGAATATAGTTTGACTTCTTTCCCCATTGCACCCTTTAATTTCCTTCTCTTGCCTTATTGCTCCAGCTAGCACTTCCAGCACAATATTGACAAAGAAGCAAGATAGTGGACAGCCCTGTCTCAATCCTAAATCCAGTGGGATTACATTTAGGATGATGCTGGCTGTGGATTTCTCATATATAGCTTTTATTGTCTTGAGGTATGTTCTCTACATTCTCTTGGACTTTAATTGTGAAGGCTTGTAGGACTTTGTCAAAGGCTTTTTCTGTATCTATTGAAATGATCATGTGATTTTTGTCTTTAAGTTCATTTATGTAGTTTATTACATTTATTGACTTGCATATGTTGAACCATCCCTGCATTTCAAGGAAAGCCAAATTGGTCATATTGGATAATCTTTTTGATATATTCTGTATTCTGTTTGCCAGCATTTTACTGAGCATTTTTGAGTTTATGTTCATCAGGGATATTGGCCTGTAGTTTTCTTTTTTGTTGTTTTGTGTTTATCTGTATTCAGTAATAGTGATAATGGCTTTGTAGGAGTTTGAGAGATTACTCTCTCTCTCTCTCTCTCTCTCTCTCTCTCTCTCTCTCTCTCTCTCTCTCTCTCCCTCTCTCTCTCTCTCTCTCCCTCTCTCCTTTCTTTTTTTCATTCCTTCTCCTTCTCATCGTCTCCTCTTACTCCTTCTTACTTGTATACTTTAAGAAGAATTGACTGTAGATCTTCTTTGAAAGTCTGGTAAGATTCTGCTGTGAATTCATCTGACCCTGAACATTTTTTGACCTGGAAGGCTGTCTTTTATTATTTCAGTCTCCTCATTTGTTATGGGTCTGCTTATGTTGTTGAGTTTTTCTTGGTTTAATTTTAGTGGTTTGGCTGAATCTAGAAATTTAGCCACTTTTAGGTTTTCTAGCTTAATGGTGTACAGGTAGTACATTTTAAAATGTTCCTTTAAAATATTGGGGATTTCTTCAGTATCTATTATAATGTTCCCCTATTCAATTCTGATTCCACTAATGTGGGTCCTCTCTTTCTTTCTTTCTTTTGGTTCCTTGGGACAAGGGTCTATCAAGCTTGTTTATCTTCTCAAAGAACCAGCTCTTAGATTTGTTGACTATTTGTACTGTTTCCTTTGTTTCTATTTCATTGACTTCTACTCTAATATTCATTATTTTTGTCTTGAACTAGATATGGATTTGGTTTGTTCTTGTTTGTCAAAACTTTCCAGTTATATCATTATTTGTGCTCTTTTTGATTTTCTTATGTAGGCACTTAGGACAGTAAATTTCATCATAGGATGCTTTCATTGTGCCCCAAGAGCTTTTTTGTGTTGTGTTTCATTTTCATTTAGTTACAGAAAGTTTTTAAAATTTCTTCATGATTTCTTATTTGGCTCAGTCATCATTCAACTCAGATATCTGTTAAGTCCATATGATATATAATATCAACTAATTATAATGTTTCTCTGCTTATTTTCTGTTCAAATGACCTGTCTATTGGGGAAAGTGGGGTATTGAAATCACCTACTATTAATGGATTGTTATTAATCTCTGTATTAAATCCAGAAATACATATTTATAAAACTGGGCACCACGGAGTGTGGTGCATATATGTTTAGGATAGCAGTGTCTTCTTGGTTAACTTTTTCACTTGATTAGAATAAAGTATCCCTCTTTATCTCTTCAGATTAGTTTTAGTTTGATGTCTATTTTGTCAGATAGTGGGATAATGTTGCCTGCTTGCTTTTTGGACCTATTTGTTTAGAGTGCTTTTGTCCATCCTTTTACTCTAAGGCAGTATCTATTTTTAAAACTGTGTTTCTTTGGGGAGGGAGCATTTTGAGACAGGGTTTCTCTGTGTAACAGCTCTGGCTGTCCTGGAACAGCCTAGAACCAGGCTGGCCTCAAATTCACAAAGATCCACCTGCATCTGCCTCTGGAGTGCTGGGATTAAAGATGTGCACAACTGTAGCTGAAGTTTTCTCCAGTCCTGCCCAGCCCCACGGACCTTGCAGCTGCTTATAAAATAATCACTCAGAAGCTTATATTAATTAAAACTGCTCGGCCATTAGCTTAGGCCTACCACTGACGAACTCTTACATTTAAACTCAGCCCATTTCTGTTAATCTATATGTCCCCACGTTTTCCATGGCTTTACCTGTGTGCCATTACATGCTGCTTCCTGGACGGTGGGCTGGTGTCTCCTGACTCAGCCTTCCTCTTCCCAGAATTCTCCTTGCCTGTTTATTCCACCTATACTTCCTGCCTGGCTACTGGTCAATTAGCTTTTTATTTATCAACCAATCAGAACAACACATTCACAGCATATAGAACATCCCGTAGCACGCCACCACTACTCGGCAAAGCTGTGCTTCTTATAGAGAACAGATAGATGGATTTTGTTGATCCATTCACCCAGCTTCTGTCTTTTTTTTTTTTTTTTTGGTTTTTCGAGACAGGGTTTCTCTGTGTAGCTTTGCGCCTTTCCTGGAACTCGCTTTGGAGACCAGGCTGGCCTCGAACTCACAGAGATCCGCCTGGCTCTGCCTCCCGAGTGCTGGGATTAAAGGCGTGCACCACCACCGCCCGGCCAGCTTCTGTCTTTTGATTGTAGAATTGAGACCATTGATATTTAAAGTAATTATTGAAATGTATGCGTTAATTATGTTCATCCTGTTGTTGATTTTTGGTACTGTGTTGTCAGTGGTACTTTGCTTTAATAATTATAGCTTCGTATGTCTTTTTTTTTAATATTTTAAATTTTTATATGCACTGGTGTTTGACCTGCATGTCTTAGTGAGGGAGTCGGATCCACTGGAACTTGAGTTATGGACAGTTGTGAGCTGCCATATAGGTGTTGGGAATTGAACCCGGGTAATCTGGAAGAACAGCCAGTGTTCTTAACCGCTGAGCCATCTCTCCAGCTACTGGCTTCATATTTCTTTACAGTCTTTCTGCTCTGCTCATTTCTCTCTTCAGCCAGAAATAACACTTCCTGCATTTTCTTTAGGTTTGGTTTGTTGGATATAATTTGTTTAACTTTTAAAGTAGATTTATTCATTTTATTTTATGTGTAAGTGTTTTACCTGCATGCATGTATATATGCTTGATGCCCACAGAAGTCAGAAAAGGGTATTGAATCCCCTGGAGTTGCCGAGGTTGTGAACCACTATGTGGGTGCTGGGAATCAAACCCAGGTCCTCTTGAAGAGCAAAAGTTCTCTTAGCTGCTGAGTCCTCTCTCCACCCCCACTCCAAAGCTAACTCCTTTATTATTATTATTATTATATTATTATTATTATTATTTTTCTCTCATACATTACATGCACTCCTCCCAGACCCTCCCCTACCTCCCTTCTCCCCAATATCCACTACTCCTTGGCTTCCCTTCAAAAAAAAATAGCAGGCCTCCCATGGATATCAACCAAGCATAGCCTAACAAGTTACAATAAGACTAGGCACAAAACTTCATATCAAGCCTGGATGAGGCAACCCAGTAGAAGAAGAAGGATCCCAAAGCAGACAAAAGAGTAACACACACACACACACACACACACACACACACACACACACACACACACACTGTTGGGAGTCCCAGAAGAACACCAAGCTACACAATCATAGGGTATATGCAGAGGACCTAGTTCAAGATGGCCCTCTGATGACAATTGGGCTGGGCACTGATCTATGAGTACAGCAGAATAATCATCATTAGGAATCGTTTCATTGACTTTTTTTTTTTGAGACAGGGTTTCTCTGTGTAGCTTTGCACCTTTCCTGGAACTCACTCTGTAGCCCAGGCTGGCCTCGAACTCACAGAGATCCGCCTGCCTCTGCCTCCTGAGTGCTGAGATTAAAGGCGTGTGCCACCACCGCCCAGCCCTTCGTTGACTTTTTCTTTCTTTCTTTCTTTCTTTCTTTCTTTCTTTCTTTCTTTCTTTCTTTCTTTCTTTCTTTCTTTCTTTCTTTCTTTCTTTCTTTTCTTTCTTTTCTTTCCTTCTTCCTTCCTTCCTTCCTTCCTCCCTTCCTCCCTCCCTCCCTCCCTCCCTCCCTCCCTTTCTTTCTTTCTGCCATTCATGTTTGGTTCTATCCTGGGCCTTTGGGCTGGCCTGCCTCTGGTTCTTGTCAATACAGGCAGTGTCAGGCATGGGCTCCTTCTCCTCAGCTGGGTCTCAAGCTGGACCAATCATTGGTTGGCCACTCCCACAAGTTCTGTGCCACCAATACCCTAGCACATCTTGCAGGCAGGACAAATTGAAGTTCCAAGGTTTTGTGGCTGGGTTGATGTCCCAGTCCCACTGTTAGGAGCACTGCCTGGTTATAGAAGATGGCCAGTTTGATCCATATCTCCCATTAGTAGGACAGTTTGCTAGGGTCACTTTTGCAGAGTCCAGGGAGTTTCCACTGCACTAGATTTCTATATCATCCCCCATGTACCTTCCAATTCTAGTTGTCTCTCTCAGGACTCTCTCCCTCCATCCCTCCCACTCCCAGATGATCCCTCCTGTTCCCATCCCTACCCGCCCCCAGTCCACTAGCAAAATCTATTCTATTTCCCCTTCTCAGGAAGATTGATGTGTTCTCCCTTGAGCCCTCTTTGTTACTTAGCCTCTCTGAGTCTGTGGACTGTAGCCTGGTTATCCTTTACTTAACAGAAAACATCCACTTATAAGTGAGCACATACCATGTTTGTCTTTCTTGGTATGGGTAACTCACTGAGGATGATTTTTTTCCAGTTCCATCCATTTGCCTGAAAATTTCATGATGTTATTGTTTTTCACTGCTGAGTAATACTCCATTGTGTAAATGCACTACATTTTCCTTATCTGTTCTTCGGCTGAAGGGCATCTAGGTCGTTTCCAGGTTCTGACTATTAAGAATAAAACTGCTATGAACATAATTGAGCAAGTGCCCTTGTGGTATGAGTGATCATCCTTTGGGTATATGCCCAAGAGTAGTATAGCTGGGTCTTGAGGTAGATCAATTCCCAGTTTTCTAAAGTACCGCCATACTGATTTCCATAGTGCCTGTACAAGTTTGTACTCCCATCAACAGTGAAGAAGTATTTCCCTCCACATCCTCTTCAGCATGAGCTGTCACTTGTATTTTTGATCTTAGCCATTCTGACAGGTGTAAGATAGAATCTCAGAGTTGTTTTGATTTGCATTTCCCTGATAGCTAAGGATGTTGAGCAATTCCTTTAAGTGTTTCTTGGCCATTTGAGATTCTTCTGTTGAGAATTCTGTTTAGATCTGTACCCCACTTTTTAATTGGATTATTTGGGGTTTTTATGTCTAGTTTCTCGAGTTCTAGATATATTTTGGATATTAGCCCTCTGTCAGATGTGGGGTTGGTGAATATCTTTTCCCATTCTGTAGTCTGCCATTTTGTCCTTTTGATGGTGCCCTTTGCCTTACAGAAGCTTCTCAGTTTCAAGAGGTCCATTTATTAATTGTTGATCTTAGTGCCTGTACCATTGGTTCTGTTGAGGAACTTGTCTCCAGTGCCAATGCTTTCAAGGCTTTCTCTTCTATCAGGATCAGAGCGACTGGTTTTATGTTGAGATCATTGATCCACTTGGACTTGAGTTTTGTGCAAGGTGATAGATATGGGTCTATATGCATTCTTCTACATGCCAAATCCAGTTAGACCAGCACCATTTGTTGAAGATGCTTTCTTCTTTTCATTGTATTTTTCTGCCTTCTTTATCAAAAATCAGGTGTTCATAGGTGTGTGGATTTACATCTGGGTCTTTGATTCAATTCCATTGATCCCTGTCTGTTTTTATGCCAATAAAACTATAGATTACTATAGTTCCATAGTACAGCTTGAAATCAGGCATGGTGATACCTCTGGATGTTCTTTTATTGTACAGGATTGTTTTAGATATCCTGACTTTTTTGTTTTTCCATATGAAATTGTGTGTTGTCCTTTCAAAGTCTGTAAAGAATTGTGTTGGAATTTTTATGAGGATTGCATTGAATCTGTAGATTGCTTTTGGTAGTGTGGTCATTTTTACTGTTAATCCTACTGACTCATTAGCATGGGAGTGTAGCACGAATTGCTAAAAGGTCTTGTTAATAAAATCAAATCTGAAGCCAGGTATTGGGGTGAATGCTGGAAGATTATAGAAGCAGAACAAGCCACAGCTTCCTCACCTCGCCAATTCCTCAAGTGATCCTGTTTCCTCAGACTGGATGCCTCTCAGCTGAACTGTGCTGCTCCAAAGCCTAAAAGCTTAACCTTCTAGTTCCTGGTCCTCATGCCTTATATACCTTTTTGCTTTCTGCCATCACTTCCTGGGATTAAAGGCTCACTTTCTGGGATTAAAGGCGTGAGTCACCATGCTTGACTGTATCCTTGAACACACAGAGATCCAGGTAGATCTCTGCCTCTGGAATGCTAGGATTAAAGGTGTGAGTGCCACCATTTTCTAGCCTCTGTATCTAGTGGCTGTTCTGTTCTCTGACCCCAGATAAGTTTATTATGGTGCACAATATTTTGGGGAACACAATACCACCACATGGGAGATCTTTCCATCTTCTGATAATTTCTTCAAAGACTTAAAGTTTTTGTCTTACCAGTATTTCACTTGCTTGGTTAGAGTTACCTCAAGATATTTTATATTATTTGTGGCTATTGTGTAGAATGTTGCTTCCCTGAATTCTTTCTCAGCCCATGTGTTTAGGGGGGATACTAATTTTTTTTAGTTAAGGTTGTATCTAGCCACTGAAGTAAAGGTGTTTATCAGCTGTAGGAGCTCCCCGGTAGAACTTTTGGGGATTGCTTGTGTATGCGATCATGTCATCTGCAAATAGCAATACTTAGACTTCTTCCTTTCCCATTTGTATCTTCTTGATCTCCTTCAGTTGTCTTATTGGTCCAGCTAGAACTTCTGTTACTATTTTGAATAGATATAGTGTGGACAACCTTGTCTTGTTACTCATTTTAGTGGAATTGCTTTGAGTTTCTCTCCACTTAACTTGATGTTGGCTATAAGTTTGCTGTATATTGACTTCGTTACATTTAGGTATATCTCTTGTATCCCTAATCTCTCCAAGACTTTTATCATAAAGGGGTGTTGGATTTTGTCAAGGTTTTTTTAGCATCTAATGAGATGATTGTGTGGGATTTTTTTTCTTTCAGTTTGTTTATATGATAGATTACATTGATTGCTTTTTGTATGTTGAAACATTTCTGCATCTCTGGGATGAAGCCTACTTGATTATGGTGGATGCTCTTCTTGATGTGTTCTTGAACTTGGTTTGTGAGTATTTTATTGAGTATTTTTGCACCTATGTTCATGAGGGAAATTGGTCTGTAATTCTCTTTCTTTGTTGAGTCTTTATGTGGTCTGGGTATCAGGGTAACTGTGGCTTCAAAATGAATTTGGCAATGTCCCTTCTATTTTGTGGAATAATTTGAGGAGTATTGGCATTAGCTCTTCATTGAAAGTCTGGCAGAATTCTGGGCTAAAAACACCTGGCCCTGGGCTTTTTGGGTTGTTGTTGCTGTTGTTGTTGAGAGACTTTTAATGACTGCAGTTTCCTTAGGGTTGGTTATAGGTCTATTTAAATTGTTTGTTTGATCTTGATTTAACTTTGGTGAGTGGTATCTATCGAGAAATTATCCATTTCTTTTAGATTTTGCAATTTTGTGCAGATTTTTGAAGTATGACCTAATTCTTTGGATTTCCTTGGTGTCTGTTATTATATCCCCTTTTTCATTTCATTTCTGATTTTGTTAATTTGGATATTCTCTCTCTGCCTTTTGGTTAGTTTGGATAAGGGTTTGTCTATCTTGTCGATTTTCTCAAATAATCAAATCATTGATTCTTTGTATTGTTCTCTTTGCCTTGATTTTATTGATTTTCAGTACTGTTTGATTATTTCCTGCCATATACTCCTCTTGGGTGTGTTTGCTTCTTCTTTTTCTAGAGCTTTCAGATGTGCTGTTAAGTGACTAGTATGGGATTTCTCCAATTTCTTTATGTAGACACTTAGTGCTATGAACTTTCCTCTTAGCACTGCTTTCATTGTGTACCATAAGTTTGGGTTTGTTGTGCACTAATTTTCTTTGAATTGTAGGAAGTTTTCTACTTATTTATTTCTTCCTTGACCCAATGGTAACTCAGTAGAGAGTTGTTCAGTTTCCATGAGTTTGTAAGCTTTCTGTTGTTGTTGTTGTTGTTGTTGTTGTTGTTGTTGTTGTTGAAACCCAGTTTTAATTCAGGGTGGTCTGATAGGATGCAGGGAGTTATTTCAATTTTCTTGTCTCTGTTGAGACTTGCTTTGTAACCGAGTATGTGGTCAGTTTTGGAGAATGTTCCATGAGGTGCTGAGAAGGTGTACTCTTTTGTGTTTGGTTGAAATGTTCTGTAGATATCTGTTAGGTCCATTTGGTTCATAACATCTGTTATCTCCAGTATTTATCTGTTTAGTTTTTGCTGGATAATCTGTCCATTGGTGAGAGTGAGGTATTGGAGTCCCCCACTATCAATGTGTGTCTGTGATTTAAACTTTAGTAGTGTTTCCTTTACAAACACAGACTCCCTTGCATTTGGGGCATAGATGTTAAAAACTGAAAGATCGCCGGGCGGTGGTGGCGCACGCCTTTAATCCCAGCACTCGGGAGGCAGAGCCAGGCGGATCTCTGTGAGTTCGAGGCCAGCCTGGTCTCCAAAGCGAGTTCCAGGAAAGGCGCAAAGCTACACAGAGAAACCCTGTCTCGAAAAACCAAAAAAAAAAAAAAAAAAAAAAAAAAAAAAAAAAAAACTGAAAGATCATTTTGGTGGGTGAGTGTGAAGTGTCCTTCCCTATCTCTTTTGATTAATTTTGGTTTGAAGCCTATTTTGTTACATATTAGAATGGCTACACCAGCTTGCTTCTTAGATCCTTTTGCTTGGAAAATCCTTTTCCAACCCTTTACTCTGGGATAATACTTATCTTTGAGCTTGAGGTGTATATCTTGTATGGAGCAGAAGGATGGATCCTGTTTTTTCATCCATTCTCTTAGTCTGTATCTTCTTATTGGGGAATCGAGTATTTATTGGGGAATAGAGAGATACCAATGACCAATGATTGCTAATTCCTGTTATTTGTTGTTGGTGGTGGTGGTGGTAGTGATGGTGATGGTGGTGGTGGTGGTGGTGGTGGTGGTGGTGGTGGTGGTGGTGGTGGTGTGGTGTGGTGTGGTGTGGTGTGTGTGTGTGTGTGTGTGTGTGTGTGTGTGTGTGTGTGTGTTTCCCTTTCTTGGTTTTGCTAGTGGGAATTACTCATTTCCTGTGTTTCATGAGTGTAGTTAACCTTCTTGGGTTGAATTTTTCCTTCTAGTACCTTCTGTAGGGCTGGATTTGTGGACAGATATTGTTTACATTTGACTTTATCATAGAATATCTTGTTTTCTACATCTATGGTGATTGAAAGTTTTGCTGGGTATAGTAGTCTGGACTGGCATCCATGGTCTCTTAGAGTCTGCAATATGTCAGTCCAGGTCCTTCTGGCTTTTAAGTCTCTATTGAGAAGTCAGGTATAATTCTAATAGGTCTGCCTTTGTATATTACTTGTTCTTTTTCCTTGCAGCTTTTAATATTCTTTCTTTGTTCTATATGTTTAGTGTTTTGATTATTATGTGGTGAGGGAACTTTCTTTTCTGATCCAATCTATTTGGTGTTGTTAAGCTTCTTGTTCATTTATAGGCATGTTCTTCTTTTAGGTTAGAAAATTTTTCTCCTATGGTTTTGTTAAAAATATTTTCTGGGCTTTTGAGCAGGGATTCTTCTTCTTCTATTCCTAGTATTCTTAGGTTTGGTCGTTTCATGGTGTCCCAGATTTCCTGAGATGTTTTGTGTCAGGAAGTTTTTAGATTTAACATTTTCTTTGACTGATGTATTTATTTCTATCGTATCTTTAATGCCTGAGATTCTCTCTTCCATCTCTTATATTCTGTTGGTGATGCTTGTGTCTGTAGTTCTGGTTTGCTTACCTAGATTTTCCATTTCCAGGCTTACCTCAGTTTGTGCTTTCTTTATTGATTCTATTTCCATTTTCAGGTCTTGAACTTTTTATTTGTTTCCTTGAACTGTTTTGTTTTTCTTGGCTTTAAGGAATTTCTTCATTTCCTCCAATTGTTTTTGTTTTTCTCAATTTCTTTAAGAGATTTGTTCTTTTACTCTATAAGGACCTCAGTCATCTTATATTTCAGCTGTGTTGGAATATTCAGGGTTTGCTGGGCTGTGGTGGTGAGATAGTACCCTGGCTGTTGTTGATTATGTTCTTACACTGGTGTCTAGGCATCTGAATTTGGAGTAATTATAGGTCTAGGTGTCGATTTCTAATTTGTCTTTGTTAGATGGGTGCTATTTTCCTTGGTTTCTGTTTCCTCTCTGGTCTTCTGGCCAGAGTGGCCTGTGGTTCAGTAGTGTCTCTATCTGAGTTGGGGGCTGAAGTTCCGGCAGCTGGCATGGCCTCTGCTCCAGCTGGGGGTCCTTCTGCAGGAGTTGGGGTTGGGATATGGTGGTGAGGAGGGGTGGTGGGGTGACTGAGGGTAGGCTGGGCGGCACAAGTGAGGACAGTGCTGGGGCCGGTGGGCTACCTGCAGTTATGGTGGCTCATATGTCCTATGCTCCAGCAGGGTGCCTCTACTGGAGTTGGGGACCAGATATGGTGATGAAGAGGGGAGGGCTGATTGGGGGGGTGGGTCGGGAAAGCACTGAGAAAGTGGGAGTGGTCCATGGGCAACCACCCTACCTGGGGTTCTGATGGCCAGCCAGAATGGCCTCTGGTTGGGTAGGGGCCTTCCACCAGAGTTGTGGGCCAAGATATGTTGACAAGGGGAGAAGGGGCAGTTGGAGGTAGACTGTGTAGGCACCTAGGAAGTGTTGGCCATCTGCAGGGGTTGGGAGCTTAACTGGGGTCCTGGTTGCCAGCTTGGCTTCTGGTGGAACAGGGGAGGCTTCCACTAGGGTTGTGGACCCAGATGTGGTGACAAGGAGAAGGGTGATAGAGGGTGGGCTGGGCAGGCACTGAGGGAGTGTTGGAGATTTGCAGGCGAGGTGGGGTGCGTTACCTGGGGTTCTGGATGCTGGTGTGGCCTCTGGTAAAGCAGGGGCAGATATAAAAAATGTTAAGATTGTTTATGTCATAGAAAGTCTTTGTCTCTTTCACTATTGGCAGAGAGTTTTGCTAGGTATATTAGTCTAGGTTGGACATCAGTCTTTAAGGACTGGGAATACATTGCTCTAGGCTCTTTAAGCTTTCACAATTTCCATTTAGAAGTCAGCTTATTCTGAGTTTTCTTTTATTTGTGACTTATGCTTATTTTCTCTTGCAGCTTTCAATACATTTTCTTTATTATATAGAGTTTTTGTTTTAATTATGATATGCCATGGGGATGTGGGAATTTTCTTTTCTTGTTATGTCTTTTTGGTGTTCGTTGTGCTTCTTGTATCTGTACAGATGTGTCTTTCCTTAGTTTGGGAAAGTTTTCTTCTATGATCTTATTGAAGAGCTGGTGCATGCCATTAACTTGGGATTCTTCTCCATCTATGCCTATATTTCAAAGGTTTAAGTTTTCATGATATCCTACATTTTCTGTGTGTTCCTTTCTTTTAAATTGTTCATACTCCATGCTTTTTTGGTCTAGATCTTTGAGTTCTGATATCCTATATTCTGATTCTATTTCCTACTTTCCTTCAAGTTCCCTAGTTGATTTCTTGGGGTTTTCAATGTCCTCTTCATTTCAGCTTGAGTCCTTCAACGTTTCTATCTTCTGATTGAATTCTGTTCTCAAGTCCTGGACTGTCCTTTTCATTTCCATCAGCCTTATGTTTGTGTTTTCTTGGACATCACTCAGGCATTTATTCTCCTTAAGCCCCAGTGGTTCTCACCCTTCCTGATGCTGTGACCATTAATACAGTTCTTCATGTTGTGGTAACCCCCCAACCATAAAATTATTTTGTCGATATTTCATAACTGTAATTCTGCTGTTATGAACTGTAATGTAAATATCTGATATGCAGGAGATCTGATATTCGATCCCCCAATGGGGTCATGACTCACAGGTTGAGAACCACTACTTAAACTCTTTCACCTTAATTTCATTTGAGCTATGTCTGTCTTCTTTAAACTCCTTGAATTCTTTGATGAAGTTTACAATTGTTCTCTTAGATTCTATGCCCTGAGTTCATCTAGGAAATTCTCATTGGCAAACATTTCTACAGGTATGGTACATTTTGGAGGGAAGATACTGGCTTGATATTTCATATTGTTTGTGTTTTTGTGATGATTATCTGGGCACGTGGGCTTGTTTTGTTTTGTTTTGTTTGTTTTTCGAGACACGGTTTCTCTGTGTAGCCCTGGGTGTCCTGGATCTCACTCTGTAAACCAGGCTGAGCTCAAACTCACAGAGATCTGCCTGCCTCTGCCTCCTGAGTGCTGGGATTAAAGGAATGTGCCACCACCACCAGCTATGAACTTCTTTTGTTAGTTCTGATTCTGATAATGACAGAGCAGGTTGGGGTGGAAGAGAGGAAGTGCAGGCAGGTTGGGAGGAATGATGTCAGGTGGACAGTGGGGACTGGAGTGGCCTACAGGAGTGCTTCTTGGTCCAGTCCTGGAGTTTCAGGGCAGATCTGGCTCGGTGGAAAGGTTGGCTATGGCATGGGAGGGGCCCGTGAGTTAGAGAATAGTTAGGGAGGATCCTAGCCAAAGCCTAGAGATCATTTGTGGTGTAGGCAGGGGAACCAGACTAAGCTGCGCAATGGGCTAGATCTGGACAAAGTGTAGATGGGAAGGTCACAGAGACTCACCAGGCTAGATCCTAAGGAGAGAGATGGGAATTTTCAGTGGGTGCAGGGGTGGATTAGCACAGAAGGGACCTGGTGGTGGTGGTAGGTAGGGTAGATCCTGGCAGAAGCCTAGAGGTTGGCAGTGGTGCAGGCAGGATGGCCAGACTATGCAGGAATACAGGATGTGGGACCCAGGGGAGGCCTCTCAACGTCTTTTCTTTGTAAAATGTCCACCTAAGTATTTCATTGCAGTAGCAAATAAATAAATAAATAAATGGATTGACATAGTGCTTATCACCACTGTGTATGGTATAGCTATAATAGATACCCTTACTAAGAATTTTTCAGAGAACATACTTACATATTTACACAATTTAGTGCGAATCAATCACTTACCCACAGTCATTACCTGGAAATTAACGTGACCTGGATTCAAATCCCAACTTGTCAGACATCAAATCCATACTGTTCCATACTATAGTGCAATACATTATTAACCTTTAATTCTTGACAATTAATAGTAAGCAACAGGGTCTGATGATGCCTTGATCCACAGAAATGACAATAGAGTAGGGAGTTTGAGTTATAATCTGGTAGACAGGAAGAGGGTGGAGACGGCAACAGAGCCGGCATCTTCCCTCCTGTTGGCACTAGAAAGGGAGGTGACTACTGAGCACATGACCCATCGACACCATTAGGGACATTGACAGAGCCCCTTCCCCTAAGCATACCCAACTCCTGTTTGTCTCAACTACAAGTGCTAGCTCCCAGTTGCCCCCTCCCTGTGAGGGCCTCACCTACACTGTATGGAAAGGTGTGATGACAGAAAGTACCTCTTGCACTCTTCTGGGATGAGAGCTCACGAGCCCAGGGCTATGTGACTAGACTAATGAAGAACATAAAAGAGGAACCCTTCTTGATAAATGTATATGTCAAAGAGTGATGTGAGATATGGCAGAAGTGAAGGCTTTGTCCTTTCACAGGTAGGCTCTCACTTATGTGCAGAAGACAAGAGAAAGCCCACTCTGAGGAAGTTATTTTCCCGAGGCCTTTCTCATTATCAAAGAAAACTGGATTCACTTAAACTGAACTACAAAAGGTAGTGAAAACCATTCATAACCCAAAAGCCAGGAGGAGGTAATTTATAGTTCCTAAGATATCTTCTCTATACATACAAATACCTTTCTATATACATGTATACAGACTGTAGGATTTTTTTATAGGTTCCATAGTTGTAGAAGCAGTGGCCCCAAGTGTATCCTTCAGTTGTGGACTGTGGAGCCAGCATGAGGGAAAATCCAGGCACAGGAAGAGTGTTTAGAGGGTAGAGGAGTGGAGAAACAGAGGAAGAAAGGTTTCCTTACCAAAACAAATGGGACATAGTTTTGAGAGCCAATCTTATGTATCCCCAGATGGCACTGAGTTTGTTATGTAGCCAAAGAAGACTTCTGCTCTTCCTGCCTCCACTGCCCAGTCACTGAGATGATAGGCATGCAGTGCTGGGGATTAAACCCAGGGTTTCACGCCTGTTAGGCAAGCACCTTACCTGTTGAACCACATCCTCAGTTCATTATTTTTACTTAACATACATAAACACATTGTCATTCTTATTTGAGAATGTGATTTTAAATGAGTATATGATATTCTAGCATATGAATGAATGTTTCACTCAGTATTACGCTAGTGTGCAGTTTTCTGGTTCACAGGCAAAAGTGAATATTATCATTAAAAAATTCAGTCAATCTGGGGGCTGGCAAGATGGCTTAGTGGGTAAAGCACTCACTGTACAACCTTGGTGATCTGTGTGCAACTCCTCAGAACCTACACAAGAGTGGAAGGCGAGAACCACTCCCACGAGTTGTGCTCTGACTTGCATCCATGTGCCATAGTAAGAGTACACACCTACTCTCACACATCATACACACACAGGAATAGTTTAACTTAAATAAACATTTAGTCTGATAGTTGTCTTGTTTCGTTTCCATTTCTTCAGTGACTATGAAGATGGAGCATCTTCTCAAGTTGTCTATTTACAGCTTTTCTGCTGTGCTTCACCTAGTTGAGTCTTTGCTCCAGTTCACTCATGGGAATGGCTGTCTTCTCTTGTTTTGTCAGTATTTGGCAGGACAGATATTATCCTAACCCGTACACTTCAGAAAACAAACATTTTCCCTTGTTTTTGCTTTCATGTTTAACTTTGTGTCTGATGTTACTTTAATGCTCAGAAATAATAAATTTTTATGTATTGAAATGTCTTCCTTTTAATTTTTCAGTTTTCTCTGTGTGTGTGTGTGTGTGTGTGTGTGTGTGTGTGTGTGTGTGTGTGTGTGTGTGTGTTGATGCTGGGGATTATTCCACAGCCCTGTGCAAGTGTTCTACCAGAACAGTATCCCCAGTACTGTGTTCTTTGAGGTAATATACACAGCCAAATTTTAACAGACCAACAATTCAATAGATAAACCACAGTACACACAAGCAAGCTGTGCAGTGTGTGTGTGTGTGTGTGTGTGTGTGTGTGTGTGTGTGTGTGTGTGTGGTAATTTATAGAGCTGTTCTCTTCAGATCAGTAGGGAAAGAGTGGAACATTGAAAATGATGGTTAGCTATTAAAACAATAAGTTACTTAATTGGGGGAAATAGGTTTAGACACCTAACTTCACAACATTAAAATAAATGCAAGTATGCTTAAAGAGGTTAAAATTTTAAACTACGAAAGATCCAGAATCAAATATAGATGGATGTTTGATTCTAGCTTTATGACACATTCCAATAAATGTATTGTGGTATTACTCACCAAATATGACCTTTTTAATTATTATTTTGATATATGATGAGTGTGTGTTGTACATATGTATGAGTGTATGGATATGTGTACCAGCAGAGATCAGAGGAGGACCTCAAATGTCTTCCTCTGTAAGTATCTGTTATATTCTCTGAGACAGGGTCTCTCACCTATCCTGAAGCCCACCAATTTTATGTGGGTCATGAGGACTCAAACCCAGGTGCTCATCCTTGCACAGCAAGCCTCTTACCCTCTGAGCAGTCTCCCTAGCTCAGATTCTTACAAAACTGACACATAATTATACATAATAATGGAATACACTGTGACATTTCAATACATTTCACTATACATATGTAGTGATGAGTTCAGGGCAACTGATATGTATTTCTTTGTGGTGTGAACATTCACAATTCTCCCTACGTTTTTTAATGTTTAAAATGGTATTTTCCAACTATAGTTATCCTACTCTGCTCTAGAACATTAGAGGTTATTTCTCCTACCCATCTTATCTCTGTACTCTGAAAGCATTCTGTCTATCCTCTTTTCCCTATACCCTTTCTAGACTCTAGTAGCCATGATTCCATTCCCTACTTTCTATGGAAACAGCTTTTCATATCAATGGCATATGGTGTTGTCTTTCTATGCCAGATACATTCCATATAACAAATATCCTCCAGTTCTATCCACATTGCAGCAAATGACTGAACTGCATTTTTTCCTCTATGTTAAAAGAAAAAAAATGTGTATGGGTGTTTTGCTTGCAAGCATGTCTGTGCACTATGCATATACCTGATGTCTGTGGAGGTCAGAAGAGGGTGTTTAATCCTGTGGAACTGGAGTTACAGATGCTTGTGAGCTGCCATGTGGGCAGTGGGAATTGAATCTAGATTCTCTGGAAGAGAGCAGCCAGTACTCTTAACTGCTGAGCCATCTCTTCAGTCCCAACTGCATTCTTTTGAGATTAAATAATGTTCTACTGTGTATTGTACAACGCTTTCTTTATACCTTCATCTGCCAATGGACACACAGGATGCTTCCACATCTGGCTCTGGTGAATAGTACTGCAACTAACCTATAGTACTGAATCATACTGATTTCATTTCCTCTGGATTTGAACCCAGTAGTGGGACTTCTATATCATGTGATAGTTCTATTTCTAGTTGTGTTCTCATAATATTCATATTATTTTCTACAAATATATGTCCACAGCAACGGTTTTCAAACCTTTGTCAGTATTTGTTAGTTTTTGCTGTTTTAGTGGTGAATTTTGCTGTGGCTTCTTGGTATTCATCACCTATGTATTCTCTCAGTTGAAGCTTTAAAATTAAGGTATTAATTCCACTGAGCATCGTGTGTACATCTTTCTAGTGGATTCTGAGACTATGTAACTTCACAATTTGGTCTTCTTTTTTTAACTCAGTTTGACTATACATCTTCTGTTCCTCCAAGTTTTATCTCAGCCCTATTCCCTCTCTACTCCCTCCTCCTGTGATCGCAATGTCAGAAATTTATCATCTTTAAGGAAAAAGTTCAGCTTGATACCATTGGGCAAATATTTATTGCCTACTATATACTTAGTGGCATTCTCTTCAATCTTTTTAACTCTACACCATAGAATGTAATGTTATTTTAGAGATGGGTAAGCCAAGCCTAACTTAGAGAGGTTAAATAAATTGCTCAGGGCCACATAGTTACTTTGTGGTTTAAAAGCCAAGGTTCAAAAATCTGTTCTGACATATACACCATGCTAGAAGATACAGCACTTAAAAGAAAAGAGGACATTGGACAAGCTATGGGCCTTAACATTGAAAATTCCATCAGCCACAGATATAGACTCCTTTTGGGAATTAGAAGTGGCACAATAACGAGTATGTTGTTCCCTTAGCCATCTGGGAAATGGAAATTACAACTACACTGAGATTCCATCTCACCCCAGACAGAATGGCTACCAGCAAGAAAACTGATAAATGCTGGAGATGGTGGGAGGAAAGAAAAACCCTTATACATTGCTGGCAGGGGTGTAAACTGGTGTAGCCAGTACACAAATCAGTGTGAAGGGCCCTCAAAAAACTAAAAATGCAACTACCATATGACTTAGCCATAACACTCCCAAATATGTTCAAAGGACTGTAAGCCCCTACCACAGAGGCACTTACACATCCATGTATATTGCTGTACTCTTCATAATAGCTAAGAAATAGAATCAGATCAATGAATAAGAAAAACATGGTCAGTTACATGCAATGGATTTTTATGCTGCCTTAAAACAATGAAATCATGGGGCTGGAGAAAAAGTGGAGCATTAAGAGTACCTGCTGTTCTTCTAGAGGACCTGAGCTCACAACCACCTGGAACTTCAGCTCCCGGGAATCTAATACCATCTTCTGGCCTCTATAGACACCTGCACTCATGTGCATACACACAACACACAAGTGCATACGTATACATACTGTGGTGATATTTTGTTTGTGCTTTGATAAATAAAGCTTGCCTGGAGATGAAGGGGGAAAGGCCAGCCATTTTAAGTAAACAAAGTCAGGCAGCACATGCCCTTAATCTGATCACTTAGCAGGCAGGGTCCCTGTGTGGTCAAGGCCGTACTCAGGAACAGAGCCAGGCATGGTGACACACGCCTTTAATCCCAGTACCAACCATAGAGACCTGGAGGTCTGTACAGACAGATAGAAAGTGACAGAACTGCGTAGGAAGAGGAAGTTCATAGCCAATGAGAGGGCAGACAAGGCAATAAAGGTGTGAGTAAGAGAGGAAGTAGCTTGCATTTGGAAGCTGCAGAGTTGGTGAGGTAAGGTTGATTGGTGGCTTTCCTTATTTCTCTCATCTAAGGCTTTTACCCCTATATTTGGCTCCGTGTTTTTTATTTAATAAGACCATTTAGAAATTCGTCTACAACATACAAATGAAAATAAAACTTTTTAAAAAGAGAATCATAACATTTACCAGAAAATAAGTGGAACTAGAAGTGACGTTGAATGACATACCAGACAATTATCACACACATGAAAAAAGCACATCCTCATGTGGATCCAAGTAAAAATACACTTTTTTTTACTTTATACGTTTGTGGGTTTGTGGGTATGGTTATTGATCATGAAACTAGAAAGGGGACCATAAGAGCCAATTCCCCTGGTACAAGAGTTTCAGATGGTTTTGAGCTGCCATATGGGTACTGGCAATTGAACCCAAGTCCTCTGCAAGAGCAGCAAGTGCTCTTACCTGCTGAGCCATCTCTCCAGCCCCCACATGTCAATTATTAAAAATTAAGAAGAGGGTCGATGAGCTGGCTCAGTGGGTGAGCACAACTGGCACCAAGCCTGATAACCTGGATTTGATCCTTGAGATTCACATCATGGAGGGAGAACCAACTCCCACAAGTGGTCCTCTGACCTCTGCACATACGTGCTTGCATGTACACCAACTAGAAATGTAATTAAAAGATTCAAAAAAGAGAGAACTGGCATGTTGTCCTATAGAAGGCTGTAATGAGACAGTGTATAAGAGCCCTGGCTTTATCTGCTTCCAGGCAATTCATTACTAGTTAATGATCAATGGCAGATGATATAATCTATGTACAGCACTCTCCATGGTGCCTGGAAAATTCCAAAATCCTTTTTATTCCAATTTTTAACATCTTTGAAATCAGCAGGCCTCTTATAATTGGAAATATTGATCTTACAATTGATAGATCTTAGACTTGATGGAATAAGGCATTTGGTGCTTAATAAATGTTTAGCTGTTATATGAGATGATTGTTCATTCATTCAATAAGGTTTTTTTCTCCTGCACAAATCATATGCCAGGCAGTGTTTTAGGTATTGAGACAGAATAAAAGATTCACCACCAACTCCTGTTCTCACTAAATTCATCTTCTAGAGGGGAAACAGACTTGAAATATACATTAACAAGTAAGGGACACAGCATATCTGATGCAGATAAGTGACACAAGGTAAGGAGAATGGAAAGTCATGGGAATGCTGTTATCTTTGTGTGTGTGTGTGTGTGTGTGTGTGTGTGTGTGTGTGTGTGTGTGTGCACGCATCAATGCATGTCTATGTGCACATGCAAAGGCCCTGGTCTATGCCTTATTTCTTTGAAACAGGATTTCTACAAAAGATTTTTAGCATATTCCCCTCCCCCAACTCCTCCATCTCCCTACCCACTCAACTTCATGTTTTCTCTGTCCCTCTCCCTACCTCAGTCAAAACAAAAAAAAGGTAAGAAAAAAATTTCAAAACAAAATGAAACAATAACCACCCCTCCACACAACCACACACAAAATTATAACAGTAACCAATAACAACAACAAGAAAAACCATGGAGTTTCTTACTGGCCTGAAGTTTGCCATTTCAACTCATCTGGCTGGCCAGCAAGCTCTTCCACCATCTGCCTGTCTCTGCTCCTGGTGCTGGGGTTATGAGTATGCATGGCCATACCCAGCTAGGGCTTCAAACTCAGGTCCTTAAGCTTGCAGAGCAAGTACTCTTACCTACTGAGCCATCTTTTCAGCCCTGGAGTGCCATTTTCAACAGGCTGAGCAGGTAATGCTTCACTGACAAGATGACAGTTTCAAAAGACTTGACTGGGGTGACAGGGTGAGCTATGAGAGGAGCTAGTGAACAAGTTTTCCAGGTAGAAGGCACAGAAAGTGCAAGGGCCTTGAGATGAGCACACCCTTGGGGGTTTGGGAGGCTCAACATGGCTAAAGAGGAGTACAGGAATGTACTAGACAAAGTAGGCTACAGACAACGGCTAGAAATTTAAATATGAAGGGAAGACTCTCTCGGAACTCTTTCAAATCTGCTCTAGATTTGGGAGTAGGAGCTGTGTTATCAGGGCTCAAACTGCCAAGTGTCATAGCTACAGTGCACTTAAAGCCAAGGGATGACTCGGGGACAGGAGTGACATCAATTTAAGGAAAGCGAGGACAGAGAGAGTGCCATTTAGTTTCTTAAACACACTAATGCACAGTCAAAATGATTCATGATGCAGAAGAATTTAAGGGCAGAATGATAATGATACGTGATCAGAATAACTGAATGAGGCTAGCTTGGGGGAAAAATGACATCCAGAGCTTAACATCAGTAAAACGGTACACTGTAAACTGGCACTGAACTTTCAAAAGGCATGCTGCCACAACATTCATTCACCCTTCAAAACTCAAGACCAGTGAACATTTATGGATGGATTATAGGCAAGCTGGTAGAGCACAAGAGTCGGGTTTCTGTAACAATATAAGGCAAATGCTTTATAAGTTCTTAGAAGGGCTGGATGTATAATGCTAAATGCCATCGTCTATGTGGACAGACAAAGCTGAGCTTAGATGTCAGCGTGGCCACTAACTTCACTGTTTCAGTGATCTCACCTCTCTAAATAGGGAATGAGAATATACAACCTCAGAATTACTGTCCTGAATGAAACAATGTGTGTCAAGAGCTTAGCATTGGAGTTGCTCAGTTAAACTAGAGTTGCCACCAGGCATGGTACACAATTTAATATCAGCACCTGAGAGGCAGGAAGATCTATCTCTGTGAAGTTCAAAGCTGGCTAAGACTACACAGCGAGACCTTGTCTCAAGGGAAAGAGAGAGAGAAAGAGAGGGAAGGAGGGAGGGAGAAGAAAACTAGAGCTGCTTTACTATTAAAAATGCATTGCTGTTCACTGTACATACCTCTTGAAACAAAGCAATCCAGATTTACAGTGCCTCCAAAAGACAGAAACAGTAAAAGTAATGGAAAAGAAGAAATGCTTCCCCAAGGTTCTAAAGATGGTACTAGCTTTCAAGGATTAGACATAATGAACTTAAAGGGTGATCCTTCAAGTTGACTCAGAGCCAAAGAAACCCTTACAAGCAACACACATACTCCTCTTACTAGCTGTAATTTTGTTTTGTTTGTTTGTTTTTGTGTTTTGGGGGGGGGGGTTGAGACAGGGTTTCTCTGTGTAGTTTTGGTGCCTGTCCTGGATCTTGCTCTGTAGATCAGGCTGACCTCGAACTCACAGAGATCCACCTAGTTCTGCCTCCTGAGTGCTGGGATTAAAGGCGTGCGCCAACACCGCCTGACTGCTAGCTGTAATCTTAAAGTAAGGTACTGAATTGTGAAATATGTTCAGTAAAGGAGCTGAAACAAAAAATATGCTGTAGAAATCCCCTCCTTCCCCGACCTATCCCACCAAATACTGTGTAGAGCCATTTTCCCAATTAAAGCTGTTAATGCTGTGCAGGACAGTGCTGTTTATAACATCAATACTCAAGAGGTAGAAGCAGGAGGCTCAGGAGGAGTTCAAAGCCCTGTTATGTGAGATCATATCTCAGGGGAAAAAAGGGGGAGACAGAGGCAAGGTGATCTGAGTTCGAGGCCAGCCTGGTCTACAAACCAAGTTCCAGAACAGTTAAGGGTATTACACAGAGAAACCCTGACTAGAAAAAAGGGAAAAAAAAAAGCAGGGCGGGGGAGGTAGCATAAAAACATGTAGCAGTCAGTCACAAAATGAAATGCAAACATTTAAGAACAATTGAGAATCAGTGCGAAATTCCTTCTCCCACCAAAATATCCGAAGTTATGTAAACAAAGGAGTAGTTATTATTTAACCTAGCCATCTAACAAATGAGTAGGCAGAGGGCTTGCAAGGAATTCAGGGAACCTTTCAGATCCTCTCCTGCCCCTGTTGGAAAGCATCTATTGATCAGAATGAACTTCAGTAATGAGTATAGGTCATTGGTGCTCACAAACATGTAAATACATTTATACAGAAGTTAGGGCTGGAGAGATGGCTCAGTGGTTGGGAGCAGTGGCTGGCTGCTCTTCTGGTTAGACCCGGGTTCAATTCCCAGCACCCACATGGCAGCTCACAACTGTCCCCTTTCCAAGGGAAAAAAGACTACTGAGCTATTTCTCTCTAGTTCATAACTAGAATGCAGAGCCGTGTTGTGGACATCCGTCCTCAGCTCCTTTTTGAACCTCAAGTAGAAGTTGTCGCTACAAAGACGGCTGCTTGACTGCATCTTAGTCTTCTCCATTTCACTGTTGGGGAAGACTGGGTGTGGTCATGGGGCTGCCTTGAAAGCCCAAAGCCCGTAATATCGGGACCCAGTCACTGCCCTGCTTTTAATGGATTTATTAAAGTACTATTTTAATGAAAAATATATATATATAAAATTTTTAAAAAGAAGTTAGAGTTGTTGATGTATACATTTTGGTTTGGGTATTTTCTTGGCATCTTCATGATTATGTAGGCCCTCATATTTGAGTTGTCTATTAAAAAGGTTCTGGTCTCTTCCTTACAATGGGACTTGGTCAAGTTGCAGACCTTTGAGATCATGATTCCTGCTGACATGTCAAAAGAACAGGATCTAAAGATACAAATCAATCTGAGCTCTTTAGGCTGTGCACACGGAATAAAAATGAAGTTATCCATGGTGACATGGAATGTATCACCTTTATTAGATTTAATGTATCAATCCAAAATCACACATTAGGAGATCAAATGAATACCACAACATACTTTATTTGTCCCCGATTCATTAGTTCCTTAAATGAATAAATCCAAAACTTGAAAGAGCAGCAAGCATCAGTTCTTCCAAAGAGGCTTAGGTGGAAAATGATTCACCATTCATGAGTTCAAAGACTTAGTCTGATCCACTGTTGTACTGGTATAAAATGAACTCACAGAGAAAAGCTAATTGAACACTCAACTCAGTTCATAGACTTTGAACTTCCTATATTTGATTGGAGTTGAAGCAGTGTTTTTCACCTTCTATTATTATTTTGTATTTTACTGCTCAGAGAATAAAAGATATGTCTGCTGTTAATTATCTAAGATAAAGCCATGACACCTAATGAAGAATTAGTAACATTAGTTTCCTGCTCAAAAGTAGAAAGGTTTTAAATAAACCCATACTTTTGGAAGCTATCTGAATATTCAAGTCATATACTTAGCAAGCCAAAAAGTCCATTTAATTAATCAGGCTTCTAGAGAATCATCCAAAATATGTATTGAAATAAAGCCACTATTCTTTATTGTACCAAGTGACTTTTACTAAATAACAAATAAGCGGAAGCCATTGGAGGACATCTTCTTAAAAGCCATCCTATATATATATATTGAAGCAAATGGAGCACTTGACTCTGCTAAAGGAGATGAGATTGAATAATCCGGCATCCTACCCAGTTGGGAGTCTCTGCTTTTGAGGTGGACATACAGACAATAGGGAAGCAAATTGACAAACTTGCTTTCTTTTTAACAAAATTCCATAACCACAGTTAATGGCAAAATATCCTGGCATCAATTCTTGACAGCAGCATAGTGGTGAGCAGCCGCACTCTGCTTAGAGGTAGATTGGGACTTGATCCTGGGATCTGCTACCAAACTAACATCACTGAGACTTAAGATCAATATTTTAGGCTTAACCAAAATTTCTGAAGCAGATCTTTGGATTCTTCTGTTTTTAGTAGAGAAAATAGCTCAAGGAAATCAACATCTGCCTCATGATAATATCAGGTATGCAAAGCTGACATTTGAGACCTAAACATGCACAGTATTAAACTTCAAGAAACTCAGCAGCTGAAGAATCCAGCAAACATAAGGATGAGTAGTCTCTATTACCCTACTCCAGAAGCCAGAGCCATTAGTGGCCCCTACAGGGATATACGTCTATCAAATAAATTTCTAAAATCATCCCAGCCGAGCTTTGGTTAGGCGGCCACCTGATGGATGGCACGTCAGGGCCCACTAGATTGCACAGTTAGCACGTGCTAACTGTGAGAGGAAGAAGTCAATGCATTAAAATATCAATTTGAGCTCACTGAGGCACAAAAAGTATACAGGAGGGGTTTTCTTTGTTACACAGGATGAATTAACTTTCTAAACAAGTTAAAAGCTGGAAAACAGTTCTAAATCACAGCCTTAGAAAACACATAGCCCATTCTAAATCAACCCCTTACAAAACGCTGACAGTGTTGCTTTATCTTGTAGTGTAAATATAACCAGTATGTTCCAAACTGCAGAAGCCTCCACCCCCCCAAAAAAAATAGAAAAAAAGAAAAATCCTTGTTAGAATATAGTAGCTCTCACGGTAATGGAGAAACAGGCAGAGTTTTCTGTTGAGTGCATTTTTGTTTACAAACGTTATCTTTGCAGTTATAAGGGTAGAATTCAGAACTTCACATATACATGCAGTACCACTTGGGATATACCCCCATACCCCTTTTTTAAGTAAAAGAATTACACAGATTTAAATAATTCTCTTTAGAAGGCGAAGAAACTCGTTCTTATTTTGAGCCAAATTTTAGGTTTATCATCAAAGAAAATGAATTAAGTTTTAAACTTTATTTCAGGAAGCAAGTTAAATTCGCTATCATCTTTGATTTTGCAAATAACATCAAAGTAGCAAAATACAACTAACTGAAATATATAAAATTATACTTCAGTAGAAATGCTTTCAAAATTGGATCCAGATGCTTAAAATTATTTACTTTAAAGAGACATAGTCTAAAGTGTAAGTTTTCTTTCAATTACATCTTAACAAATAGAGAAGAAAATGAAGAGGTGAAAGACTGATCCTAATACATTTTTGAAGTATTACTCATGCCCAAGCCAGCTTGCAACTCACTGAAGTCAGTCTGTGAATCTCAATCGCACAGCAATTCTTGGCTTTTAGCCAATGGAAGCACTAGACTGATTTGATTATACAGACTGATAACCAGTACGACTTTTCCTTCTTCCAATCATGTAAGATATAAACACAGCAATTATAAGGAAGCCCAAGGCCACACCCACTGCAACAGGAATAAGAAAGTTGAGGTCAGAGTCAGCAGCACATTCTTCAGCTGTTAGAAAAGAACAGACAGACAGCAAAGAAAGGAAATTAGTAAAGAATGCAATGAGATAGAAACAAACAAGAAGCATTTTGAGAGTGTAGACACATGCTAATCTTTTTAGAGCAGTACCCTTATTTTCTCAGTAACCACCCAAACATTCCATAGCTACAGGCCATTGTTTCTTCACATTTCATGTAAAATTACCAAATTTCTCAGTACAAAAAGGAAAAATGGGAAAGGGTTCAAATTCAGAATTAAGCTTATACAATATAGTTATATTATTAGTGTATACAATTTTAGAGTTGCCCAACAGCATTAGGGAAACTGCCTCCAAATCTCCCCATTTCCTTCTCCCTTGCCACATCTAGCCTTAAGGTGTTTAAGTAGGAATGGGGACCTAGCTCAGTGCTAGAGGGCTCGCCTAGAATGCCTAAGGTTCCTGGGTTCCATAGCAAGCACATTTGGAAAAAAAATAATTCTGTACAAGTAATAGACAGGATCAAGATAATGTGCTATAGTTCTTTTAAAGATTAATTTATTTGTATTTTATGTATGTAGGTGTTTTGCATGTATGTCTGTATACATGTGTTCCATGCCCTGGAGGCCAGAAATGAAGTTACAGGTGGGTGACAGCTGGCATGTGGGTGCTGGGAACCAAACCCAGATCCTCTGCAAGACCAACAAATATTCCAGTATCATTGTTTTAACATAAGCATTAGGCAGCTCATAGGTTACATGTAATTCTTTTTAGCTAACTGATGGCCTTGCTAAAAAAGAGCAGAATCTAAGGCATACAAGTCCATCCCATGGACTCACCAGACTACAGCGTGAGCAATGTGGACCCTAAACTCTGACTTAAGACATAATTGAATTGGAAATCAGACTCTTTGCAGGACTACCTAACTTAAGGCCTTTGTCAAGTTATTTAAGCTGGGCCTCACTTCCTTCAACTACTAAAAGGGGATACTGACACCTACGTAAGGTCCTTCAGGATTAAATATATTTTTAAAGTATCTGACCCACAGCAAGTGATCCCACAATTACTCACTCCCTTCTCTTTTCCTCCTATATTTATGATGCAGAGGCTTGAGTTTTGACAGCACAGAAATCCTAACAGGTGTGTCTTAGTAGATGACTGAGAAGGCCTATATTCATTATTTCAAAAAAGCAAAACAAAGGACAACTCAAAGTGCCTACCTTTGTTCTCAAAAGTTCAAGTTTAAATCTGTCATTTCACTATTGAGTGACTGAATTTTATTCAGATTTTAATCCAAATACTAGCGGGTTCATTGCTACCACACATGGAACATCTGTGAAGTCATATCCCCTTCCATACAGTTCTAGACTTGAAAGTAAATAATCTCTGAGGTCTTTTCAGTACAAGACTAAAGCAATGAATAAATTATAATGTTTTGTGTGATCTGTGATCCATCAACAGCCTGCATATATCCTCTGAGAGTTCCTCTTCTTACACTTTTGTCATTCACAAACACTGTCATGCTTCTGAAAATGTAATGTGAATTTCAGTAACTACAATTAGCCTTTTTTTTGAGGGTATTGTTTTACTGAAAGCTCCCTAACAGACACTGACAGCTGGGTACCTAAACACATTTGTACTGTTAATTAGTACGTGACAGAAACTCTGAACAAGCCAATATACACATTAGAATGAATTCATGATCATTTCAGTATGAACATGGTCTCATCTGTTAAATCTTTGGATTTATTTATATATTCCATCAGCACCTCACTTTTACCATGAAAATGTTTCAATCTGGACTAGCTGTCTAGCTAATTTTAATGCCTCTCAACACGGTGCCCCACAGCGGCTATCTTGGAGAAGCAAGAGCAAAGCTGCTGTGCTTCATTGCCTCCCTTCTGAGATTGCTGTTAGCTTACATTTCATAAGTACCAGTCTGATGACAACACTAAATAGATTTGAATGCTCCAGAGATCAACAACACAATCTGTCCTAATTAGTTCATAGAATTTTCTATCTTTTAGTGTTAATCAGGCTTCCAAAGAGGAGGAAAATAAGGCAAGTGGTTAATGTTTGACTCTTTGCAGTCTATATTGCTGAAAAATAAACATTTCCTTAAAAGCCCAGGTTGGGCATGGTAACACATGCCTGTGATCTTTGAATCGAGCAAGCCAATGCAAGTGGATCTCTGTGAGTTTGAAGCCAGCCTGGACTACATAGCAAGTACCAGATCAGACAAGGCTACAGAAACTCTTGACTCATAAAACAACCTCCCCCCCAAAAAAAATCCTTCTAATTAAGAAGCCAGTTTGAGTTCTGTTATAGCCTCCTCAGTCTGTTTTTAATCTAGGGGGAAATCACAAGTTTGAGAATCTAATTTCATATTTAACTTGAAGTCAAAGGTAACAGTGAAAGTCATAACCTTAAAAAGATGTAATACTTTGGTTTCTCTTTAGGTCTTATAAAAATGTGAATGGCCCGAGGACTATCTATCTACTTCATACCCCTGAAAACCAAGTCTTAGCATATCTGATGTATTTTAAGCCTTGAACTATATGCAAAGGCATAGCTGTAATGAGTTTAAATCAGGACAGCTGTTACACATCAAAAGAAAACACCAGTGGTGAAGCAGTATTTATTAATTCCAGTAAGATACAACTCTATGTCTTTTTATAATGGTCATGTTAATAAGTTTAAGGCATCTCAGGTTAGGATCCCAATTTGGCCAAAGCTTCTTAAGACAGATCTTAAAATATTGCACATATGTGTTCTTTTTTTTTAAGCCAGTCTGCATTTTAAGTGGATCAGAGAACAGTTTTTAATGAAAAAAAAAAAAGACTCATCTCAAAACACTGGGGCCCATTTAGGAATGAAAGTTCCAAGGAACAAAGTGCTTCATACACTGACAGGCAAGAAAATCTTGCTATTTGAACGCATTTTGTAATACAATCATGAACGAATTTTGTAATATAATCAATCAGATTGCAGGTTCTAAAACTGCTCATATCCAGTATGATGGCGCTTGAGACCAATAAAATAAGCCAGCAACACTAGAGTAAGTACTCCTGCCAGGGCTGCTCCCACTGCTATGGGCACAAGGAAGTTGTCTTCATCTGCACTGCAGTCTTGAGCTAGATGTGGAGAAAGGACAATTGAGAACAGAAACAATGACATTTCAAATGTCTCCATTTTAAGTTAAAATGACAGCACTTCCCAACATACAGATTTTTACAGCAAAATAACAAGTCATTGGCATTCATTATCAGTAAATGAGATGTTCCCCAAAAGTGATCCCTTAAAAAAAACAAAATACAAACAGACAAAAAACCCAAACCAGCACTTTTACGCAGTCATCCCTCCATAAAAAGCAGTCATTGGGGGAGAAATATGTATAGCCATCACATACTCCCAGGCTTCTTACAGAAAATAACAACGAATAAATATAATTTGATTTCCCTTGGTCAGCCTAGAGCTTTCCAAGCCAACTATCATATTGAATCCTGAATGTTACAAGGTACTAACTCACCAACGGGACAGCTATTTCAAGCTGACAAGAGCTCAATGCATAGTATGTGAGCTCACTTGGTAATGAGGAAAGATAATTACCCCTACTGGCATAACTGTTGGCTTCGTGATGTGTATGTAGTCTAGGGAAAGAGGAATACTTAGTCACTGCTGGTAGGAATGTAAAACTGGTTTAGCCACCATAGAAATCAGCATCAAGTTTCCACTGGAAGGAAGAAAACATGAATCTGGAAAGGAGACTGATCAGAAAGGGGCACGTTGATAGGGATGGGAGGAGACAAAGGTTGCATGATAGAGTAATCAGAACACAATATATAGATAATTCAAATTGTCAAAGAAATAAAATTAATCTGAAAAATTAAAAGGAGAAATACCACATATACAGTGATCCAGGACTTCTAGTATTGGTTATGTATCTACAGGAAAGTAATTCAGTATATCAAAACAAAACTTCCTAAAAATAGAATTACTATATGATCCAGCTATACCACTCCTCAGTGGTATATATTTGGATATATATCCAAAAAATAAAAAATCAACACGTCACAGAGATACCTGCACATCCATGTTTAACGCAGCACTAGTCACAAGATATAGTCAAGACCTAACGTAAAGGTCCAACAAGTGAATAGATAAGGAAAGTCTGTTATATATACAAAATGGAGTTTTATGTAGCCATAAATAAAAATGAAATCCTTCCATTTGAAGGAAAAGTGTGGAACTAAAATTAGCATGCTAAGCAAAATAAGCCAGACTCAGCCAAGTCCCCCTTTTTTATATGCAGATTCTAAATGTGTGTTTAAGTACAAAGGAGACCATGAAGGGCAGAAGAGCTTCTGAAGAGGCAGATGATACAGATGTGTGGTATATACGCAATGTTATATATACGACATGAAAGCAGAAGGGGAGGCCACTTGTCAAGAAGGGATAAGCAAGAGGGCAGCAGGAAGGACAGGGAGGACACCAGGGAAGGAGAAAATGAGAGTATAATGGAATATATATATATATATATATATATATATATATATATATATATATGAAAATGCTATAATAAAACACTGTATGCTAACTTAAAAAATAATATGTGTAGTCCAGTGTGATAATCAAACAAAGAAATTAGTGGTTAGAAATGCAAGACATTCTATAGTTGGGCAAGCAAAACACAAAGTATCATGGAAATCATGGCAGTGTTTCAGGGACCCAGTCTACTCAGCTTTGTTACATAATACACCTTGGAAAGGTGACATGAGCAGAGTTTTAAGACAAGGAATTAACCATGCAGGTAGTAGGAGGCAATGCAGGTGTAAGAAAAAATGCAGATAAAAACACAGAGGGTAAGAAAACATGAAGTCCAGGAGCAATGCAAGGGGGGGTGACACAGAACAATGGATGGGCTGGAGGGAAGCCAGAAAGAGGGTACTTAAGACCAGTTCACTCTTAAGTGCTTCTGCTTTATACCAATGGAAACAAACAGCAACAGGAATTCAAGCACAGTACTTGTTTCAGAATTGCAGATATGGAAAATTGCAGGTAGTAAGCTAGGAGCCACCTCTATTGATAGCATCCAAGTGACCAATGTAATTCCCCTGAACTGGATTAATGAAGTGTAGATGCAAAAGGGAGAGACCACAGATCCATTTAGAAGGCAAAATTGACAAAAATGGATGTCAAGAGTGTAACAGGCTGCAATAACAGGATGGTTTCCAATTCTACACTTGAGTGGTTACGGAGATGGTGGTGCCGTCCATTGTGATAGTAATCCAAAAGAAAGAAATATGAATTTTAGTCCTGTTGCATTTGTAGTTACTGAGGATGAGTGGGATAGAGAGTGAAAGGGGATATGTAGAAGGGGGAGATACTCAGTTTTGGATTGAATTTAAGATATCTGAGTCCCCAGGTATACCATTCCTGAGTACATACCTAAAGGGGTATATCCTACCATAAATACCTGCACATCTGTATCTATTGCTGCACTATCCACAGTAGTAAACAAATACATAGTAGGAACTAGCCTACATGTCTACAAAAAAGTGACTAAAGAAAATGTGGCACAAATACACAATGGAAATGAAATCATTCCATTTGAAGAAAATTTGATAGAACTAAAATTAGCATGTTAAGCAAAATAAGCCAGACTCAAAGACAAATCCCACATGATTACTCTCCTACTCAGATACTGTGTTTTAATTTGTATATACAATCATGAAACTAGACCGTGGGAGGGGAAAGCTATTTTTAAGGGAAGAAGGGTGTGATACAATATGTGACAAGAAAGCAGAGGGAGGGGAGGGGAAAGAGCATCAACAAGAATGAGTGTGTAGGAAAATGTTGTTATGAAGACCCTTACCCTGTGTAGTTTTTTAAAACACTAACAAAACAAAAGATGTCTGGGTCCCAACCAAAATGTCTATAAATTAGGACAAGTAAAATGAAAAGGGTCCATAGAGAAAACCCCTAGGAATACTAATATCTGAAGAACAGAGGTATTAAAAAAGTAGGAAATGCAGATAGAAGATGGTATCACAGATTAATAGAGGGAGAGCTCCAATTAGTATGGGAGAAGAGTGTAATATATCATAGGATTCTGAAACAATGAATATTGGATCTAGCAATGTGGTGGATAAGGTATGAGTCAAACTGCTGCAGAGACAAGTAAATGGCAAGTGAATAGCTAGTGATCAGTCATGACATAAAGGACTAGGGAGAAGAAAGTCATTTCTATACAATTAAGATTCAGAAAAAGACAGCATGGAGGTACTTAGAATAGGAACATAAAGAAAAGGTGGCATGTGGAATAGATAACTATGTTTGTAAGATGAGATAAATGTTCCTAAAATGAGGGGAGGAAAATGTCCATAAAAAGAGCAGGGCTAATGTTTCTCCCCCATTGTCTTGTGGGCAAAGTGGAGTTTGCTAGAATGTGTGTTCCATGTGATATCTTGGCAGATTAAAGAGCAAATATGGAGTAACAGCTCCCCTTTATGAAAACATCTGAGTTTTTAGATCTCAGTGTCTTTAATTACCATCTTCAGTTTGAAGAAATAGTTATATTTAATGAAAAATCAAGTAAATTTTTTAAAAGGCTAATGACATGTTGAAGATGTTCAATGGAAGGCTTCCTAGGATGTAGGAGGAATGAGATTCCAGAAGTACTTACCATAAAAGGAAAAATCTACTTACTATGCCTGCAGGGAAGGCTGGAGAGACAGAAAAGACACTTGCAAAGATTCACAAAGAGGATCAGGATGCTAAAACACCACTCATGTGTCCCCACTCCTTGCCTCGTGTTGCCTGGAGTTTTCCTCCAGGCACTATACTCTACCAGAGGCTGATAAATCACGTAGTTAAATACATTTACTAGGATTGTGTCAAAACAAGAATGAAGAGGGTTGGGGTTAAGAGCATTGGCTGCTCTTCCAGAGGACCTGGGTTTGACTCCCAGCATCCACATGGCAGCTCACAACCATTTGTAATTCCCATTCTAGGGGATGCCTTGTTCTTCATTCCATATTGGAAGGGCACACACGTGGTACACAGACATACTTGTAGGCAAAACACTCAAATACATTAAAAAAAAAAAGAACAAATAGGCTGAAATGCAGTTCTGACCATGATCGCAATCACAAAATGTGCCAAGCTCTTTTCTGACTGCCAGTCCCTAGGGCAATAACTGGAAACAAGATGCAAACCTGGAGTCTACAGACATTCTGACGCTGACTCTGGCTGCCAACTTGATGGTCATTTTAAACTGGGTTCTACTAAGAACCCAGAGAGTTGACAATGCCGGATTTGACTTGTGAACAGATGGTAATAAAGAGTTCCCAGTTAGCTCCGCCCCTTCAATTTCCCAAATTACCACCCAGCCTATAAACTACTAGGTGGCACATACTATAAAGTATTATGCCTTAGACTGAATACCTCTTGGACTCTTAAAAATTCATTATTAGATTAATTTCTTATTTTGGCAAAAGTCTCAACAGTCCTCTCATTCCCAAATTGGGTATTTGACCTAGTACTGAGATGACTTTCACAAATACTGCCAATAAGGCTTTCATGTAAGACAAATATTTCCAGAGCAGATCAAAAAGGCAATTCCACTAATACAAAGACCTTTCTAGATGCTGTCACTAGATGCTTACTTAAAATGCTCAATTAGTATGTAAAGTATTAATTTATAATAACTATTGATTTTATGAATTCAACTTTAAAAGTATGTAGGTAATTGAAACAAATTCTGATTTAAAAAGAATTGTTTTACTCTTTGTTCTTTGTTTTTGAAACAGGGTCTCATGCAGTCCAGATTGGCTCAAATTCAATATTTGGCCAAGGATGACCTAGAAATCCTGGTCTTCTGTTGAGATTATGAGTGTGCTCCACCACTAAAACAGTTAATTTTAATGGGACTGTGTCATGAAGAAAAGAAATACTCATTATGTAGGTCAATTTGACCTCAGCTATTTGCTTAATGTACTATAGTGAAAATGTTTCTGAGAAAGGAAATAAACTGTCTTTGTTGGATTTTCTTGAGACAGGGTCTCAGCATGTCATCTTGTTTGACCTTAAACTCACTATGTAGACCAGGTTGGGCTTGAATTCACAGGGATCTGCCTGCCTCTGTCTGTCTCCCAAGTGCTTCAATTAAAGGAGTGTGTGACACTGTGTTTGATTGTTGAGATCCCCCACCCCCGGCACTGGGCTTGAACTCAGGGCCTGATACATGCTAAGAAAGTGCTCTATCACGGAGATACACCCAACCTTGTGAAAAAGTTTCCAAGCCATGAGAGCAATAAAAAGTTTAAAGATTAAAAAGTTTCGGGCTGGAGAGATGGCTCAGAGGTTAAGAGCACCGACTGCTCTTCCAGAGGTCCTGAGTTCAATTCCCAGCACCCACATGATGGCTCACAACCATCTGTACTGAGATCTGGTGCCCTCTTCTGTATACATAATACATAAATAAATCTTTTAAAAAAAAAGTTTCAAAGGCCGGGCGGTGGTGGCGCACGCCTTTAATCCCAGCACTTGGGAGGCAGAGCCAGGCGGATCTCTGTGAGTTCGAGGCCAGCCTGGTCTCCAAAGCGAGTTCCAGGAAAGGCGCAAAGCTACACAGAGAAACCCTGTCTCGAAAAACCAAAAAGTTTCATGGCCATTAAATTTTCATTGAAGTTACCTATAGAGAAAAAAAATAAAACCCTACTAGTCTTCAATTTTCTACTGAGAGATCTTTCAAAGATAATTTTCAGTCTAAGAATTAGAAAACACTTATCTATCTATAAAAAAAGAAACTCCTTTTAAAAACTAATTAAGATTGTTTTTTTGAAAGAGTCACTTCGTGACTCACCTTCTTTTTTTTTTTTTTTTTTTTTTTTTTTTTTTTTTTTTTTTTTAAGATTTTGCTATTTATTATAAGCACCAGAGATGGTTGAGAGCCACCATGTGGTTGCTGGGAGTTGAACTCAGGACCTCTGGAAGAACAGTCAGTGCTCTTAACCACTGAGCCATCTCTCCAGCCCGTGACTCACCTTCTAATGTAACATCTTATTTATGCATCTTTTTGATCTATATTCAAAACATTTCAAGTATATCACATGAAGCTGAACAGATACTTGAGACTGGTATGGGAAAGACGGCTCAGTGGATAAAGTTCATGTTATTATGTAAGCATGAGGAACTAAGTTCAGATGCCTAGCAGCCACTATGTGCATCTGCAACCCCAGGTCAGCACTAGTGGATCCAGGAGCACTCTGGCCAAGTGGTGTAGCGGAAAGAGTGAGCCTCAGGTTAATGAAGACTGTCAGAAAAACTAAGGTGGAAAGCACACAGGAGGAAACTTGACCTTGATGTAGACTTCTGGCCTTCACATGCATACACATAGACAACAACACACACACACACACACACACACACACACACACACACACACACACACACACAATATACACACATGCAAGTACACGTGCATGTATACCACAAAAGTATTTGAAGCTATTCAGTATAACATATAGGTCTACACCAATTTCAAAGACAAGATATAATGATTAGACAGGAATTTAGCTACCCAGGTAATAGAGAATAAAAGAGAAATGAATCCAAGACAATTTAACTTTACCTAACAAAGAGATGAAGTGCTACAATCTTAAAAACAAATTAATCTTCTAAGAATTCCTCCTGACAACACGCAGGAAATATAAGATGGTGCACTGTTCGCTGAGTTTAAGTATGCACTTGAAACAAACCAGGTGGCTTCTTATCAGGTTCCTTCTAAAATACTCAGTGGTGTATATATCTTTTCTGAAATGGAAGGTACTAATCAAAGAAGTAAGAATAAGCAGAATTGTCAAGCCTCTAATCCCTAGATGAAGAAAATGGTGAGGCTAACATCCCCGAAGAAGTTCAGCAACTTGGCCCGAGTCTCCCACAGTAGCTAACCATCGTGTTGAGAACTGTGATAATTAACTGCAATCCCAAGGCTTACCTCAGGAACCCAGGAGAAACATGCCAGCTGGGTTGCTGTGGTATCTTGTATGACATACTAATATGACTGAGAAATTATATGGAGGTTTTCGAGATAATCTAAAAGACAGATTGTGTTATGGATATGAAATGCTAGCCTCAACTTAGGAATTGAGAAAAGTGTACCAAAAAGATGCTCTGAAGCCAGGCATTGGTGGCGCATGCCTTTAATCCCAGCACTAGGGAGGCAGAGCCCAGCGTATCTCTGTGAGTTCGAGGCCAGCCTGGTCTACATAGCGAGATCCAGGACAGGCACCAAAACTACACAGAGAAACCCTATCTCGAAAAACCAAAAAAAAAAAAAAAACTAACAAAAAAGATGCTTCTGAAGCTTTTACTATGAAACTAATATCCTAGATTACTATTTTCCTGAGAATCTGACTCAACAAAGGTGCTTACATTAACACATGTGGGACACACACACACACACACACACACACACACACACACACACACACACACACACACACTCCTTATTACAGACTTGCCAAATAAAACCATCCAGACCTGCAGCCTAGGTAATTCTTATTCTACAGCCATCCTTGTGTCAGTCAAGCCTTACATATGGGATTTTTCTTTCCAGACAGAGCAGCACACAGACAAAATTTATCGAAAACTGTCTAGTTCTACTCTTAAGCACATCTTCTAAGGTCATTTTTTTTTCTGTTTAAAACTGCCATCATGTAATATACAAATCTTCACTTTAACCAATGGGAAAAAATGTGAGCAAATTTCCTTAAGAAATAAAAGAATCTTTATTGATTTGATTTAGAAGCAATGCTGGGCAAACAGACAGGCAAATATCTGAGAAGAGATATGGTACATCAACTAGCACTTTAAACATTTGAAGAAAAAACATGGAAAGTACTTACATGGACCAGTTTCTTATACAAATGCTAAAGCATGGAAAAACATCCCAAATCAAATAGAGTATTACCATCAAGGCGCAAAACCATTAAAACCAAACAAGACAAAAATACAAAAGATACAAAGACAGTGTGTCTACAGGAAATAATAGTATATGTAGCAGTACATAAACTGGCCCATGTAAAATCCAAAAATATTTATTGAAGTCAGATCTTTCTATAAAACAGTGCTTTGGAGGTATTTTAATATGAATCCAATATACAATCTAAATGTAAAAACTTTTCGAAACATTAACAGCATTAAGCCAGTGCTACCCACTTGTTCCAATTAGTCTTTTTAAAAAGCTGTTTTGTTGATTCATGACAAATGTCTAATACCTGTGCTCTTAAAAGCATAATCCTTTCTTTTAAGATTAACAAGCTTATGCTAAAACACAGTTTAAATGGAAAAATATTTTAAAAATCAGATTTGTTTCATTTCTAACAAGTGTTTTAAGCTGGCTGTGCAGTTCCCTGTTGTTCTAGGAGATGGTTAGTCAGGAATATGATTCTGAACCAGTAAGGTTTTCAGGCTAAGTGGAAAGCAAGTTAAAGTGACACAATCTCTGTCACTCCTATATAACTCAAAAGACAGTTACAGACATACACATGCTAACATGCAATTGCCTATATATGTATGCATATGTACCATGTATTCAACATTAGCATTTTGGAACCCAGACAGTTCTTCATTTTCTCGTGAATGAAAGGCATATAATCTGCCCTCCACAAATAACAAGAACCTTCTATATATGGCTGCAGATCAATATTTTAAGAAATGTTTGCTGGGTCATACCAATATGTATGTGTGTATGTGTACATGCATGTATGTATGCATATATGTATGAAAGATCTCCTAGAAGCTGCAAGGAATACATGATGTGTTAACTATCAGGCTGAAAGAATTTGATCTCATATAAGCATTAGGTGATGTACAAAAATGAACAACTGGTGCCATCTGAGTACAAAACTGAATACAGAAGTACCACAATGAACAGTAACAATCTAAGTTTTGGTTATCACAGAACCATTTAAACATGAAGCCAAAGTAGTCAATGCTGGAGCAGTCAATGCAAACTGGAAATGAAGAATGTGTTAATGGACTAAGGCAAGACCATGACTTTTGGATTAGGTACAAGCTATTTTATGAGTGTAAGTGCACTTCGTTTTCTAGGTTCTGAGACATACTAACATTTCTTCTTGAAGAAAACAGGAAGGAACAAAGCACATTACCACCACCAAGGAAGACTGGAAGGTTCAAGAGAAATCTGCATTCATCTTAGTGCTGCATGTAGAGGCCAATTTCTGGGTACAAAGCACTAATGCCCTCATTTGGCATTGCCTAGCAATTATCTCTAAAGCACCTAAAAACAGATCGAAATGCCCAGTTGGAATTGCCTTGTGTCTTGCAATTTAAAAGATTGAAATATCCAGTTTTTTTGTAAAAAAAAAAAAAAAAGATTAAATAAAAAGATTAACATCTATTCTAAAATTTAAAAAGCTTTTGTGTTTTGTCATTTCAGCCACATTAAATACAAATGTATTCAAAAAGGGCGAGAAAAGAATTTTACTGGCAAGAGCGTGATACAGCTGGGCTCTGCTCAAATCTACTGATATGCTCTCTCTTTCATAGGTCAATATGGAGCAATGCCAAAGTAGCTAAGTCAACCTGCAAATAAAAGTCACAAACAATGCAAAAGGAGCAAGTACAAATTCCTGAGATCATGTTGTCCAAAATCAACCTCATACAGGCAGAGAAAACCTGCTTTTTCCTACACTGTACAATTTCTCATCAAAATTTGTAAGTCAAGCACTGCGACACAAATTCCAGCCAGTGAAACAGAACTTGTAGTCCAGGTAATTTTGTACACGCCTTTTGCTATAGAAGTTTTAAACTCCTTGGTCAGGGAAACCAAAATCATATGACTCATTTGTAGTTGACAGTATTTGGGAGTCTTTTGTTTAAGTTTGAAATCTACCATATCACCCAATCTAAGAGCAGGACTGTAACTAAATGTACCTTCAATAGTATTACATACAGGAACTTGTACTTGCTATATTATTTTGTAACAGAGATCACATGTGGATTAGTGTTACAGAGTCTGATATCCAGCATAACTCTTTCTTCTGCCAATTAGGTAAGCAATCACTATAACGATAATCAAGCCTGAAAGACCAGCACCAACTATAATTGGTATTAGAATGGTGTCATCATCCAGCGAACACTCCTGGGCTGTAGGTGAGAAAAAGTGTGTAACAGATAATGAGTATAATAAAAAAAAATGTCTAAAAGTAAAAGATGTTGACTCAAGTCAGAAATGCTCTTACAAAATAAATTTCAACTAACAAAGGCAGGTATATTTTTAAGATAAAGTATAGAAAGTGATAACTGGTTAAAGGTAAAATCCTAAAGTGTATTTGTCTTTTCATTTGTGAGTACATACAAAAATATTCCTATGTGTGAATAATGAAAATCACGTGATATACACACTGTGTTATAGTTCTAAGATGGGAGAATTACTTTATCAGCCCATGTCTACAGAACCAGTTTCACCTCTGAGTGGAAGAGTGGACATCTCTGGGGAGATAAAGAACACCAGGGTAATCACTGAACTGAACAATTGCTGGCTCTGGAGTTCTTTAACAATGGGCGTCAGCAAACTACAGCCCATGGGCTAAACCTGGCTGAAGAGTTAAAAATAACATGAATAATTTTAAATGACTGGAAAAGAGGACAGTCTTTTGTGAAACATGAGAGTTGCATGAAATTCAAATTCAAGTTTTACTGGAATGCAGCCACACTCATCTGTATGAATTGCCTAGGGCGGTTTCCAAACTACAATGGCAGAGTTGAAGAGTTGTGACATACACCATATGACCTTAAAGCTCAGTTTAGACTTTTTCTCAAAAAGCTTGTATGTCCCTAGCTTAAAATATGTGATCTGAGTGGATGGAAGAGTTAAGGAACTAGGACCTCTTACTAATTTGAGTGTGTTTACTATATGTTTTATCAATCTGGCTCAGAATAGCAGGCCAGAGGGACTATTTTTTCTATTTATAGAAAGTAGTCTGATCTAATAAAATCCAATCAACACTCTTCAACCTGACTGCAATTCTATTTCCTCCCTGAATACACTTAAGTATTACCTGGGTGTTATATTTATAGTTACCCACAATCAAGAACCTAGTTCCACAAATAGATCATGCATTCAATATCAGTATTAAATGCTCTATATCTCTCTGGCACCCAAGCTTTCAAAGTAGGCAAAGAGCATAGCTCATCTTGGGCCACTGCCAACTAGATAAATAGACCTGAACTGAAAATAATACTGCAGATGACTTTAAATTCTAAACACAAAATGATGTAGGGGAACTAAAGGAAGATTTAAAAAATAAATCTATTACAGGATCAAAATGATGAAAGTAATAAGCAAAAAAAAACAGAGGAAGAAATTGGATTATTTTGGTTTTTGTAAAGAAGGATCTCATATACCCCAGGCTAGCCTGGAACTGACTATGTAGCCAAGGATGACCTTAAACTCCAGTTACCTCTGCCTTAACTGCCTAAGTACTATAATTATGAGCATATGTTACCACTCCTGGCAAAGGAAATGGACTCTTGAAATTTTTTAAGTTGTGATTAACCTTTCTTCCCACAAGAATGGTAGGGTAAAGGGCCTGGTCTCTTTTGGACCCATGGAAGGCCGACTAGGTATTTGGTACCACTGCAAAGGCAGCTGAATAGTTCACAGTATATTCGCTTTAATCACAGCTTCTCCATTTACTTATTAACCTCTAGATTAATTGTTTGAAAGGATAGGGATGACTAGAATAGCTCTGCTCAACAAAGCTCTGCTCCACAAACCCCCAATTTTAAGTAATTGGTTTAAAAGCATAAGTCACTTAAGGAATTTGCTGTACTTTTTTTCTGTCATATATATTTTAATCTGCAATGCCAAATACATCTTTCATATTCACACAAATACAATATAATGAACCCTACATGAGGATTTCATTAAAAACCTGATAAAAGCCATCATTAGTCCAAAGTAGGTCTTCAAAAAGCTTTATTTGAACTAAGACTCTCTAAGTCATTTTTGGCTAGCAAGACTAGAATTCATGAGATGTGAGGCTTTGCGATCACCCTTTATCTTGTGTCTTAACCAAACTAAACTGTTTTCATTTGGGTATGTTTCTCAAGAAGAGGTCCCATGAAGGCAGATGTAATGTACTTAAAGCTGCTGCTCCAAGTGCCAACCCCACCCAAATTAAACCCTAGGGGAGCATCTGTTTCTTAAAAGGGATCTTTAAATACTTCAAATGATTTTCAGAATTTCAAAAATTACATCTACTTTGAACAAAATGATGAGCCAAATGAAGTTACACGATTCGTTTGAGGCTGTGAGAACTTTCTATCAGAATCAAGAGAAGAATTCATATTTCTCTATGTTTATGTACAGAATCCCCATGACTCAGAGGAAAGTCCACCTATACGGTGATAGAAGACAGTAAATAGTTTGCTTGATTCTTACCTGTAGAATACTTTCCTTCGGTCACATTAAAAGGTTGCACCTTTAGGTTAAAGGTATTTATCTGAAACGTTCTAGACACTGAAACAATCTGTTCTTTGTTGCACATATAAGAACTTCCCAGAGGGGCATCCCAGAAGCTAAGGTTGTTATTTGAAACGCTGAAAGCTGCAGGAAAAAAGGCAGGTTAGTTAACTTCTTAGTCTATCAACATAAGAAAAATGAGACAACCGTTAGGGTTGTGTCTCGTGTGTGTGTGTGTAGATGCACCTGGATGTGTACATGAATGCAGTGATGGCCAGATGATGATGATGATGATGACGATAATGTGTGTGTGTGTGTGTGTGTGTGTGTGTAAATGCACTTGGATGTGTACATGCATGCAGTAATGGCCAGAAGATGATGATGATGATGATGATGATGATGATGACGGTGTGTGTGTATGTGTGTGTGTGTGTAAATACACTTGGATGTGTACATGCATGCAGTGATGGCCAGATGATGATGATGATGATTATGTGTGTGTGTGTGTGTGTGTGTGTGTGTGTGTGTGTGTGTGTGTGTGTATGTAAATGCACCTGGATGTGTACATGCATGCAGTGATGGCCAGATGACATCCTTGAGTGGAGACAGGGATCCGCCTGTCTCTGCCTCCCCAGCACTGAAATCATAAGTGCAGAACACCACACCCACTTTCTTTCACTCTGGTCTTTGTGCATGTAAGCACTTGAACAACTGAGCTATCTATCTCCCTAGCACTTTCTTGAGGATTTTCAAAATATGGCTCTGACCCCAAAGAAACAATTCTTGCAATCACTAAGTTCACTTAACTTGTTTGTTTTATTTTGTTTGATTTCTGAGACAAGATTCACTATACAGCTCAAACTGACCTAGGGCTCACTATGCATCCCAGGCTGTCCTCAAACTCATGATCCTCCTGTCTCTGTTTCCTAATGCTGCAATTCCAGGAATGCATCACATCCACTCCCTAATCTTTCCATAAATGCTTCTGTAGTCTAAAACTCAGTCATTTTCCTTAACATTTGCATACTCTGAAAAGATGATTCTGCAAAGGAGATGATTCTACAAGGGATAGTACACTATAGCCCTACGTTAGATTTTAAGTTGTGATCAAGAAATACTTTTTACATAGCATCTTCTATTTCATAAGACATGATCTGGCCGGGCAGTGGTGGCGCACGCCTTTAATCCCAGCACTCGAGAGGCAGAGGCAGGCGGATCTCTGTGAGTTCGAGGCCAGCCTGGGCTACAAAGTGAATTCCAGGACAGGCTCCAAAGCTACACAGAGAAACCCTGTCTCGAAAAACAAAAACAAACAAACAAACAAAAAGACATGATCTGGTCATAAGCTAATTATCATTTCCACTCCTTCCATAAAACCTACACTCTTCTCCCCTAGGCCAATGCTGTGCTTACCTGAGCCATTAGCCAAATACATGCTGACATTCACTTCCTTCAGATAGAATCGGTTTTGACTTTTCTGTTTGAAAAAGAGCTTCCAGTCAATAACATATCACAGCTGTCTAAAAAAAAACAGTTAATACCTGCAGGATAGCAATCTAGTACTATTATACAGATGAGGAAACCATATACATCAGCCAGCAGTATAAACTACAACTAAGTCTTGTCACTAATTGTAACAAAACCATTTTCCAATGCATTTCATTTCTAAACTCTTTGACCACAGTACGGTATTCAGGAATTCTTGGATATTGGATGATTCATCTCCTCTGTTTTATTCTTCTTGTCACTTGCTGAGTCCACACTATCACAATGTGACCTTTTTTGGTTTTTCGAGACAGGGTTTCTCTGTGCAGTCCTGGCTGTCCTGGAACTCACTCTGTAGATCAGGCTGGTCTTGAACTCAGAGATCCACCTGCCTCTGCCTCCTGAATGCTGGGATTAAAGGCATGTGCCACCATGCCAGGCTCACAATGTGACCTTTTAAATGGATGCCCTGTTTTCAGATCCTCCAGTTCTGTTCTCTTATTTTCATTACTATTATTTATTTTATTTGCTCACCATATTGATTTTTCCATACTATTACCTTTGCATTTTATTTTTGTTTTCTAACCTTCGTAGTTTGCGGCTGGAACCCAGGGCTTATTGCAAGTAACATGCAAGTGTTATTCAATTGAGGACATCATCAGGCTAATGTTCATCTACTAAAATTTTTACTACACTTATTTAGTGTGTATACATGCATGAATTCATACCATGGCCTGTGTGGAGGTCAGAGGACAACTCATGAGACTTGGCTCTCTCCCTCCACCATGTTTGTTCTGGGGATGGAACTCAAGCTATCATCAGACTTGGCCCATCTTGCCCATTTTTATTTTTATTACTTATTTGTTTTTGTAAGACAAGGTCTAGTATACAACCTCTGGCTGTCCTGGAACTCACAATGGAGGCCAGACTGGCCTCAAACTCACAGATCTGCCTACTTCTGCATCCCAAGTGCTGGGTAGTTTCATTTTTTTATTAACATACATTCTACTTTTATTTTGTCTTGCTATGTAGCCTTGGATAGGCTGGAACTTACTATGTAGACCAAGCTGGCCTCAACTCAACGATCCCCCTACCTCTGCCTCCCAAGTGCTGGATCAAAGGCTTGTACTACCACATCCCACTAAATATATTAATTGTATGTATTAAGAAAAGGTTTCTCTACATATACAGGAATGTACTGGATCTCACTATATAGACCAGGCTAGCCTAGAACTCACAGAAACTGCCTGCCTCTGCCTCCCAAGTGCTAGGACTAAAGGCATGCACCACCACACCTAACACTTAATTATATGTATTAATGGGGCTCAGTGTGGTATTCCTTTTTTTTTTTTTTTTTTTTTTTTTTTTTGGGTTTTTCGAGACAGGGTTTCTCTGTGTAGCTTTGTGCCTTTCCTGGAACTCACTTGGTAGCCCAGGCTGGCCTCGAACTCACAGAGATCCGCCTGGCTCTGCCTCCCGAGTGCTGGGATTAAAGGCGTGCGTCACCACCGCCCGGCTATCAGTGTGGTATTCTGATACATGCAGACAGTGTACACTAATCAAATAAGGGTACTTGGCATTCCCCTCACCTTCGAACTATTATTGTTTGAAGCTTTGATGTCCCCTCTTCTAGATCTTCATAAAATATAAAATAGGGTACTCTGAATTAATTATCCCATTGTGGAACACTTACTGTATCTTATCCAGTATCCCTCAACCTAGCCTCCCCTCCCTATCCATTATCTTTCTGAAGCATTCAACTGATAAACCAGCCATTCTAATAAGTGCTTAGTATACATAAAGTAATATATCTAAGTGCTTCATGGAACTAACAAGTTGAACTAGACTTGTACCTTGCCCTCCTAGTGTTTGTAATCTGCCAAGGAACATAAGATAGATATATAAGAAATTAAATACATAGCTCAGTGGTGGAGGGCTTGCTTAGCATATACGAGCCCTAGAGTTCTGTTCCCACACCAACCCCACTGAGCCTTAGACTGGAAAGAAAAGATACACAAATAAGCTAAACCTGTTAAAAAAGGAAGTGGCAAGTTAAGAAAACTGGCAGGAAAGAAATTATTTCTGCCAGGCGGTGGTGGCGCACGCCTTTAATCCCAGCACTCGGGAGAAAGAGCCAGGTGGATCTCTGTGAGTTCGAGGCCAGCCTGGTCTACGGAGTGAGTTCCAGGAAAGGCGCAAAGCTACACAGAGAAACCCTGTCTCAAAAAAAAAAAAAAAAAGTAAAAAAAATAAAAAAAAGAAATTATCTCCAATGAGGGAAGATGCAAAAGTCATGCTAGCTAAGGAGGGGTCGGGGATTTGGGGTGGGCAGGATTTGGTTACAAAACAAATGGACAAAGGACATGTTTGAGAAGGCAATAGCATAAGCAAAGGTAATCTACACACTTGAGAATTAAGTGCCAATCATTGTTCTTTTTGTATGTGAGACAGTGGAAATTGAACCTAGCATTCTACCCACGTTGGGCAAGCATCCTGACACTGAGCTACATGTCGCAGCCATTTTATTTGCTATTGAAACAGGGTCTTACTAAGTTGCCCAGACTAGCACTGAACTCATGTAGCGCAGGCTGGCCTTGAATTTGCAATCCTCTTATCTCAGCTTCCCAAGTAGCTGCGAGTATAATACCGATGCCACTAGCCCTGGCTCCAATACCTCTGTACCACTGATGCTATTATAGTGCCCGGTTTAAGATGAGTCATTCAAGCACAGAGTTGCTAAGTGACCTCCCTCACTGCTGCCAATTAGTAATCAGTGAGCTGGAAATTAAAACCCAAAGTCCAGCTACAAATATATGGATTGGTTACTACTGTGCTCAGACTTCAGAAGCTATGCCTGAAAGTCAGAGTGAAGGAAGCATGCAGTCCAGGAAGTGAAATAAAGGCTACAAGAGCAGAATGCACTGAATGGAGGGAAAAGCTTGAACCGCCCTTCTGCAAAGTTTAGATGTCACCTTGTTGGCAAAATAGAATCAGTGAAGATTTATGGGGAAGAGTTGTGCTTTAGGGAGATGAATCTAAGGGAGATAAGGAAGATGTGAGATTTTTTGAACAATCCAGGCAAGCAGTAGCACAGCTGGAAGCAGACCTGAGGCAGAGAGAGGGGAATGAAATGAAGAAGACAGAAATTTCAGTAGCAAGCATAATGGAGGGTTTGATGTCCTCTTACACATCCTTCCTCTGTTGAGGCAATGCCTCTGCCTGGCATTAAACACGCCACACGCATCATCCTCCCAAAAGATCTTGACCGGGTTCCTTTACCCAGGGACAACCTCTCTCTACTATTCCACTTCTCCTCATCCCTGTATGTACAAACCTGACCTATTCCTGAGTGCCCTCAAATGTCATCCCTTCCATTAAACCTTCATCTCCTCTCCAGCCAGGACTAACCTCTTCCCCTCCTCGTTGCTCCCACAGCACTTTGTGCTAACATCTGGTCTGGCACTAGCATGTAGATAGGTAGACTTGCCTAGCATTTGTGAGGCCCTAAATTCAATCCCAATCAAGACAGAAAGAGAATGAGAAGGAGAACAAGGGAAAAGAAAGAATATGGCCTTTAATCCCAGCACTCGGGAGGCAGAGCCAGGCGGATCTCTGTGAGTTCGAGGCCAGCCTGGACTACCAAGTGAGTTCCAGGAAAGGCGCAAAGCTACACAGAGAAACCCTGTCTCGAAAAACCAAAAAAAAAAAAAAAATATGAATAAAATATGAGCCGGGCGGTGGTGGCGCACACCTTTAATCCCAGCACTCGGGAGGCAGAGCCAGGCGGATCTCTGTGAGTTCGAGGCCAGCCTGGACTACCAAGTGAGTTCCAGGAAAGGCGCAAAGCTACACAGAGAAACCCTGTCTCGAAAAACCAAAAAAAAAAAAAAAAAAAAAAAAAAAAAAAAAAAAAAAAGAAAAAGAAAAAGAATAAAATATGAATGACTATCTAGAAAGGCCTTTTCTTGCTGTATTGAAGAGGCTGGCTCTTTTTTGTTTATTTTGTAGTTTTTGCAGTGCTGGAGATGGAACCCCAGAGCTTCACATTTGCTAGGCAAACACTTCACCACTGAAACTCCAGGCATTTGGACATTTTTAGTAATAATTAGGTGGTCACATATATAAATAACAAAGGATTTACTTGAATATTGGGGAAAAGATTTTTGTCAACATTTCTAAAATAAAACTGTTTGATATAGTCATGATTTACTCAATAAATAGTCTATTAGAAAAAAGGTTATACTCAAGATAATAACTTCAAATGTGAAATGACATACTGACATTTTTTGTTGTGTGTTATTTTTTTGAGATGGTACCTTACTACATAGCCCAGGCTAGCCTTGGACTCTTGATCCTCCTGCTTCACTATAGGTAGATGCATACCATCTTGCCTGTACAACAGATACTGAAACTATATCCCATCCCTACATATAGTAATATGAATTGAAAGCAAAAGTGATTTTTAAACAATTATACAACAGTTCTGCTCAAACTGTTCCCTCACCTATAACTATCTCCTATTCTTCATTCCGATTTGCTACTATTGCACACATACATCCACCAATCACACAAAATTAAGACTAATAATTGCTTCTGAGATGGTAGAAATTAAGATCCCCAGTTATTAATGGATGCTGGCAAGAAGTAGAACAGGTATGCCTAACTGCTCACAGTTCAGCTCTTCACATAAGCATGAGCAACAAAAACCTGAATGCTGGCACTATAAAGGACTATGATTTAATGAGTCAATGTATGTACTTACATAGAGCCTACATATAACAAGAGAACTGTCCCTCAAATTCTCAGAGGATTAGCACTAGGATCCACTACAGATACCAAAATCTAGGATGCTCAAGTCCTCTTTTCAAAATGGTGCTATTTGCTTATGACTTACATGTCTCCTGTACACTTTCAATCATCCCCAAATTACTTATAACCCTTAAATATAAATGCTATGTAAAAGGAATAGTGTATTGTTTACATTTTAATAACAAAAACAAAAGTCTGTGCATTTTCACTATAAATGCAATTTTGTTGTGGTTCTGGGACCAAACACAAGGTCTTGAACATTCTAAGCAAAAGTGTCTGCCACCAAACTTGAACTCCAGGCCTTTTTACTTAATACTGTATCAAGGTTGGTTTAATCTGTGTATGCAGGACCTAGAGAAACAAACAGCTGACTATGCTCATTAATCCTAGCTATTACTAGTACAGACACTATTATAAAGAGTCTTAATGAGGACTGGAGAGATGGCTCAGCAACTGGGAGCACTGGCTGTTCTTCCAGGGCCCAGTTCAGTTCCCAGCACCCACATGGCTGCTTGTAGCAGTTTGTGGCTTTACTTCCAGGGGATCTGGCGCCCTCACACAGACATTCATGCAGGCAAAACACTAATGCACATACTAATATATATCTTTTTAAAAAAGAATCTTAAGCTGGGCAATGGTGGCACATGCCTTTAATCCCAGCACTCAGGAGGCAAAGGCAGGTGGATTTCTCTGAGTTCAAGGCCAGCCTGGTCTAAGAATTCCAGAACAGCCAAGGCTACACAGAGAAACCCTGTCTCAAAAACAAACAAACAAAAAAAGAATCTTAAACTATGAAAGATTTAAAATGCTATGTGTAAGCATGACAATTGTTTAATAATACTGAAAAAACATTATCATAAAAACTAATTAAATATGGAGTAATTATACAGTTAGGGTTTTTTTAAATGTGAGTTCATTCTTGCTCCTACATTAGAGTATACATAATGGCAGAATGGCAACTTTCTACGACAAGAGTTCAGCCAACAGACAGTTGAACTAACAGAGATGAACAGGGATAAGCAAGTTTTACTTTATAATCAGTGTTATAAATGAAAGCTAAGCCAACTACCCCCACACACACATACTTACCACTGTTTAGACTTTCAAGAGTACTTCTCAGAGAAAGAACTTAACTTTAGAAAACAACTGGTACTCACCACAGCAAAGATAAAGTCAAGATACTTAATTTGGCTGCTGTTCAGCCTAAGTTGAGCAGTTTGAGGAAGACATTTGCCGGTGAAGTCAGTTGTAGCAGGGTTGATGTTAAAAATGAAAGGCACCTTCAGGGGAATAAACAGAAGGAAGGTATGGATTAACTAAAAGTCCATAGCAAAGCCTTATACTCTGATAAAACGAACATCAATGTAGAACAAAAACACCTTTGTTTCAATACTTGAATTCGTGGTGTCTTACTTTCACAAGAACTTGGCACAAGCCCTCAAGCTATGACTCAGTCGACTTCAACAATAACAAGAAGGAAGCTTCCTCAGTAATGAGCCAAATAAAAACACATCTTTACAGAGCACAAGAGCCATCTGTCTGGCTTGTTTCAATCACAGGATCCTGAAAATGGGATTTGTTCATTGGCACTCCCCCTGGTGCCCCAATGAGGTACTGCAACCAAACGAGTACTTGCGCATATCTCTGGGCTCTGACTCATCAAATGGCCTTGTTTCTGCACACTAACCTACAGTGTGGTTCAAAGAAAAGAGTGAAAGAGCTTTGGTTTGATTTTTAATTTTTGGTGGTGTTGGGATGGTACCCAGGGTCTTATGCGTTATCCAAGTGCTCTACCACTTAACTTTATCGCCATTCCCAACTTAACTATGTATGCTGAGCTACTGAAGGCTGATAGAATCTAAACCAAAAAGAAGTCTTTTAAACTGGCAAGTTTGCTGCTGGCCAAGATGCCTTGAGGGTGACATTAACTCTTCATGGTTATAGTCATTCCAAACTAACCAAAGCTCGAGTCAACACTAAATCTGCATCTAAACTTGAATCATTCTAGTAAGTTCTTAAGGGCATGGTAGGCTATACATTACTTGAGATGAAAAATTTTTTAAAAAGTTTACTGATAAAACAGACGACTTTACCTTCTCCTCAGTGATGTTGAGCTGCAGTCCCATGGTAGCCAGCAGACAGGTAGCATTGCCATTAGTAACGTTGTAGTTTCCAACCTTTGGAGTTGGAGTAGGTGTTGGAGCTGGAGTGGGTGTCGTAGTAGGAGATGGCACAGTAGTGTGAATAATGGGTGCTACAGTGGTGACGGGTATGTCTTCCTCACACACGTGTTCTAAAACAAAGGAGAAAATAAGCTATGGTGGTCTTGTCTTCTTGCTTTATTAGGCCAGGAGAGAGCAAACTACTTCCCAGAGTTAGGTTCCTACAGTCAACAAGAGTTAATTCGAGCAAATGAAGACCTTGGTGGTATAGTTTTCAAGTGGATGAAGCAGGGATTCTTAAGCTGTTTCATATACAGATAATCTCTTGTGAGTTTTGAGCAGAGTACACAAACTCAGAACACATCAAAAGGTTGTAGCTATTGCAGTATGGCCACATACTCTGCTTTTTCAGGCCCACAAAGGCCTTTATTTCAAAGAGCTTCACCTGCCTCTAATGGGAAATCCATAGCATGTCTGAAAACACCCCACCCCAGCTAAAGAGTCTTTTTCCTTCCAACATACAACCACTGTGATGAAGGATAATGCTTACTAAAAAAGTTTCAAAATCATTAAAGGATCTAAATACAAAGGAATCTTTTATTTCCACTACCCTTACAGAAGGTTACAGGCATTTAAATCCCTTTTTAGGAAGTGTTAGTATTTTCAAATAATGAATATGAAATTATTACATTTCCAATAAAAAGCACATAAAATTATTTTCAAATCAACTTCTAAAAAGTCAAGGTTAGAACGCAGAAATCTAATTTCTAAACTTTGGGCACAGAACTGCTAAGAGCACACAGCCAAGTTATTTGAGGATTTGTTCAATGGTCAGGTTTTATAAGCTGAAAACATCGTAGAAAATATTTTTAAAAGACTATTCCAAAGGCTAGATAAATGGATCAGCAGTTAAGAGCACTCTCTGTTCTTCCAGAGGACCTGAGTTCGAGTTCCAGCACCCACATGGTGTTTCACAACTGTGCATAACTCCAGTTCCTGGGGATCCAACACCAGGTATGCATATGGTGCATAGACGTATATTCAGGCAAAACACTCACACAAAAAATTAAAAAACACCTATTCCAGAGCCAGGCATGGTGGTGTATGTCTTTAATGCAAGCAGTCTAAGAAAGAATAGATCTGCTGGGCAGTGGTGGCACACGCCTGTAATCCCAGCACTCGGGAGGCAGAGGCAGGTGGATCTCTGTGAGTTCGAGGCCAGCCTGGTCTACAGAGCTAGTTCAGGACAGGCTCCAAAGCTACAGAGAAACCCTGTCTCGAAAAAAAAAAAAAAAGGAGTAGATCTCTGGGAGTTGGAGGTCAGCCCGGTCTCTATAATGAGTTCCAGGCCCTGTCTCAAAAAAAAAAAAAAAAAAAAAACTGAGGCTGAGGACATACCTCAGCTGGTAAAGTGTTTGTTTGTTCTGCAATTCTGAGACCTGAGATAAAACCCCAGAACTCCTGTAGAAAATCTAAACATGGAGGCATATGCTTGCAATACCAGTGCTGAGGGAACGGGTGGCCACAGGATCTACTCCCCACAACTCATTGGATAGCAGCCTAGCCTACTCAGTACTTTCCAGGCCAGTGAGATACCCTATGTCAAAAACCCATATAGAGTGGACCTGAGAAATTATACCCAAGGTTGACCCCTGGCCTCCAGTGTGCACACTTGTATTCTCTCTCTCTCTCTCTCTCTCTCTCTCTCTCTCTCTCTCTCTCTCTCTCTCTCTCTCTCTCATTCTCGTTCTCTCTCTTTCTCTCTCGTTCTGTCTCTGTTTCTCTGTCTCTCTGTCTCTCTCTGATTCTCTCTCTCTCTCTCTCTCTCTCTCACACACACACACACACACACACACACACACACACACACACACACACACCCCCCACATACCATTCCTTGTATATTATAAACTTGCAAATGAAATTACCAGTAAAGCCAGGCGGTGGTGGCGCACGCCTTTAATCCCAGCACTCAGGAGGCAGAGCCAGGCGGATCTCTGTGAGTTCGAGGCCAGCCTGGACTACCAAGTGAGTCCCAGGAAAGGCGCAAAGCTACACAGAGAAACCCTGTCTCAAAAAACCAAAAAAAAAAGAAAAAAAAAAAAGAAAAGAAATTACCAGTAAGAATGACTATCACGCCGGGCGAATCCCAGCACTTGGGAGGCAGAGCCAGGTGGATCTCTGTGAGTTCGAGGCCAGTCTGGTCTACAGAGCAAGATCCAGGATAGGCACCAAAACTATACAGAGAAATGCTGTCTTGAAAAACCAAAATAAAATAAAATAAAGTAAGAGCCATATAATATAAATCTATACTTTAAGGACTCACCTTTTTTACTCACTGTGCCATTTTCAACAAAAGCTTGTAGGTGAATATGCCAATAGCGCTGAACCACAGAGTCCGTGTCAAAAATTAATAAACTATTGCACCTGTAGATGTTATTCAATGGAAATTTGACTTCCTGAAGACTGTTGTTAACAGGAACACTTCCTATAAAACAAGATTAACAACGGTATTGCCAGGAAGACATGAGAAACTGTTAATATATTTATATTAACATATAAACACAAGTTTTCTTTTCTTCTATGTCAAGTGATAAATGGGGAACATGTTGACAGGAATGACAAGTTCACTGAGACTGAAACTGTAGGGAGTAATAAGGGTTAAGAAAGAAAGTAGTAAGACTGGAGGGATGCCTCAGTGGTTAAGAGCACCGACAGCTCTTCTAGAGGTTCAGAGTTCAGTTCCTGGCACCCACATGAGATCTGACACCCTCTTCTCACCTCTGTGGGCAGCAGGCACACACACACACACACACACACACACACACACACACACACACACACACACACACTCACTCACTCACACACACATGTGGACATACATGCAGGCCAAAGACTCTTACACAAAAGCAAGTCAAAATCATAAAGAAACATTCTTTAAAAAGAGAGTATTACAGCCGGGCGGTGGTGGCGCACGCCTTTAATCCCAGCACTCGGGAGGCAGAGACAGGCGGATCTCTGTGAGTTCGAGGCCAGCCTGGGCTACCAAGTGAGTTCCAGGAAAGGCGCAAAGCTACACAGAGAAACCCTGTCTCAAAAAACAAAAAACAAAAAAAAAAAGAGAGTATTCGGGCGGTGGTGGCGCATGCCTTTAATCCCAGCACTCGGGAGGCAGAGCCAGGTGGATCTCTGTGAGTTTGAGGCCAGCCTGGTCTACAAAGTGAGTTCCAGGAAAGGCGCAAAGCTACACAGAGAAACCCTGTCTTGAAAAACCAAAAAAAAAAAAAAAAAAAAAAGAGAGTATTACACTAAGTGATCTTGACAGCCCCATCAGTTTTTTCCTTTTTTTAATTTAAGATTTTTTTCCTATAATATATTTGGATCATATTTTCCCTCTCCTAACTCCTCCCTGATCCTCCCCACCTCCCTACTCACCCAACTTCAGGTTCCTCTCCCTAATCCCTCTCTCAAAAAAAAGCAAGAGTACAGCAAGGAAAATTGAAACAAACAAAAACCAGTAAGACCAAAAGTGTCCAAACAAAAAGTCCACAAAGAAACACACACACACACACACACACACACACACACACACACACACACGAGTCCATTTTTTTGCTGGCTAACTATTCCACTGGAGAAAAATGATTTTTGTTGTACCAGCAGGTATCAATTTCAAATAGTTTCTTGGTTAGGAGTGGGGCTTAAAAGAGGAAATAAGATCTAATTTAATTTAAGGACTGTAACAAATATGCAGCAATAGGCAGAGCAAACTCCTACCTTTTAATTAACAGGGGAAACAGAAGGCCAATGAATGGGCTGCTTGGGTGAAAAGTGAGAGTGGAAGGGAGGGGCTTGCCAACACTGAGAGAGGAAAAAACACAGGTCAAATTAAAAATGCCTCTCTAGGTAGAATAGATAGGACTTAGTGACTGTAAAAAAGGAAGAGTGCTGAGAACGCAGCTCAGTGGGTAGAGTGCTGGCCTACAGGTACACCAGAGGCCCCAGGTTCAAAACCCAGCACCCCATGAAATGAGGTGGGGGAGCCACACAGGCCAGTACTGAAATCCTGCCACTCCAGAGCTAGAAGCTGGAAGACTGGGACTTCAAGTTCATGCTTGGCTTCAGCTGGCTACATTACAAATGACAGATCCTTCTTCTTTCTTGGCCTGCTAAGATGGCTCAGAGAGTAAAGCGACTGCGTGCACAGGCCTGGTGACCTGAGTTTAATTCTCAAGATCTACCTAAAAATGAAAGCAAAGAACTGACTCCACAAAGTTGTTCTCTGACTTCCACATACACACACTACGGCACACACACACACACACACACACACACACACACACACACACACGTAACAGTGATGATGATAATTATTTTTCAAAGAAAGGATAGAGTTGGATTAAACATAGATTTTTGTAATAAAGCTCTACTTTTGTGCTACCATACACAAGTATGTTATATCAATGGTAATTTATTTATGAACTTCTTCCTAGATGGAATTTAAAGATGATTCCGGCCAGGTGGTGGTGGTGGTGGTGCACACTTTTAATCCCAGCACTATGGAGGCAGAGGCAGGTGGAACTCTGTGAGTTTGAGGCCAGCTTAGTCTACAGAGTGAGTTCCAGGACAGCCAGTGCTGTTATACAGAGAAACCTTGCCTCAAAAATCCAAAAATAAATGAATGAATGAATGAATGAATGAATGAATGAATAAGAAAGAAAAATAAAGATGATTCCATTTCAAGAAATCTTTAGGTAAAAAAAGTTATACCACTGTAAACAGAGTTTTTATTGGAATGCCTATAGTAAAACTGCAAAATACTGGTCTAAATGGCTTAGTCTCTTAGAGAAGCAGAAAAGAAGATATTAATGCTCATTAATGGAGGCCTGTGCCTCTCTATCATGGAATAAGGTAGCCACTTAATGCTATCTTGGCACCCCCTAATGGACAGATGAGGTGCGTGTTTTTTAAATTTGAATTTGTTTTGCTAAAATTGTCTCCTTGTTATCAAAAAGGAACAGATGTGAACTAGCTACATAAAGACAAACCTCAAAAAACAATGAAGGGGAAACCTGGCGTGGTGGTGCACACCTTTACTTCCAGAACTTAGGAACCAGAGGCAGATGGATCTCTCTGCATGTTTGAGGCAAGCCTATTCTACATAGTTGAATTCCAGGCCAACCAGAACTACTTGGTGAGACCCTATTTCAAAAACAAATCAAACAAACAAACAAAAAATGATGGGAAAAAAAGAAGTTCTACACATATTAGGGTTATACTATGAAACTATATAAAAATTACAACTATTATTTACGAACATAGATAATACATACAGGAATACTACACCCTAAAGTTATAAGGCTGGTTGCTTCTAGCAGGCTGGGAGGAAAATGGAAGCAAGGAGTACCTTAAATGTATCTGTAAAGTTTTAGTTCTTTAAAATAATGAAGCACTCATTTTAAAATTACATTTAGTAGGCAAGACGTATTTCTTTAATCCCAGTATCCAGGAGGCAGAGGCAGATAGATCTCTGTGAACTGGAGACCAACCTGGTCTATACAGGGAGTTCCAGGACAGCCAGGACTATATATACAGTGAGATTCTTTCTAAAACAAAAAAAAATAGTTCTGGGGAATGGGTCTCTGTGGGTCTGCTATATTATTCTCTCGAGCTTTTTTGAATTTTAATCATGAAAACATTTTTAAATAGCAGCTTCAAGTTACTTCAATTATTAAATGCCTAAAAATTAGTATTTCAAAATACTAAATTATTTCAAAGGCAATTCTCTAAAGTGCACGTTAGGAAAGTATTTAAATTCCAAATAGTTTTGATAAATACTTTATTTATTATACAGAAGACAGTCATAGAAAAATTCATCAACCACTAGTTTAAAATAAAGATAAAGAAGGGGGTTAGCATGTCAGTGATTTTATCTAATGTGTCAGACTAAAGCCATCTTCCTTTAATAGCTGCCCACGTGGTTGGGGCATGCATTACATCATCTCCTGATTATAATAACAGCCTCTGAAGCTGGCTTCTCCGCTTAGTCTCCTCACTTCCAAATTAATCCAGCAGTATAATTCTCTATAAACTATCCCTTCTGCTTTGCTTCTATCGTTTTCTGACTTAGAAAAACCCACCACAGTTTCCCTAGTGCCTACCCCATCATGCTAAAGGCCCTTTCTTGGCTTCCCAGGCCCCTATAATGAGGCCCACTGCACTGAGCTAACTGTCTTTGCCTCCTGTTACAATACAGACAGGCTGGATTTTCATCAGGCAATTGTGCAATGGCTGCTGTGCATCCTCTGCTTCCCCCTGGTGGAAACATCCTGCCCAAATTCTTCCACTTACTCACATTCCACCATTAGCAGCTGCAACTCAGGACCCATTTCTCCACCAAGCTCTTTTACTCCTCCATCATAAACTGACCTCTCTCTGTTTCCAATCTCTTTTCTCTGCTCCTCATCAGGACCACTGATGAGAACACTCAGAAAGCAGACACTCAGCCCAGGGATACATAGATGCAACTGCAGAATGCATACCACGTTCTAAATTTGCTGTGTGCTTTTTGTTGAGAAAGAGAGTCTAGAACTTTCCTCAAATGCTCAGAAAAGATTAATGAACTCTCTACCCACTCAAACAGAAACTACAAACAAGAACAAAAAAATTCAGACTGAGCTCAATGTTCTCCATATCACTTGGGAACACAATAAAGCTTTGTCTCCCTCAATGATTTCTAAACCCCTTGAAAGTAAAGGACAAATCTTATCCTAGTTATTAAAGATAATGCAACCATGCCACAGCCACAGAGATAAATATCTAAAATAGACAATAAGCTCTTGCCTCAGTTATTCTCTCAAATTAAGGGATTAGAAGAATTAAAACTTTGATTTGTACAAGAAAACCCACAGAATCTTGTGGAGCTCCCAGAGACTGAACCAACAACCAGGGAGCCTGCACAGGACTAACATAGGCCCTCTACATATACGTGACAGTTGTGCAGCTTGGTCTTCTTGTGGGACTCCTAACAGTGGGAGCAGGGGCTGTCTCTGATACTGTTGCCTGCTTTGGGGACCCTTTCCTCCTACTGAATTACCTCGTCCAGTCTTAATCAGAGAGGAGGTGCCTAGTCTCACTGCAACTTGATATTCCACAGCTGGCTGATATCCATGACAGGCCCTCCTTTTCTGAAGAGAAACAGAGAAGGAGGATTGGAGGGGGAGAGTGGGAGGAGAGGAGGGAAGAAAAACTGTGGTTGGGATATAAAAACATAATTTTAAAAAACTTGGGTTTGATTTTCAAGTCTCAGTTGTGCTAGCTCTCAAGTTTAATGTGAAGCTCATTTACTTCTGAGTCTTTTTTGGAGGGAGGGAACAGGGTTAGAGACAGGGTTTCTCTGTATAACCCTGGCTGTCCTGGAACTCACTCTGTAGACCAGGCTGGTTTTGAACTCAGAGATTCACCTACCTGCCTCTGCCTCCCAAGCGCTGAGATTAAAGGCATGTGCTGGTACCACCTGGCTCACTTCCGAGTCTTTAAAATATGAGTTTTCCATCCACAAGTCCAGAAGTATTATTAGTCCCCAAATCTAGGTACCTGATGCTGATCTGTCAGTGTTTCTGCAGTCATAGGGGCATACTATGTGTGAGAAGAGCTAACTACTCCAGACACCACACTAATCTAATGTCACTGGAGGGGGTTGAAAGGAGAGAATTTTGTGCCTAATGAAATCAGCACCATAAACTGAACATAGTGGTGTGCAAACACCCATAATCTCAATATTCAGGAGTACCGAGATAAGAGGAGTGTGCATTTCAGGTCAGCCTAGCTCGCTTCAGAGACAAAAAACTTAAAATCTCCACTATACATACTTTCAAAATATTTTAATGTATATTTGTTTTAAGAATGACAAGACTGGCCTTAGATAAAAAATTATCTAAGTTGTTCTTGACCTGAAGTTGTCTCAAAATAGCAAATGTTGAGCTTAGTTATTTTAACTTTAATCACTATTTACTTTTCAAGTCAAAGTTCATCCTAATACTAAAAAGATCTAAAGGTAAGAGATTTCTTCTAATCTCAAATTACTGAACTTACATACTTTCAATTAGTAAAGAATTTTTTCATTCATCCAACATTTGCTGAGTGTCCGCTAATGAATAAGTATATGAACTCTATAGCTCAGTAAACTTTGCTTCAAACACTAGCTTTCCACTCACTAAATTTGGAGCCTTTGGGAAAGTCACCAAGCCTCATTCCCTTTACTTACTTCCCAGGGTTGCGATAAATGGTACATTCAATAAAACACTGCATGTGACAATCAGGGTAATCAATGGTATAGAGTAAAACATCCAGCAATGACAGTCAATATCACTTTGTGCCCCACACTGTTCTATTCATGGAGTCAGGACTGAGATGAGTAAGAAGATTGATTTTTCATTCCTATTAAGAAGATAGATGATTATTTTGTTTACACTTTTTGTTACTAACAAAAGCAAGAGAATGTAACACAAATCCAATTACTAAGATTACCTTTATCTGCAGCACCAGGAAATGTTGTGCTATCACTAGTGTTGTAGGAAAGCAAGATGCTGTCAATAAAATAATAAGATGCTTCCTTAGTAAAATTCACTTTCCAAGAGATTGCGGATCCAAATTGTACCACTATTTTGGTGCCGTTCCGGTCATCCCCACAGCTGCTTCCATTATATGTCACATTGGGAGGTTCTGAAATGGTTACAGTTTTCTAAAAGATAAAAAAGTTTAGGAGTGGATGAGAAAAGACAGACAGCAGTGAGTCCCACCCCTTTGCCTAGTGTGCTATGAAAAGCAGTCTCAGATTCTTACACACCAGGTGTCTGGACAAGTTCATGTATGTCTAAAGAAAATAGGAAAAGTTACCTGGACTCTTCTTATCTAGCTTTTTGCTCATTTCTGCAGATCTAGAGATGGAATTCAGGCTCTCATGCACAATGGGCAAGTGCTCAACCACTGAGCAGTTTCCCAGCTTATAGACAGGCTTTTTTTTTTTTGATTTTTGAGACAGGGTTTCTCTGTGTAGCTTTGGAGCCTGTCCTGGATCTCACTCTGTAGACCAGGCTGGCGTCGAACTCACAGAGATCTGCCTGGCTCTGCCTCCCAATACTGGGATTAAAGACATGCACCATCACCGCCCGGTTTTTTTTTAAGTGATACTATAGATAGGGCCTTAACAAAATGAAAATAAGGCAAAAAGACCAAGAAGAGAAAAACAAAAAGGTAGACAGAAATAGCAAACTAGTTTTTAAAGGTTGGGAGCTCGACAGATGGCTCAGTGGTTAAGAGCACTGGCTGCTCATGCAGCGGCCCAGGCTAGATTCCCAGAACCCACACTGTGGGCTCACAACTGTCTGTAACTTCAGTTCCAGGGGAAGCAATGCCCTTTTCTACCCTCCTTGGGCGCCAGGCACAAATGGTGCACAAACACACAGAGAAAAAAAAATTAAGCTCACACACCCATACATACACATAAATTTTTTTAAATATCAAAAATTTTTAAAGCTGAAAAGAAATTGAAGATTTAATGTTAGTATATTATTTCAGAAGTGGTTAAAACTGAAATACCATGAAGTCTTTCCTCATTTGCATATAACCATCTCCAAGGAAAACTCCCCCTCCTCCAAAAAAAATGAATTTTAAGTATCCACTCCAATCTTAAACAGAATACTTTTAAAAGTATACTAGTTAAAAAAAAAACATAGGATTTGCGAATAAGGTCAATTATCATGAAATCTTATTTGTTCATATATAGCTAAAGGGTAAAGAAAGTCTAAATGTAAAGCCAGGCGTGGTGGTGCATGCCTTTAATCTCAGCACTCAAGAGGCAGAGGCAGGCAGATCTCTGTGAGTTCAAGACCAGCCTGGTCCAGAGTTCCAGTCCAGCCAGTGCTGTTACACAGAGAAACCCTGTCTCAAACAAAACAAAACAAGTCTAAATGTAAATAAACCCCTACTCAAGACAAATATGGGACTGGGAAATAGTAAAGTGATAGAGTGCTTACCTGGCACCTAAGAGACTCTGGGTTCAAACCCCAACACCACTATCATCAAAACCAAAATCAAACCAAAAAAACCTGTTTACTGTAAGGGACTAGAAAGATTGCTCAAGGATTAACAGCAGTGGGTATTCTTCCAGAGGATTCCCAGCACCCACATGTCAGCTCATTCTCATCTGTAATTCTGGTTCCACAGGATCCGATGCCCTCTATTGACCTCCAATACAATCATGGTGCACATATACATAAAAAGTAAGTAAATCTCAAAAGACAAATATGTTTACTTACAACAGTTCTGTTTGTAGTTTCATATGATATTGTGAAATTCATCTCCCATTTTGCAAAAAGGCAAGTACCTTTCGAATCTGTCAAATTAAGTTGCAATGCATAGGACTGAACAGCTCCTAGATTAAAAAATATAAATTGTACAATATAAGATAAAAATAAATTCTAGCCACTGCTGAAGTTCAACTCTAAATGAAATCCGTCTGTTCAAGTATATGGTGCCATGGTGGTTACTTCTCTTTGCAGTTTTTAACAGAGCACTGGTAAAAAGGGTAGCCTTTTCTCTTCTGGAAATAAATGGTTACTAGATCCTTGCTTGATGCTTAGGATGGCAGAAACCAGTGACTTTGATTCCCACATTCACTTGTGCCTTGTTAGTTCAGGTTTAGACCATTGCAGTTGACTTTTCACTGATCTTGTTTGTTTCTTGCAGTGCTCGGGATCAAACCAGGGCTTCACACATTGGCAAGTGCTCTACTGAGCTATATCCAATGCTTCTTTGGAGGTAACTAAGGTAGGAGGAAGTTTGGAAGGTGTATTAAACTCCTGCTTCTCTCAAACCCATTCAGTGAAACTTTCTCTGCAATATTGATAGATCAGATGTCTTATGCTCTTACTCGAAACTCCATTGTCAACAATATGACTAGGACATATATGGAAGTCTTCCCAAATGATTTTTATTCTGATGTGATCAGGGTTAGCTTTTCCAAACACATGTATCACAAGACCAGAGAAGCAACATTTCAAAGGGCTGTTAGAGCCTAGATCTGTAAGAAAAGTCAATTTTTACAAATGCAGAGTCCATAACTTTATTTCACTTTGAAACTGAACTGAGTAAAAAGGCTGATGAACCTTTCACATGGACCCACAACTACTTCCTAAATTCTCAACCTGCTCCTTCTGTAAATGGAGAAACTTTTCAAGCAGAAATGCTTTGGGACATTTCATCTACCTTAACTCTCATCTTCTATACTTAAAGGTTACTGAAACATTACCTATTAAACTCAAGTGCCTAAAGCTTCAATATTCTAATGGAGAAGGGGGAAATATGCCAGCAAATACACCTGCAACATAAATAACAGGCAACCATCTGAGAATCATCTTGCCTGTCTCATACATTACCCAATGGGAAAGTTGTTCCTGTTAAGATAGTTGCACACCCATTAATGCTATCTGAGCAATCCAGTGTCATCTACAGGCAGGGACATGTTATTAGACTAAAGAGAAAACTCCTGAGAGGAATACCAAGCTGGCATGCCTCAGCAACAGCTTTCAAGCTGTACACAAAAGCCTACCTTTCATGCTCCAGAGACCTGGCTGTCTTAGCAAGCCCAAACACTATGCTAAAGCTTGTGGTTGCTGACACTAAGTACTGGCAAGGATTCAAAAGACCTTGTATGAGGAACATAGGTTTTTGCCATGATTCTTTTCTCCATAGACATGGAATGGAGCTGTAAAGCAGCTCCAAGTCTACCCTGGAGAGTGCTGCTGAGAACTCCAACTTACAATTTCCCTAATCTGGAGGTTTGCTTTGCCTGCACACCCGTGCTCTCGCTCTTGCGCTCACTCCCTGCACCCCAGCTTGGAATAAAGTCCCCAGCTTGTATCCCTGGTATAAAGCCTACTTGGTCATGATAAATGAATGATCTTTTAAATATGTTGTTGCAATCAATTTACTATGATTTTATTAAGAGCTTTGCATCTATATTCATTACAAGTATCAGTATACAGCTCTCTTTTGTTGTAGTCCTCAGAAGTTGAGTCTAGAATTGTGGTTACAAGAAGCCGGGTGGAGTAGATAGAAGAAGGGGTGGAGAAATGCCAATCAATGGAAACTAAGTTACAGATAGGACAGTTAGGACTGAGAAACCCTGATGTGCTTCAATGCACTACACAGTGGAGTGACTAGAGATAGCAGCAATGTACTGCATGTTTTAAAAAGAAAGGACTTTCAAAACTTTCCCCATAAAGAAATGAGCAGCACCAGGGATCAATGTTTAGCTTGATTTTTTAAAATTACACAATACTCATATGCATAAAAATCATATCTCAGTTTATTGTGTACAAGTTTATGTTCTATGTATTAGTTAAAATCAATTTAAAAATAAGGGTACTCTTCTTCTACTCAAACCACTCAAAACTATTATGAAAATAATTGAGAACCAGGCATGGTGGTGCACACTTACAAACCCAGCATTCAGGAAGCTGAGGCATGAGGCTGCAGTGATGGCTAAGTGGTTAAGAGCACCTGTTATTCTCGCAGAGAACAGGGGTTCAAAATTCCCAATACCTACATGGCAGCTCACAACTGTCTATAACTCCAGTTCCAGGGATCCCATGTCCTCTTCTGGCTTCTATGGGCACGTAATTACATACATGCAAAACACTAATATACATTGTTAATATTCTGATCCGCCCCTTGAAATCCCACCCCTTGGTGCCACCCTGCATCCTGACATAAAAGTCTCATTCTAAGAAAAATCTCCTCCCTTTCCTCTCTCTCTTCCACTTTTCCTCCCATGAGGTGCACACCCTTGACCTCTCTTTCGGTCTCTCTTTCCTATCTTTCTCTTCATCTCTCTATTATAATAAACTCTCCACATGGATGCGGTGACTGGGGTGTGAATTACTGGCCACCGCATCTGCATGGTGTGCATCTGCCCACCACTGCATCTGCCCAGCATGTTTCCCTGCACACGTATGATACCCTCAGGGGTCCCTGCCTCCGCACAATAATTCATAACGTACATAAAAAATAAATCTAAAATACTAAAAAAAGGCTGGGCTGGAGAGATAGCTCAGTGGTTAAGAGCATTAGATGCTGCAGAGGACCTGAGTTTGAGTCCCAGCACCACATGGTGGCTCACAACGACCTGTAACTCCAGCTCCTGATATCCTCTTCCGGCATAGGCTGGCACCAGGAACATAAGTGGTGCACAGTCATATACGCAGGCAAACCACCTATGCCCATAAAATTAAATTAAATTTTAAAAATTTAAAAAGAGGCTGAGGCCGGTGAATTACATGTTCAAAGCTAACCTAAGCTACAAAATCGTCTCAAAACACGGTATCTGGAGGCAAGCAGATCTCTACGAGTTGGAGGCCAACCTGGTCTACAGAGCAAGTTCTAGGACAGCCAGGACTACACAGAGAAACCCTGTTTTGAAAAAAAATTTAAGAAAAAAAAGTGTCTCCTATGGTAATTATTTTCTTCTCAAAAGATATTAAAGTAACAGGAAGAAAGTTGTGTAACATAAGTAATAGGATCAATTTGCCCAAGGTGAGAAATTTGTAAAGGTTTTAAGAAGAGAGTTCAGGTTGTAGTTCACATTTATCACCTACAATCAAACTCGAGAGAGCTAATCTACCTTCTGAAGACAGAAAACAGAGGAATGCCCTGAGGACCCAGACACACCTGCCCACCCCTCTCCAAGTCCACCAGCATAGCTGTTGCTTTTACTCCACGGCTTATCAGCTCAAACTCAACAATTTCAAAATCCTGATTAATTCTTTCACTTCCTCCTCCAGATGGGCTCTTTCCTCAACCTGTATTCTATTCCCAGTCTACCACTCCATCCTTCCCCACTACAGACCCCTCTGGGCTGTCCCTGAAAAGCACTGCTAGATACCACTGCCTTCTCCAACATTCCTGTTTAAACACTTTTACTGGTTCCCAAACTAAATTTAAATTCCTATTTGACTTTCAAAGTAATCTTTAATCTTGTCCCACCTATGGCTTCAATATCACTAGACCATTTTCCCAGAATACACCCTTTAATCTGGTTGAACTTGTTTCCAATGGGCCCAAAGGCTTCTATATTGTGTCTAGCACTTGAGATCCACTTTCTTCTTGGTGGCTTAAATATTCCTCAAGGACTGCCATTCATTGGGGCTATAAAGGTGAAATAACTGTACCCTTCAACTTGATTCTAACTTCTGGTCCCTATCACTGGCTGCTACACAAACTGAAAATGTTGAACACTTGCTTTCCCAATCTCCCTTACAGCTAAACTGTACCTAACAAAGAACTCACCCCAGACTTGAAGTAAAAGAATTGAGAATGGCACCAGCTATAGGCAAAGCATCCTATGGTTAAGGAAATGATGGCTCAGCAGATTCAAGTGCCCAGGCAAAAAGGTGACACTAGCCAGTGGTAGAAGCTGAAGTTTTGCACTTGCTCATAACAGTGCAATCCAGTATTGATCAGGTTTTGGTATATACAGTCAGAGGTGTTCCTCTTTCTAAGTAACTTTAATCTACTATGCACCTTTTTTAATTTTTGTACATTATTATTTTCTTGTGGTTTGGGTACTGGAGATTGAACTGGGGAGCAAGTATGCTATCACTCAACTACATGCCCAGTCCTTGCTCACTTTTTTTAAAAGCAAAACATCTTACTAAGATGTAACATACACAGCATAACATGCAAGGAAAAGGTGTACACAGTGTTAAGTACAGCTCAGAGCATTTTTTTAATTACATGGGCAAATGAGCCCTCCCTTCAAGAAGCAAAAAATTCCAAGTACAGTCTGGGTATCCATGGGAACAGACTCCAGGACTCTCAGATACTGAAGTTCACAGATGCTCTAGTCCCTTACATAAAATGGTATATGAAGTATTTACACTTAACCCATCCACATCCTCCTATATACTTTAAAACCTCCCTGGATCACTTACATAATACAGTGTAAATGTGATGTAAACAGTTACACTATATTGTTTAGGAAACAGTGACCAAAAAGAAGTTTATAATTCAGTATAGATACTATGCTTTTCTCTCCTACTTTGATCCATAGCTGGTTGAATTTGTGGATTTGCAACCTATGGAGAACAAAGAAGGCTAACTATACCCCCAAAGTCCCTACAGCTTCCCCATTCAGTTACTACTATTCGCCTTCCAAGGTAAAATACCACCCTGACTTGTAACAACATAGATGACTACTGCCTGTTTTGTAGCTTGATATAAACAGAATAATTTACTGTGCTCTCTTTTGTGTCTGGCTTCTTCAGATTCACTGTAATGTGTATAACTACAATTAATTCATTATTTCTATTATACTGCTTCTAATCATGGAGTGAATCTTTGCTATGTATCTGTGGTATTCTTGACAGACAACTACAAAGTCTGTGCCATCACAAATGCTGTATTTGTGTATTGGTAAACCTGTGTGTGTTGAATATTTGTAACAGTGGACTTGTGGTTTCAAAGAGTATGCAAATGTCCCATTTTAGTTTGAGGGTTTTGTTGTTGCTGTCAGGGAGGAGGCTGTTTGGTTTGTGTGGTTTGTTAGGTGGTTTGTTTTAAGACAGTCTTTTCTTCCTTTTTTTCCCTTTCTGAAGCAGTGTCTCACTATGTAGCTTGGAACTCACCGTGTAGACTAAGCTGGCCTTGAACAGATCACATGCTTCTGCCTCAGAAGTGCCAGGATTAAGAGTGAACCACCACGCCTAGCCAGGTAGTCTTGGTATAGTCTTGGTACATATCCCAGAATGGCCATGAACTCACTATTTCCCAGGCTAGCTAAGAACTCTATTCTCCTGCCTGGAATTACAGGTCTGTGTTATCAAACTTTGCCCCACTATGTTTTTAATAAATTCCCTTTCTGCTTTCTCATGCTTGTAACTGAGAACCTGGACTGAAGCTGGGTGTGGTGATGCATGCCTGTAATCCTAGCACTTGGGAAGCTAAGGCAGGAAGAATTTAAGGCTGTAGTCCAGGAATAGTAAGCCCCCTCAACCACTGTCTAAAAAAAAAAACCACAGAACCCATGCTTGCATGCTCTCCACTTTTTAGCAGTCATTTCTCCAAAAACTTCCCTTGAATATAAAAGCCCTTACAAAGCAGTTTATAATGCATATTTGCACATCTCAGTGGACTTCACACTATCTTCAATTACCCTCATAGTTTATGCTCTTTCAATATTTTTTATTATATGGACAAATGAAAGATAATTTTCAAATGAAGAACTACAAATGGCCAATAAATACATTAAAAAGTATTCAACATCATTGGCTCTCAGGGCAATGCAAATCCAGCTATTTTATATCATTGAATCCTGTCTCACCTACTGGCAAAAGCTCCAAATAGCACTTTGAAACTGTCACCTCACAGCAAACTAGTATGCTGTGGAAACTGAAGTACAGTAAGTGATTTGTTATTAATAAAACACCAAAGTCTGTGAGTGAGTGATATATGTGGAGAAAGATTCTCTTTTGCTAGTGTTTCTATCACTCATTTGAATTCCAATATGCACCTTTAACCGTAAGATCTTATCTAAGCTGCAGTCCCTAGAGTGTGTCTTTTATATGAATGTCATCTATCTTGTCTGTCACGTTGGAAGAGAACAGGTCTATTACTTTTCCTCTATCTCCTATCATTCCTAGTAGTGCTGAATACATATTAGGTTTTCAATAAATACTGACTGATTACATCAAAGTGAAAATACCCTGCAACATGGATCTGAAATACAGCTCAGTCTAATTACAAGGAAGGCCAATACTTCTGAACTTCCAAATCATGAATTTATCAATGTTCTGGATATTGCCTCAAACCTCACGTCAGTTTTCCATAAACTGTGACTCGGATTTCAAGCTAGGAATAATGCTTTTCCCAAAAAGCGAAAGATTAATTTTGAAACGTTACACTTCAGTAGAATGTTTCTAGCAAGTGATCTCCACACTTAACTGCTATGCTTGACTTTTAGACTATCTAAACTATTTTAAAGGCTGTAAGTCCTTTAAGAGCCATAGCTGAATGTATCCTAGAATGTGTGATTATGGCGCTGAAAGTTTATTCTCAAAAGAAAAGAAGGGCTGGAGAGATAGCTCAGTGGTTAAGAGAACTGGCTGCTCTTCCAGAGGACCCAGGTTCAATTCCCAGCAACCACATGGCAGCTCATACCTGTCTGTAACTCTAGTTCCAGGGGAACTGGCACCCTCACACAGACATACATACAGGCAAAACACCAGTGCACATAAAATAAAAAATAAATTAAAATATATACATACAAAAACAAAAAAAAAGAAAGAAAAGGGTCATAGCTCAAAATCAACATTCTCGTGCAATTATCTTCTCGGTACTGTTTCAAATAGGTCATTTATAGGTTCTTTTAGTACTCAGACTCAGTCATCCAAACACAAAGCATTGTATTTAAAAAAAAAAGTAAGCCAGGAGATAGTGGCACATGCCTTTAATCCCAGCACTCAGGAGGCAGAGCCAGGTGGATCTCTGTGAGTTTGAGGTCAGCCTGGTCTACAGAGTGAGATCCAGGACAAGCACCAAAACTACACAGAGAAACCCTGTCTCGAAAAACCAAAAAAAAAAAAAGTGGTTAGGTTTGTACAAGTCTATTTGGCCCAAATGTACCTGAAAAATACACGGATTAAAAGAATGGCCTATGGTGATGCATGCCTTTAATTCCAGCACTCAGGAGGCAGAGGCAGGTAGATTTCTACGAGTTCTAGACCAGACTGGTCTACAGAGTAAGTTCCAGGACAGTCATGGCTACATAGAAACCCTGTCTCAAAAAAAAAATAGATGGAAGATAGTGAAAAAATTCATACAAGAGGGGATGGAGAGATGGCTCTGGTTAAAAGCACAGGATGCTTTTCCAGAGGACCCAGGTTCAATTCCCAAAGCCCACAACAGTCTCTAATTCTAGTCCCGGGAGATCCAACACCCTCTTGTGGCCCCAAGAACCAGGCATAAATATGATACACAGACATACAAGCAGGCAAAACACTCAGAGATAAAATTTTAAAATTGAAAATAAAAATAAAAATCCATACAACACAGTGACCTCAGAATCAATATAATGAAGCAATGAAGAGACCTCCTCTGCAGAGCTGAGAAGCTAAAATTCCGCTCAGGAAGCCAAGCTTACTAGCTGTGAGACTCTGGGCTGGTTACCCTTGCCAGGAATTACAGTATCTATTTGTCTAATGGGTTTTTTGATAGGATATAAACACTCAGAGCTAAGAGATGTTTTCCAAGCAAGTTAGAGACCCTGTTTACAAGCCTCCCTTTCGGTAAACACTGGGGCTTAAAGGAAGGGATCCTTTCCCATTTAAGGTGTATCTTTACTTTCATCATCTTAAGTCCTATCCTAAACTTTACCCATTTACCTTGAGGTTGGCCAAAACGTTTTTTTGGGGGGGTAGGGGAGAGGGGAGAAGGTACATGGAGCCGGAGAGATGGCCCGATGGTTAGAGCATTGTTCTTGCAGAGGACCTGGGTTCAATTCTCAGCACCCATATGGTGCTCACAACCATCCATAACTCCAGTTCCAGGGAATCAAACTCCCTCTTTTGATCCCCAAGGCCACCAAGCATGCATGTAGTATACAGACATACATGCAAGCAAAACATACATATAAAATAAATAAAATATTTTTTAAAGGCGAAGGACCAAGGAGATGGCTCAGCAAGCAAAGGTACTTGCTACGAAGCTGACAACCTAAATTCAATTTCTGAGGCCACAGGATAGAAGTGACTCCTTAAAGTTGTCCTCTGTTTTCCACATGCATACCACACACACACACACACACACACACACACACACACACACACACACACACACTTTACAAAAAAAAACAGGGCATAGCCTAAAATCCCAGCACCAGGAGACTGAGGCAGGAGGACTGCCATGAATTCTAGGCCAGCCCAGGCTACACAGTGAGTTCCAGGCAAGCCTAGGCTAAGGAATGAGACAACTAAAAAAAGTAGGACATAAAGGCAAATACTCTTTCTTCTCTGTTTAATGATGACCTTCCTATAAGTTTACATCCAATTAGCTGTTCTCATGTTTACCTGTGACTCATTCACATTTTTCTTTTTGTTACATCTGCTACAACAGAAAACAATAAGGTTTTAAGCTACGAATGTTGGTCATGTGAAAAGTAACATTTAAAATTAATAAAACATACTATTCTAAACCATGAAATGACTTCCTTGATTTCCTTAAGGTCAGAGAGTAGGTAAGAGAATGAGATGACTCTATTGAAGTAATGGAAAAATGCCTATTGCTGAGCCGCATTTGGCAGGCCTCCAGAGTTCTTTTGCAATGCACATCGGGATACCAACAAGTACTTATAAAATACACTTTTGGAATTGAAGGGTCTCTGGCCACTTCAGTACAAAATTGTGATAAGGAAGTACAGTCTTTCTGAACCAGGGTCACAGAAGTTACCTCCAATGCTGTGAAATAATGCTGGGTTACAGACAAAAGTCCAACGCACATTACAGGGAAAGAAGGCTAGATACACAGGAATATATTTGAATATCATTACCCTATCAGATATGATAACCAATGACTAATGGATTAATGTCAAGCCTGTTCTTTCAAATGTCTCTACTATATATAGATGAATTTTTATTGAATCATGAATTCAAAGTTATCAGTTAAACAAAATGTGCTAAGGCTGCAGAAAAAAATAAACAACAAGTCTTTCAAATGCTCTCCAAAAGGAGAGACAGATGCTGGTTGTCTGAGAAAACCTAATTCTCACCAAGTCCTTCTAGTTCTCCACATTAATCCTCATGCCTAAGCAGGCAGATTTCGAGTGCTAGACGTAATGGTGCATGCCTTAAATCCCTGTACTAAAGAGGTAGAGGTAGGTGGATCTCTAAGTTTGAGGTCAGTCTGGTTTACATAGAGAGTTCCAGGGCTACATGGTAAGACCCTGTCCACTCCTAACCCCCGCCCCCAAGGAGCACAAGTAGGAGAGACTACAATTACCATGAGATTATCCTATACTTATCTGCACTCTTACACTGATTTGGAAGTTCTTGATCCAAAGACACAAAAGAGCTTTTTGAAAACATCCTTTATTGTCCACAGAAAACAGAGACCGTTTGGTCTAGTTCATCATCTTACCTACAATCCCAATGAATACCCCCAGCAAAAATTTACTGGCCTTTAACCACTAGGCCTGGTACTACATAGACCATAGGAAAGACCAGCAACTAAGGTTATTCCTCTCAGAGACAAATATCATAGGTAAAGAACAGAAAATAGGCTAGTATACCTAAGAGTTTGGGAAATAAGATTTATTCTTTTATTCTTTTTTTAGCTTAAGTAATTTCTTTTGTATTTATCTTTATTGAAAATTCATAATATAGTCTGATCATGGTTTCCCCTTCCACCTCCTCCCTTATCCTCCCCACCCATATTACCCCAAATAGTTATAGGTAGGGCAGACCTCCTTAAAGCACCAAGGTCTCCACCCAAATGTCACTCAACCCTAGGAAGCCCTACGACCACATAATATAAACACACAGGTCATCCTGCCAGCCAACTATCTCACCTGTTCATTTCATTCCTCATTATCGGCTTCCTCTTTGTTATGGTCCTTTTCACTATCTGAAAATGTTATTATTTACCTGTTGGACTATCCTCCACCTCTAAAATATAGGTTCTATGACAGCAAAGCCTCCACTGTCTTGTCCATTGCTGTCTCCCTTTCATGTGGTTGAGTGGTTAGAATATAACAGGCAGTTAATAAACATCTGTGGGAGAGAGTGGCCCCCAACATGAACTACATTCAGGAGAGTTAGCAAAGGTTTTTTTTACCTCTAAGAGGAGCCTCAAAGGTTTTTTAAAAGTCTCATTCAATCCTTTAAAAAACAGAAGTTAAGCCAGGTGTGGTAACACACGCCTTTAATCCCAGCACTCAGGAGGCAGAGGCAGGTGGATCTCTGTGGGTTCCAGGCCAGTCTGGTCTGCAAAGTGAGTTCCATAACAGCCAAAGCTACACAGAGAAACCCTGTCTCGAAAAACCAAAAATAGAAGTTAAGCTAGTTATAAAAATTGATGACCACAGAATTCTGTCACTAAGGAAACACAATTAAGCAATGATGTTAGGAAAGGAATTTCATGGTTTTAACTCATAGACCTTTTTTCAACATGGTCTTTCATTGGTTATAATTCATTCAAATGAAAGCCAGCAAAAAGTTTTCTGTGAGCAGTGGTGGCACATGCCTTTAATCCCAGCACTCAAACAAACCAAATAAATGAATAAATTTCTGTGAAAAACACTAACATAAAGTCTAAGAATATTTTCTATACTTACTTTAAAGCAAGGATTTTGGTCTTCCTTTCCCACGAAGCTGGAGATTAAACCTAGGGCCTCACACATATTGTGCAAGTGCTCTACCATCAAGGTATAGGCCCAGACTTGTAGATTTTTTTCTTTTAGTTTTTTGAGACAGGGTTTCTCTGTGGAACAGTCCTAGCTGTCCTAGAACTCACTCTGTAGACCAGGCTGGCCTCGAACTCACAGAGATCCGCCTGCCTCTGCCTCCCGAGTGCTGTGATTAAAGGTTTGCACCACCAACCACCCGGCCGTGGCTTGCTAAATTCTTAGGAGTATAAGGCACACAGAATCTTGAGCCTCACAGCAAAATTAAGAGATGTCTGAAAGAACAGCTGTGCAGACTTTTTTTGGGGGGGGGCTTCAAGACAGAGTTTCTTTGTGTGACAGCTCTGGCTGTCCTGGAACTCACTCTGTAGACCAGGCTGGCCTCACCCAGCAATCCACCTGCCTCTGCCTCCTGAGCCCTGGAATTAAAGGCTTGTGCCACCACCACCTGGCCTCGGCTACAGTTAAAAACTGGATCCTGAGCTGGAGAGGTGGCTCAGTGGTCACTCTTCCAGAGAACCCAGATTTGGTTCCCAGTACCCACGCCACAGGTTACAACTGTCTATGAAAACTCCAGTTCTAGGGTACAAAAGTGCTGCCCTCCTCAAATCACCACAGGCACCAGGTACACATGTCATATACAGACATGCAGGCAGACAAAACACATTACATAAAATAAAAATAGATAAAACAAAAAAAATTAACCCTGAATCCTACATTGTTAAATGTTGCTCCTGTAGATCCCTTTCTGAATTTGTGAATGGAAGGAGTCAGCTTTCAAAACCATCCAAAAGGATGAATCTAGTAACTCCAGATTCACTAGGTTTGAGCATTTCTTCTATGTACTAAGTTTCGCCTGTTTACTTTCTACAGTTAGAAAGCACTGCTTTTGTAAACGCAAAACAAAAGATTTCAAAAAAAATTAATGGCACAAAAGCCAACATGTAGGTCAACTATTCTTCTCAGTTTCTCTGAACAATAACAGCGTTGTATTTGTGTGGATTCAACTGGCAGGGAATTACTGGTTAATAGGTGCCTCTGTCAGATGTGTTCTTGTCACTGATAAGGTGTTTTCCACTGTAAACAAGCCTCTCATGGGGTCAGCCAGCCCTCAACAAATGCTCCCCAGGTAAGGGTTAGAATTAAGTGTTCATGCCAAGCCTCATGGCCCAGTTTCAGAAGTGTTATAGGAGGAGGTGCTTACACAATGTGGTCAGCTAGATCAGATCAAGGACCTGCAAATGTTTTAGAGTCAGAATGTCTACAGAAGACCTCACAGAGTTTTGGTTTGTTTAAGTGAATTATATTTGCTGGCACTTCTGTATTAGAAACGAAAGTTAAGAAATAAATAAGTAGTAAGAACACTGGAGTCATCAGGGTGGTGATATCACCACATATTATGTAGCTTCTGGAAAATTCTACTGTATATAAGCAAAAGGCTGAGAGTGAAAAGGAGAACAATCTTAGTACTGTTAGGGAAAGTTTTGAATGCACAGGCTCTCTAGCAAGGTCCTTGAGAGTTACTGGATAAACTCATCAAATGCTATGCTCAGAAGCTGGGCTCCTCACACCTGGCATTGCTAATGTGTTGAAGGAGATGACTTTTTTTTTTTAGTTTTCTCTGTGTAACAGTCCTACTGATCCTGGAACTCACTCTGTAGACCAGGCTGGCCTCGAACTCGGAGATCGGCCTGACTCTATCTCTCAAGTGCTGGGATTAAAGGCCTGTGCCACCACGCCCGGCTGGAGACAACTCTTTGAGAGTGGCTGTCCTGTTCTTGCAGGCAGATTAGTAGGATCCCTGGCCTCTATTCACTAGAAGCCACCCAGTGGGACAAGCAAAAATGCCTCTAGGATACAGATGTATATACAAATACTATATGCATGATATAGCAATAGATGAAAAAAGAGGTCATGAATATGAAGGAGAGCAGGGAGGGGTATATGGGAGGATTTAGAGGGGGTAAAGGAAGAGAAAAATGTACTCTCAATATAATGTCAAAAAAAAACCTCAAAAGCTATTATGGAAATTTTTTTTAAATGCCTCTACAAGATATTACCAAATGCCCACTGGGTGAGAACACACTGTTCTACTCCACTGAATTGTGAATTACAAATGCAATTCTTTGCCTTCGCAATATCCCCCAATCTACCTATCTCCACCCCATTCCAATCTGGGTCTTTTCCTTCTATCCCTTTATTAAAGTACAAACAGCAAGGGCCACTAGGTAACAACAAGCAGATTAAATCAGGTCAGCAGAACTCACTGTGTTCAAAGTTCAAGTTTAGGCTGTTATGGACTATCAGTCTATCGGGGTGGATCACAACCAACCAACCTCAACCCATTTACTCCACCTAGGCCCAAGCCAGTCCTTAGGCTATTACCTCCCGCTTTTAAATCCCGAATAAGCTGACTATGGTGGGAAAGGAGAAAAAATAAACAAAAGTGTGAAGAAAAGGAAGTAGTTTCCAAAAGTCAGATACACAAATACCATCTTGGAAGCTCCCTCACTTTAGCATCTAGTTGGGATTTTTCTGTCGGAAGCTGGCTGGGAGGAAGTAGCAAAAAGTCACAGGGAAAAGAAACAAAAAACAACAACAAAAGCAAACAAAACAAACAAACATGAGATTCTGAACACCTCTAAGTCAGATATTCGGTCCCCATCTAAGTTCTCACTCATCCCTTTAGTCTCCAGGGGTTGGATCTAACTTTTCTTTCCAGTAACTTAGTCCAGTTACCTTAGATCCCTTTGCTTTCGAAACTCCAAGAACATACTCAAACCCCGCACCGTTCCTCATCACCTTTTCTCCTAGCCTCAAATTCCACCTACAAAGCTCCCAACGCCATCTCTGCCCCTTAGGCCCTACTACTGTCCTATCTAACCCCTGTCCTCTGGCCCCCAACAATTTCACAGGGGTACAGTGTCTTCCGTTCCAAATTTCCTTCCTCACTCTATACAGTTTTTCCACCATCTTCAAAATTCTTCCCTGACCCAAGTAACCAAGACTCCCCAGTGTCTGCTCCCCTGCTCCCCCACACTCTTCCAAGTTGCTCCCTCTACCCCAGGTGTCTCTCTTCAGTCATCTTGTCTAAGCGGGTGCTGTCCTCCACATCCCCTTACTTGCCCGGCTGTTACTCTCAAGGGCCCTCCTAGCCCGCCATCCCTTAGCCAGGCCTTCTCTAGGTCACTGCTCAAGTTCTCCCCCCCACCCCAGCCACCCCCCCCCCTCCGCCCCGCGAAACGCCTGGGGCCGCCGCCACCGCCGCCGCCCAGTGTCAGCTGCTCAGTCTCTCAACGCCTCCCCAAGACCAGTCTTTCAGGTTGTGGCCTCCGAACACCCCCTCCCATCCCTGGGGCCCAGCTGAAGACACTGAGGGAGAGGGCCCGAAAACTCACCCAGGAGCAGACAAAACAGGACGAGCCCCGCGCCCGAAACCGGAGTGAGGCGGAAGCGCATCCTGATCCCGCAGGGCAGGCGACGACCGGACCGGCAACGCCAGAGAACACCCTCGCAGACCCTGGGAAAGCGAAAGCCCAGGTGACCACCGACCACAGCACCGCCAAAGCCTGGAGTCGCCGCTTCTGCTCCAGTCATAAGACCGGGGGCGGGGCTCTTTCTTCCTTTCAGCCAATCACCATGCTCCCAAGCAGTGCGAGGGGCGGTGATATCCGGGCGGGAGGGCGGGGTGGCCACGCCCTGGCTTTTTGGTTCACAACCATTACAACACTAGGAAGAGATATGCGCGGAGGGCATTTTTTAAGACTAACAGGAGAGGGGGAACTTTTGAGGTTTGTAGACAGTGGGTTATTTCTGTTCCTGAACCTTGAGAACAAGCAGAATCATCTTTCTGGCATCAAAACGGTTGCTGGGTATCTGAAGATAAATATATGCAAAAATAAAACACGATTATTCTCCAAGCATCGAGGCTACCTATTGGTGGACAGGGAAGCTAAGAGGTAGTATGAAGTCACTGACCACCACCAGATCAGAGACCCTGCTATTCAAGCTCACAAAGTTACAACACTCTCTTTCCCAGATGGGGAAATTGAAGCCAGAAAGAGGAAGCGTATTTTTAAATAGAGTAAGAAAAAGGTGAGAGAAATAAAACAAGAATAAAATAAAAATAAAAAATATTGTCATTACTACCCAGAGACGCTGTTTACAAAAATCATAAACTTCCCGATATTTTCTATGCATATACAACAAATGTTGTCTAATGAGTGCATACTAAACAGTATTCTGTACACTTGCCATGTAAACAGTGAACAGACACAAACCAACATAGGAAAACATTTGAACATAAAACTCTAGAGTTGGAATAAAACATTGACCCTCAAATATTTAGCTTCCAAAATACACTACACACACACACACACACACACACACACACACACACACACAATTGTCTGGGTGGTTTGGAAGGTTGTTTTGTTGTTGTGGTGGTGGTTGTTGTTGTTTATCATGAGGCCTCAGAGTTTCTGAAATGGCCTGTGTCTGTCCTACAAACTTACTTGGTGTTTTGTTTGTTTGTTTTCCTTTTGACGGTACTGGAGGTTGAACCCAGGGCCTCCTACACATGCTCAGTAAGCACTGGGACCTTTTTGAAAAATTTTTTGAGACAGGATCACTAAGTTGCCTACTTCAACCTTAAACTCACAGGATAGCTGTAGCTCAGGCAGAACTTGAACATATGATTCCCCTGCCTCAGCATGCCAAGTAGCTGGGATTGCAGGCTTTCACCTCCAGTCCTGTCTTATTACTTACTTAAACAAACACCTGGAGCAATTCTGATGCTGTGGACCATGGACCACACTTTGAAAAGCACTGAAACACAGCTTCAAAATCATGTGGTCCAGGAGATCTTAAATCTGAGGGTTCTGTCTATAAGTAAGCTTGAGCAAAAGTTGGGGGGCAGCTAAGTGAATTCCCAGAAATTACATGAGACACTGAGGAGGATTTTTCTGTAGAACTTTATACATTTAGTTAATTCTCTAATGGGACTGGGGCCTACCCACCTTAGCCCCCGCCAACTCCAATACAAATATTAATAGCCACAGATCTGTATCACTATCATTTCCTTTAATGTGGTTAATCCCTGAAAGTAAGAACACTTGCTGATGAATGTTCTCTATCATGGGAGAAACTAAGTCATGAGCAAGTGACTTGCTGAACATGGGACTAATATACATTACAGCATTAGTCATTACCTTTAGCAAAATGTCATTTGACCCTTCTCCCTCCCATAAGAGTTGGCTAGAGCTGCGTCCTGGGTCTGCAGAGAACACATTACTGAATCAAGCCCTCAGAATTTGCTCCACCAATCCTTATTTATGGACTCTGCCCCTTTCCTCAACTCCCTTTCTGGTTGTTGTTTCGTTTTTTGAGACAGGATATCGCTATGTGGCCCTGGCTGGCCTGGAACTTGTATAGACCAGGCTGTACTAGAACTCACAGAGATCCTCCTGACTCTGCCTCCAATGCTGGAATTAAAGGTATGCATAACCGGCCTGGCTGGAAGATCACTGATAAGCCCTTTCCCCAGTATCAGGACAATGAATGATGTAATAAGGACCCTGAGAATATGATCAAAGTTTGTCATATGCACATATGAAAATGTAAAACCCATTAGTGTATACAAGTCACAAATGTTATTTATAATTTAAAAAAGATATAATGGCCAGGTGTGGTAGTGAACAACTTTAATGAAGCATTCGGGAGGCAGAGGCAGGAGGATCTCTGTGAGTTTGAGGTCAGCCTGGGCTATGCAGTGAGTTCTAGAGCAGCCAGGGTGACACAATAACACTTTGTCTAAAAAAAGAAAGAAACCCTCCTAGATTTGGTAAAGGACGATATACAGGGATTAGAGGAAGGAACTGGACTCATGGATACAAAGATTAAAAATTTAAAAAACAGGGCCTGGAGAGATGGCTCAGTGGTTAAGAGAACTGGATGCTCTTCCAGAGATCCCGGGTTCAATTCCCAGCAGCACTCATATGGCAGCTCACAATTGTCTGTAACTCCAGTTTCAGAGATCTGACACCTTCATACAGACATACATGCAGGCAAAACACCAATGTCTATAAAATAAATTACGTATAAAAAAGAATTACAAAACCTTTAAATCAACAAGTACCCCTGAGCTATTAGTATCATCTACTTGTTACATGTGATCTTTTTTATTACCATGTATTAATTGTTCTAAATAATGGGTTTTATTTTGAAATTTTCATACCTGTACATACATGCAGTGCTTTGCTCATACGCACCCTCTCTATCACAACAGTGATACCACCTCCTCCTGCTGGTCCCCTCATCTTCCCAGACAGTTCCCCCTATTTTCATTTGTCTTCTTTTTAGATATTGAGTCTTCATATGGTATTTGGTTTTTTGAGTCTGGCTTGTTTCACTTAACATAATGATCTCCAGTTGTATCTGTTTTCCTGAAAATAGAACCCCCCATTTTTCTTTATGATCACTTCTCTATTTTGTGTTTACATTTTCGTGGTTTTTTTGGTTCCTGTGTAATGTATGCCTTTGTGTGTACATGTGTGTGCATATTTCACATGTTACATGTATGTGAGGAAGCCAGAGGTAGATTTTGAGTGTTTTGCTCTACTGCTCTTCTACCTTATTTTTGAGACAGAGGCGTCCATTCAACCTGGAGCTTGTTATTTTGGCTGGACTGGCCAGCCAGTGGGCCCCTGAAATCTACCTGTCTCAGCACCCCAGTTCTGAGGTTACAGATGCACTATGCCTGGCTTTTACATGGGGTGCTGGAATCCTAATTCAGGTCCCCATTCTTACATGATATGCACTCTCCCCACCTAACCATTTCCTCAAAACTAATTTTCATTTTCATACACTCCTCGAATTTGGGTCTCTTCTGGATAATGCCTCCAATCCATGGCAAAATGGCCATCACTGAAACCCATACAGAAGTCACTGTGGGCTCGGACAGCTGCCAACCCTTGAGCTGGAGTCCTCGGTATAAGAGGAGATGTGCCATTTTGAGTTATAAGTTTTCCCCTGCAGGATTTTCCTCAGGTCCCCTTGCAAAAGGATCTGACTCAATCTGCTAAAATACAATGGTTCTCAGGCCACCTGTACATTAAAATCACCTAGAGGGCTTATCACAACACAAACTACTGGACCCCACTGGACTTTGCACAGGTCTGAGGTAGAGTGAGAGAAAATCTGCCTTTCTAGCAACTTCTCTAGTTGTCCTGATGGTGCCATACTGGAGACCACACTCTGAGTAAGGATATCTCAAACTCTTTGGGGCCAGCGTCTTTATTTATACATTTATTTATTTATTTATTTATTTATTTATACATGTAAATGTATGTATGCCACGTGTGTCCAGGTGTCCAAAGAAGCCATAAAAGGGCACTGAGTCCCCAGAGCTGGAGTTACAGGCAGTTATGAGCTGCTCAATGCAGGTGCTGGAAGATAGCTAATGTGTGGGTACTAAAAACTGTACTTAGGTCCTCTGGAATAGCAGTAAATGCTCTTAAACACAGAGCAATCTCTCCAGCCGGACATACAATCTTTTTTTTTTTTTGACCCAGGGTCTCACTATGTAGCTAGCTTTCGTTGGCCTAAAGCTCCCTATGTAGCTCAGGCTGGCCTTGAACTCACAGCAATCTGCCGGCCTCTGCCTCAGTGCTGGGGTTAAAACTGTGCACCACTGCACGAACCTTGTTTATTTTTATTAGTGTATGCTCATTTTACAAAGTGATGAGTTTCATTATGAAATTTTCTCCGAAATATATTATAAATTTTATCTGTACTCACTTCTCATCACCCTCTCCTGTCTCTCTTCCTGTCTCCCACCTATCCTCTTCCTTTTCCTAAGTAGTCCTTTCTACGTCCATACCTTATGATATATATATACATATATATGTATATATAGATAGATAGATAGATAGTGTGTGTGTGTGTGTGTGTGTGTGTGTGTGTGTGTGTGTGTACAATCTAGGTTATGCATAGAGAGAATACCAGCAGTTTTTCTCTTTCCTCTGTGGAAAGGAATTAAGAAGTAGGAGAAGCCAGGTAGTGGTAGCTCACGCCTTTAATCCCAGCATTCGGGAGGCAGAGGCAGGTGGATCTCTGTGAGTTTGAGGCCAGCCTAGTCTACACAGTGAATTCCAGGACAGCAAGGGCTACACAGAGAAACACTGTCTTGAAAAGAACAAAATAAAAAGTACTAGGAGAGAAAAGACTTCTATTAACTTCAACAAATTTGTAGAAAAAGATTGGTTGGTTTATAGTAATGTTTTTAAATCAATTAATGAAAATAATTTAAGATACTTGGGCTTGGAGTACAGCTCTTAGGTAGAACTCTTGCCTTGCATGTGTGAAGCCCTGGACTCCATCCCCAACACCAAATTTAATAGTAAATAAATAAATATTTAAAAACACAACATTGAACTGGTCTGGAAAGATGGCCCAGGAGATGAGAGTACACTGCTCTTGCGGAAGACCCCACTTCAATTCCCAGCACACACAAAAGGCAGCTCATAACCACTTGTAACTCCAATTGAAGGTCCTCAAAAAGCTCAAAACAGAACTGATATATGGCCCAGCTATACCCCATCTGGACCCCACACCCTACGACAGAAATGCCTACATTTCCACAGTCGCTGTAACTCTATTCACAGTATCAGAGAAATAGAACCAGCCCAGATGTCCATCAATGAATGAATACATAATGGAAATATATGTGTGTATGTGTGTGTCATGTAAATATATTGACGTATATACAGTGCATATACATACATACATATATAATTTAGTGGTAAAGAATGAAAATGTGAAATTTGCAGAAAAATGAATGGCTCTAGAAAACATTGTACTAAGTGAAGTAATCCAGGCCCAGGAAACACTATACTGAGTGAGGTAATCCAGGCCCAGAAAACGCTATACTGAGTGAAGTAATCCAGGCCCAGAAAACACTATACTGAGTGAGGTAATCCGGGCCCAGAAAACACTATACTGAGTGAGGTAATCCGGGCCCAAAAAGCTAAACACCGCATGTTCTTCCCTATATGCAGTGCTTAACACTGAGAGTTGGTATACTCCAAAAGAAAAAGCTAGAAAGAGGCCATTAGAGAGAGGGAGATGGGTCATTAGAACACATGGAAAATTGTTGTGGAATGTTTGTTTAACCAGGAAAAGATGTGGTACATTTGTTTGTGCTGCATTTGTTTAATTGTGTAAAGATGTGTTGCATTTGTTTTGCCTTGCCTGCCAAAGGCACCTGATAGGTCTAATAAAGAGCTGAACGGCCAATTGCCGGGCAGGAGAAAGGATAGGCGGGCCTGGCAGGCAGAAAGAATAAATAGGAGGAGAAATCTGGGCTTGAGAGGAGGAAGAACGACGAGAGAGAGGAAGGAGGAGAGACAGAGTGACATGCCTGGGGCAAGAAGCCAGGCAGCGGCTAGCCAGCCGGACATCAAGAAGCAATAAAAGTAAGATAAACAGAAATAAAAAGGTAATAAACCCTGAGGCAAAAGGTAGATAAGGAGAAACAGGTTAAGTTAGAAGAGCTGGCCAGAAATGAGCCTAAAGTAGGCCAAGCATAATTTTGGAGCTGGTTGGTGGACAAAAAGAAAAAGCCTGGTACAGAAAGAGAAGATGGTCAAGGAGAGGGGGTACGGAGCACAGAGGGGGTAGGTAGGGAACCAAAACTCACCCTATGGAAATCTACTGATCTCGAAGCTTATTTATAAAATATGAAAGTCAGTTTGGGTGACATAATTTATACGTGGAGACGATGATAAGATAAACAAAGGGAGAAAGTGACTTTCCTGACACTACATGATAATTAAAACAAAATAAAAAATAAACAAACGTTTTTGCCAGGCATGGTGGCACTTGCTTGCAATCCCAGCATGAAGGAGTCCAAAGCAGGAAGATCAGAAATTCAAGGCCAGCCTGGGCTATACAGCAAGACCCTGCATAAGGAAAGAAGCTTAATAAATAATTTTGTTTTGCTTTTCAAATTGTATCACAGCTGGGCAGTGGTGGCACACACCTTTAATCTCAGCACTCAGGGGGCCCACTTGGGAGGCAGATCTCTGTGAGTTGAGGGCAGCCTGGTCTACAGAACAAATTCCAGGACAGCCTGGGCTACACAGAGAAATCCTGTCTTGAAAACACCCTCAAAAAATCGTATCACACACCACCACAGTTTTATTTTACTTTTTATTAATTTGAGGCCTGGTCTGACTGCATTATCCAGACTGGTTTTGCAAAATTAGGTAGGTTCAAGCAATCTTCCTACCTGAGAGCCCTGACTAGCTGGTACTGCAAGAACATACCATCATATCTGCCTTATCACCATTTTATTTTACAGCTCTATCACCATTTTATCTCACAGGGAATTTTAATCAACAGCTTAGATTTGGTTTACTGTTTTGGACATTTGGAAATGTGTCAAAAGGTAAGTACTGTTCATAAGATGGGATCAAGGCAGGTTCTGGCTGTTGAAATGCTAAACTAGACTTCACACACATAAGCTTCTGTTCTCAAAACCTTCAATGAATTGGATCGGGCCCACCCACTGCCTTTCTTCTTCAGGGAGCTGCAGTTCTGCTCTAAATCCCTTTGAATTAGCTGCACTGTGAGCACAGTTTACTCCCATTCCTTACAGTCAACAGATTAACGGGCTGTAATAGCATTTCAACAATGCCGTCCCAGTAACACCTAGGCTAGGTTTAGGCTGACTAATTAGCCTTACTGACACATCAAAAGATCATCAAAAGGGAGTATCTTCTTTCATTTAAAAATATCGTCAGAACAGTAGTGTTCCAAAGACAGTCCGATCCATGAAACAGAATGGACAGTTTCAGGATACACTTGTGTGTGTATATATGGGACCATTTATTGTGTGATGGGGTTGGGCATGGGGTACTGTGCATGCTGGGCAAGCACCTTATTACTGTGCAATACCCCAGCCCCTTTTGTATTTTTACTTTGAAACTGAGTCTTACTAGGTTGCTCAGGTTGTACTTGAATTCCCTCTGTAGCTCTGGCAGGCCTGAAATTTAGAATTTCTGCCACGGCATCCCAAGTGACTGGAATTTTATGCTTGTACCACCAGGCCATGGCTGCAATGTAGTATATCAGTAGCTCTCAACCTTTCTGATGCTGCAACCCTTTAATGTAGTTCCTCATGTTGTGGTATCCACCAACTATAAAATTATTTTTGCTGCTACTTCATAACTGTAATTTTGCTACTGTTATGAATTATACCTTAAATATTTTTGGAGATAGAGGTTTACCAAGGGTGTTGAGACCCACTGTAGTGCTGAAGTGTTCAAAGTAGCACTACAAAGGAAATGAAAGAGCTGGGAAGTGCTGTCACACACCTTTAACCACAGCTCTTTGAAGACAGAGGCAGGTGGATCTCTGTTAGTTCCAGGTCATCCTGGTCTATGTGCCAGTTCCAAGCCAACCAGGGTTACATAGTGAGACTTGCCTCAAAAAACAAAGAACAGCTATTAAAAAGAGAAAATTATAAATTACTTAAATTTGGGAAGATGACTTTTGTAATTATCGTGCAGCATTGAGAACGTCACTTTCCCCCTTTGTACATCTCATCCTCTTCACATATAAATTTATTGCATCCAAGTTGATGTGCATATTTTATAATTAGTCTGCGCAAATTGTGTATGAGTTAAATGGAGAACATTATAAAACCACTGCTAAACACAGAAACAAAAGTTGAAATAACCTATAGTCCACAGCTTCTGCTCATCATGTTCTTTCTTGCACCTCTGCCTCACCAGGATGATTTCTCCTTCAGGTGAGCTCCTAAGCCAGCGAAGGAACAAAGAGATTGAGCCTGTGTTCCCCCAGCACCCTGGACTTCCCTCCAACACTTGTGTCTTCACTTGCCCTGATGCTCTAGCAGTCTAAAGCTTCTCCAGGGCAAAGAATGTGGCAGTATCTTTCAACAATCTGTTCTCATAATCGGTGTTCAGTAAATGTTTCTTGAATTAATAAGTAAACAGAGGATCTAGGAATATTAGAGAGCGTATAATGTCAGCACTGAGCTAGAGGAATTATCTCAGCCTACTTCCTGTTTTTGTCTATCTGTGTCATATCAGGGAAAGTGGCAGGATTTGGTTTGTTTTCCCAATTGACTAACCAGCTGTAACTACCAAACTTCTGATTCCTACTTTGACCACTTTCTCCTTGTATATGCGTTATATGTTAGGGTCTTGGTCTGTATATGTTAGGATATGTATATGTATATGTTAGGGTCTTGGTATGTATATGTTAGGGTATGTATATGTATGTGTTAGGGTCTTGGTATGTATATGTTAGGGTCTTGGTATGTATATATTAGGGTATGTATATGTATATGTTAGGGTCTTGGTATGTATATGTTAGGGTATGTATATGTATGTGTTAGGGTCTTGGTATGTATATGTTAGGGTATGTATATGTATGTGTTAGGGTCTTGGTATGTATATGTTAGGGTGTTAGGGTATGTATATGTATATGTTAGGGTCTTGGTATGTAGCCTAGGCTGGCCTTGGACTTTTTTATTGTGCTGTGTTTTGGTTTTCTTTTGTTTTGAGATAGGATTTCACTGCGTAGTCTTGGCTGGCCTGGAACTTTGCTATACAGACTAGGCTGGCCTCAAATTCATAGAGGTCCACCTGTCTCAGCCTTCTGAGTGCTGGGATTAAAGGCAGGGGACACTACACCCTGCTGGCCTTGAGTTTATTAGCTACCTCAGTCTCTTGAGTGCTTAGGCTAAAAGAATGCAGCACCATGTCCGACATACATATAACTTTATCATACTGTTTCTGCCGTCCTGAATCTTTGTTTCTCTATTTCTGTGTCTTTCCCTCTCTTACACACACACACACACACACACACACACACACACACACACACACTTGCAGATAGCCTTTGTCATCTCTCCTCTCTGTGATTTTCGTTTTTTTCTTTTTTGAAAGATGTGTGCTCTCGAATATGTATGCATGTATGGAGATGTCCTGGAACTGGAGTTACAGGTGGTTGTAAGCTGCCTGACCTAGGTTCTGGGAACCAAACTTAGGTCCTCTGGAAAACCAATAAGCATTCTTTTTTTTTTATTTTTTGAGACAGGGTTTCTCTGTGTAGCTTTGGAGCCTTTCATGGATCTCACTCTGTAGACCAGGCTGTCCTCGAACTCACAGCGATCTGCCTGCCTCTTCCTCCCGAGTGCTGAGATTAAAGGCATGAGCCACCACCACCCAGCTGCAATAAGCATTCTTAAGCAGTGAGCCTTAGCTCCAGCCTCTAATTTTTTTCTTTTCCTTTGAGTTAGTGTCTCATGCTGCCTAGGCTGGCCTTGAACACTCCTTCCCAGTATTAGGATTACAAGCATGTACTACCATGCTTTTCTTTGTGATTTTCATAGTTTTTGTCTTACTTTATAGCCCAGGATAGATTTGAACTTGAAGTGATCCTCCTGCCTCAGCCTCCCAAGTGCTGGAATTACAGGTAAAAGCGACCATGCCTGGCGTTAATATTTGTCTTTCTACTCAATAGACTATGGACGAGATAGATGCTAAGACATTATAATCTACCAAAGTTTGAAATGACACACCGTGGGAAATAATGTCATGTTGCTCTCTTCCTTCGTAGTGGCAGTTTAGAGGAGAAAATCAGATTCAGGAAGTCTTACCTCCCCCTGTATAACACTATTGATGATAGCCACCACCTCATCAAAAAGTGGAACTGAAATGGCTGCAACAAGCTCTTTGGCATAAGATGGCAGCCACATGCTGCGGATTTCTTGATATGGAATAGCAGATATTTTGAAATCAGAAAGGGCCCTTATCTGTGTCAACCCTGCCATTTTGTTCACCAAGGTCAAGTTACTTACTCAAGTTGGCAGCGGAGCTGAGAACGGAACTCTTACCTCTGAATTTCTTGCCTGCTGTTCTGTTCTCATTTGGCTCTAGCTCTGTGCTCTAAAAGGCTCCCTTCATTAAAGTTTTATGTCAACGAGAAAGGCACAGGAAACACTGAAAGCCCTGTGCACTTCTGCTAGAGAATTTATTAGATGGTGACCTTAGCACTCTCACCAATTGAAATGCAGAAGTTCCCTAGCAACTTCAGTCTTCGGATATTGTTTTGTTTTCCTGGTGCATGCTCATGGAAATATTTGTTGACTTGCAATAGGCTTTAAAAAAGACAGTCCTTCCAACCAACCTCTTCACTGTTAATGTAATCAAAATTAGTAAAAAAGAAGCCACCGAAATATCATGATGTGCACCTTAAATGTGTCCAGTATGTATTTAATAACTGATAAATACAACTACTCCTGGTAGTAGTGTTATCAATATGTATTCTTATAATATTAGTGTTGTAGCAGTATTACTAGTATTATTACTATTGCCCATGGAAGACAACAAACCAAAACAATATTTTCAGTACTTGTGATTTGCTATCAATAGACATTGCAGGTATTTTCATGTAACAGATCTACCTTAAGTATCTCGAAATATCATTCACATATATCACCAATGGAATTCTGCTAGTTCTTAAGCATAGTATTACATACTAATGTGCTAATAAAAATTATCACACACACACAGAGCTGGGTGGTGGTGGTGGTGGTGGTGGTGGTGGTGGTGCATGCCTCTAGTCCCACTTGGGAGGCAGAGGCAGGTGGATCTCTGTGAGTTCGAGGCCAGCCTGGTCTACAGAGCGAGATCCAGGACAGGCACCAAAACTACACAGAGAAACCCTGTCTCAAAAAAAAAGAAAAAGAAAAAAGATGCTCATACCTAAGAGCCACTTGCTCTCCTTAGCAAAAAAAAAAAAAAAGCAGGACAGTCAGTCTATTTTTATATAGTTATTACCTCCCTTCTGTCTGTCTGTCTGTCTGTCTGTCTCTCTCTCTCTCTTTGTTTTTCTCTCTCCTTTCCTCTCCCTCTCTTTCTCCCCTTTTTTGAGATACTGTAAGGTTAGCTTCTAACTTACCATGTACTGCAGATGCCTTCAAACTGACAATCCTTTGCTTCAGCCTTCCTAGTGCTAAGGTTTCAGGTGTGTGCCTGCCACCATGCTTGACAAGGAACTAACATCAATGGCAGGAACATTTTTCTGAGTCGTCATAAACTGTAAGTGATCCAAATTTAAGAAAGCAAGCTAATGTGACCGTTCAAATTCAAATGCTTCAAAACTTAGTATTAACCAACTTGAATAGTGGATTCACACCAGTGACATTACACTGAATATAAATAAATATGAAGTTCGGTGGGGAGCTTGGTTATCATTTTGGTTTTGCTATTGCTGTTTGTGTTTTTGCTCTTTGAGACAGAGTCTCATAATGTAGCCATGGCTGCCCTGGAACTCACTATGTAGACCAGGCTAGCTTCAAATACATAGCGATCCACCTGCTTCTGCCGCCTGAGTGCTGGGATTAAAGGTGTATGCCACCATGCCTGGCTTGTTTTGTTTTTGAGAGAGGGTCTCACTGTATAGCCCTGGATGGCTTGGAACTCTTAGACATCTTCCTGTTTCTGCCCACTAAGTGCTAGGATTAAAGGTGTGTGCCACTGTGCTCAGTGGTGAAGTTTGGTTTTAGGTTGATTTTTTTAAAAATCTCTTAAGAATGGGAGTGATGGCCGGGCGGTGGTGGTGCACGCCTTTAATCCCAGCACTCGGGAGGCAGAGCCAGGCGGATCTCTGTGAGTTCGAGGCCAGCCTGGTCTACAAAGTGAGTTCCAGGAAAGGCGGAAAACTACAGAGAAACCCTGTCTCAAAAAACCAAAAAAAAGAAAAAAAAAAAAAAAAGAATGGGAGTGGTGGTGGCTCACACCTTTAGCTCCAGTACTCAGTAGGCAGGAGCAGACAGATCTCTCTTACAAGTTTGAGGTCGGCCTCATCTACATAATGAGTTCCAAGCCAGCCTGGGCTACAAAGTGAGACCCTGTCTCAAAAAAGAAAATCACTATTATAGGGACCAGAGAGAGCTCAGTGGTTAAAAACACTTGTTCTTGCAGAAGACTGAGGTCCAGTTTCCAGTACCCACATGACAGCTAACAACCACCTGTAACCCCAGTTCTAGGGGATCCCATGTTTCTCCTAACCAACACAGGTACCTGCGTGTTTGTGGTATATGTACACATACATAAAACAAAACAAAACATATTTTTAAATCTATCTTACAAATACAAAGTAGAAAATAACTATAATTATTTAAAAACAAAACTAATCCCCCCCCAAAAAATCATGTAATAGGTCTACAGGATTTTATTATTGACATACTGAGAGTCAACACTGTCTCTTTTTAAAAGTGCAAAGTACAAACCAAGGCTGCTTAGATGGAAAGTTCAAGTGAAGGAAGGGAATGTCCCACTGGACTCTGAAAGAGCTGTGTGCTTCGTTGTTGGTTCCACGGTTGCACAAGGACATCGACAAAGCCAAAGAGCCTTGGGAAAGGAAACCAGAATGAGAGGGCTGGGAAATCTTCCCATAGGGCCAGCTTCAGGCTGGAGAATGGACGTCTCCATAATATAGCCATCTCCAAATACCTCCAGATGGGTTTGAGAGGTGGCTCAGTGATGACAGGGTTAGTACTCTTGCATAGGACATGGGTTCAGTTCCCATCACCCACATCATGCATCTCACAAGAGCCTCTAACTTTCACTTCAGAGATCCAACACCACTGGCCTCTCCTGGCACCAATATTTGCTTATACATATAATTATGAATAAAATACATCTCTTTTTAAGTAGTGCATAAATAGCTACAGAGGCTAGAAGTGAGAAAAAAAAGTTATTTCATGCAGTTCCAGACAGGAGAGTAGAAATAATAGTCGAAAGAGACCTTGAAAAGTAGTGCATGGCGGCACATGTCCTTAATCCCAGCACTCAGGAGGCAGAGGCAGGCAGATCTCTAAGTTCAAGACCAGCCTGGTCTACACAGTGAGTTCCAGGACAACCAGGGCTGTTACACAGAGAAACCCTGTCTCAAAAAAAAAAAGAGTACTCACAGTCACATGTTCCTACAGAGAAACCAAAAGACTGTTTGATGAGATTTACCATCAGAAGAAAAGTTAGGTAAGGTGACTTCTAAGGACTCTGGCAACTTGGACGCCACAGATTTCGAAAGTTTCTTGGGCCTCGGTGTTTGATGTAGGATCTAGAGACAAATGCTTCAAAAAGACTTTGCGCGCAGGGCGGTGGTGGTGCAGGCCTTTAATCCCAGCACTCAGGAGGCAGAGCAAGGTGGATCTCTGTGAGTTCAAGGCCAGCCTGGTCTATACAGTGAGATCCAGGACAGGCACCAAAACTACACAGAGAAACCCTGTCTCGAAAAAGAAAAAAAAAAGACTTTGCTCTTTTTCAATTTACAAAACAAGCAGAGGTGGGCCAGGGGTCACAGTTCAGTGTTAGAGCGAACTTGCCTAATATGCACAAAGCTCTGTGTGCAATCCTAGAATTATTAAAATACATATATGGGGGTTGGGGATTTAGCTCAGTGGTAGAGCGCTTGCCTAGCAAGCACAAGGCCCTGGGTTCGATCCTCAGCTCCAAAGGGGGAAAAATATATATGTATATGTGTGTGTGTGTGTGTATCTATATATACCTATTTTTAAAGATTCATGTTTATTTTATGCGTATAGGTGTTTGTCTGCATGTATGTGTACCACATGCACATAGTGCCTGGTGAGGCCGGATGAAAGGATTGGATTCCCTGGAACTGGAGTTACACTGTGGACCTCCGTGTGTGTACTCAGAACTGAACTCAGGTCTTCTACAAGAGCAGAAAATACTCTTATTAAAGTGTGGGGGGTTTTTTTATGTGTAGGAATTCATTGCCTCTGCGTTTCTAAGTGTACCATGTGCATGCAGTGCCAGTGGAGGCCAGAAGAGGGCATCAGAACCCTGGGAACTGGAATTACAAATGATTGTGAGCCACCAAGTGGGTGCTAGGAACCTCTTATCCAGTAAGCCCCTTCTCTGGCACCCTCAAAAAATACATACTTTAAACAAAACAACTAATGAAAAGCATAGCCTGTGCAATGCCCTGGGTTCAACCTCTAGTACAGAGAAGGAAAATAAGCAAACAAAAGTAACACTGGTTCCGATTGGAGAGAGGACTCAGGAGTTAAGAGAACCAGATGCTAGGACCCAAGTTCAGTTCCCAGCACACAAAGGGCAGCTCACAAGTCTGTAGCTCTACTTTCAAAGGATCCAAAGCTTTCTTCTGGTTTCTTCAGGCACCAGGCATGTACACAGACATACGTGCAGGCAAAATACCTATACATATAAAATAAAAATAAAGAAAAAAATTTAGAGGAATGCTAGTAAAGGCAGACTTTCTACCTCTGGTCAGGATTGATAGGCAGAAGCATGTTCCCACAAAGATGCCCATATCTTGTCAGGGAAAGTTTTGAAAAAGTAAATTAATGGTGCTGAAGAGATGGCTCAGTGGTTAAGAGCATTCACTGTTCCTGCAGAGGACCCAGTTTCAATTCCCAGCACATACATGGTGGCTCAGAACCATTTTTGTTTTATTTTATTGACACAGGATTTCAGGCTGACCTCAAACTCGGGATCTCCTTGCCTCCACCTCCTGAGTGTTGGAACTACAAGGCGGCTTTCTTCTGACTTTAAAATGAGCAAATTGTGATAGGTTCTCTGTAGTGGGCCTAATGTAGTCACAGGGTCACCATAAGTGAAAGAAGAGAGATGTGTAACAGAAAGAAGGGTCAGAGTCAGATGCCAGGCTTGCTCCAGGGGGGACTGACCAACGGGCCTCAAAGATAGGGCATAAGGGCTGAGGCAGATGGCTTACAGGTTAAGAAAACTGACTGCTCTTCCAGAGGTCCCGAGTTCAATTCCCAGCAACCATATGGTGACTCACAACTATCTATAATGAGATCTGGTGCCCTCTTCTGGTGTGCAGACACACATACAAACAGAACACTGTATACATAATAAATAAATCTTTAAAAAAAGACACATTTAAAAAAAAAGATAGGGCATAAAGAACAGTGGGCAGGACAGCTCAAGGCCCTAAAACAGGCTACAAAGGATGCTGGGATGGTCAATTCCAGATGCTCTAGTGTAGGGCACCAAAACGGATCTAAGGGCAAAGTGAGATGGTGGGCCATGCTCACTAGGTCAGATTAAAGCAGCTTCAAGACTCCCGTTCCAAGGGAGCATGCACAGAGTGCTGTTCTTTCCAACGGACCTGACAACTTTAGGGGATATACACCCCAAACATATTCTGGCATTCACACATCTAAGAATGCATTGTGGTTAAAGTGGCTTTCTGAGGAAAGTGCCTCTTTCCTAGAAGTGACGGCCTGAGGGGAAGTGGCCCAGGGAGGGGACAGCAGAGAAGCTCCCAGGGAGGGAACAGCAGAGAAGCTCCCAGGGAGGGGACAGCAGAGAAGCTCCCAGGGAGGGGACAGCAGAGAAGCTCCCAGGGAGGGGACAGCAGAGAAGCTAGGATACTGCTTGGCTCCCTGGCACTTCTAAAGTCTTCTCTTTCCAGAGCGCTGGATGCAAGACTGCTGTTGGGGTGGGGAGCAGAGGAAACGGAACACTTCTCCATAACAGGGTCACACCAGCTGTGGTTCCCTTGGAGATGGAAGAGGGGCCTGTGAACCAAGGGCCACAGGCTGACTTCATGAGCTAGAAAGGGAGATGGCAGAGTCTCCCCAAGAACCTCCAGAAGAAATGCCAGCATGCTGACACCTTTTTAGGTCAGTGGACTTCCAGAATGGTACCACAATACGTTTGTATTGTTTTAAGGCACCCCATAAGTGCTAACTTGGTGAATCAGCAAAAGAAAAAGAAATGTGTGCCATTTAGGGGGAAAGCAGTGGGTCTTTGATTATTTTACCTTGGAAATTAACATTTAGAACATGGTGACTGGAAAGAGAGGTATTTATATTTTTGTCTTCTCTCTTCTTCTTTTCTTTTACTCAACAAAAAATCCAGAAGGGATGGTGGAGGAGAAGAGGTGCATGTTGGGGGTGGGTGGGAGTACAAAGTGAGGAGAAGAGAGGGGAGTGGAAGGCAATATGAACGTGGGGAAGAGAGGGAGGGAGAGGAGTGGGGAGAAGGGATTGAGAGGGCCGGGGAGGGGGGGAGGAGAGGGGAGAAGGGCAAAGGACAGGGGAGGAGTAGAGGGAAAGGAGGAAGAATGGGGGACAGGAGTGAATGGGGAAGGGAGAAGCAGAGGTGAGGCAAGTGGAAGGGAGAGGGAATGGGCAAGAGGTGAGGAAATAGCCGTTAGAGGGGGAGAAGGTAGGAGAAGAGCTGTGGAGTGATGGCAGGAAGGTGGAGGATGGGTGTGGAACAGGGGAGAGAGGAGGAGTGGAGAGGAAGGGAGGAGTCGCAGGAAGGGTGGGGGTGGTGTATGGAAAGGGTAGGGTAGCAAAAGAGTGGGGACCATAGAGATCGGGAGGTGAGGCGGGAGGGTAAGGGGGGAGAGGATGGGAGGAGGTAGGTAGAGGACAGATGAGGAAAAGGGGCTGAAGAGGTAAAGAGGGGCTGGTAGAGAGGAGGAGGGGAGGGTAGGAGGGAGGGGAGGTGGAAGGTGGAGGCAGTGTTGGGGGTGCAGGGGATGGTAATGTAGAATGGAAATGCAGGGAGGGGAGAGGAGTAGAGGGGAGAGGACAGGAAGTGAAAAGGGGGGAAGAGAGAAGAGGAAGTGAGGGGAATCGGGTAGGGGTGGTAGCTAGAATGGAGGAGAGATGGAATCAAAAGGTAGAGGAATCAGGGAGTGGAGGGAAGAGGTGAGGTGAGGAGGGAAGGGAAAGCGGAGGGATGCAGCAAACGAGGAAAACCAAACCCAGTCCCGGGGTATGGGCACATGCTGGTCTTCTCAGTCGTCTCGGGACTTACACTTCTCTCCCTCCTGGAGCCTGCAAGTCTGGACAGTGACTCTGGGCATTTGGGGGCCCTGGCTCCATTTTATACCACAGTGCTACCTTCTGTGACTCAAGTTCTAGGAACGTCTTCTAGTAACTTCTGCCGGGCTCAGCAGCTACTTCAGAATCCTGAAGTTCAGTCAGCAGTGGAGGTGGAGCTAAAATCTTGCTACCGTTTACTTATCCATTTGTTTATTTATTTAAAGACAGACTTTCCTTGTGTATCTCTGGCTAACTAACCTCAAACTGGCGTTTCTCCTGCCTCAGCCTCCCGAGCTCTGGGCTGACAGCGCATGCGACCACAACTGGCTTCTACCATTTGTTGATTCAAGCAGCTTGGCTCCCCTCTGCCAGCAGCTTCCCTGCTGTTCTTCAAGACCTTGGCCAAGCTCTTTTGTCGGTCTGGGGCATTCTCCCTTCACATATTTAGATGGCTAGCTCACTTCCTCAAAGGCTTTGTTTAATCGTCACTTTCTTAAAATTTTTTTTGGAAATTTATTTATTTTCAGTGTATGCATGTTTTTCTGCATGCATGTGTGTGCTCCATGTGTGTGCCTCATGCCCAGGGAGGCTGAGGGGGGGAAGCATCGGATCCCCTGGAACTGGAGTTATGGATGGTTATGAGCCACCATGTGGGTGCTGGGGATTGAACCCAGGTCCCAGAGCCCATAACACACAAACACACACACATTCAAATTCCCATTCCCATCCTATTTTTCATAGCACTTACCTCCTTCTAACATAAAATAACACTTTCAAATTTAGTATATCTTCCCTCATTAAAACATTAATGCCCAGCCGGGGGGTGGGGGTGGGGGGGGGGGGGGGGGGTGGTGGTGGTGGTGGTGGTGGTGGTGGTGGTGGTGGTGGTGGTGGTGGTGGTGCACACCTTTAATCCCAGCACTCTGGAGGCAGAGCCAGGCGGATCTTTGTGAGTTCAAGGCCAGCTTGGTCTACAGAGCGAGTTCCAGGAAAGGCTCCAAAGCTACACAGAGAAACCCTGTCTGGGGAAAAAAAAAATTAATGCCCAATGTGAAAGGATTTATGTCTTTTATTTTTACTAATATTAATGAAAAGAACCAAGAATAATGCATGCTAAGTAACTACTCCTCAGAAAATATTGACTGAATCAATCTTTCTCCTCTGCCTATATTAGACTAGATCCTAGGGTAGGGCTATAGAAGAAACAAGACAATGTGTGGTTTAAAATATGCCTGTCGGCTGGGCGGTGGTGGCGCACGCCTTTAATCCCAGCACTCGGGAGGCAGAGCCAGGCGGATCTCTGTGAGTTCGAGGCCAGCCTGGACTACCAAGTGAGTTCCAGGAAAGGTGCAAAGCTACACAGAGAAACCCTGTCTCAAAAATAAATAAATAAATAAATAAAATAAAATATGCCTGTCCAAATATTACATACATATCTGATTACATTTTGGCTAACCTGAGCTATAAACACTTGGAGGCAAGTATACTGCCTGTCTTTAATTTTTACTCAACTTCTGAGATGCCTAGCCCTTTCTCCCTGTGTCCCTACCCTAATTGCTATTCTAAGGGACACCTATTCTTTCCAAGTTCATCTTCACTACTCAGTGCAAAGGGTGTTACGTCATTCTTTCACACAATCTGGGTACTTATGGAAGCATACGTATATGTACATTGTTGATTCCCTGTGGACAAATACAAAAGAAATTATTTAGAAAAATAATTTTGTGGGTTGTTTGTTTGGGTTTTGAGACAGGGTCTCTCTATGTATGTAGCCCAGGCTGGACTGAGACTCACTATGTAGCCCAGGCTGGTTGTGTTTTGTTTTTTGTTTTTTTAACCTATATTTGAAGGAACACTTCATAAAAGTCTCAGTGTTCAAAAGTAAGGCTTAGGTGTTCAAAGGAACTTGACTCTAATAAATGCGAATGCACACTTATAAACATAGATTGGTTAGGGAGTGGCTATTAGCATTTCAAAGGATGTCTCACCTCATAGGAAGAATCCATTACAGGGCTAGTTTTCTCAGCTTGTTCAAATGAAACACACACACACACACACACACACACACACACACACACACCCCAAAATGGAGAAACTGGGCTTATATGATCCATATTCAACTCCTAAAACGGACCATGAACTGGCTATTAAGTTACATGTGGGGGGATAAGCTGTACCTCAGGTGTGGAGCACTTGCCTACCATGTGAGAGAAACTTTGGGTTCAGTTCTCTCAGTACCGCTAAAATAAAATAAGTTTTCAGTAAAGTTGGAAAATGCTGGCATTGTGATGAGGAGAAATATTTTAGAAACAAAATTGTTTCGTGACAATTTCTTTTTATATAGAATTAATTTAATTTAATTTTGGTTTGGTTTTTCGAGACAGGGTTTCTCTGTATTGTAGCTCTGGCTGTCCTGGAACTCACTCTGTAGCCCAGGCTGGCCTCCAACTCACAGAGATCCGCCTGCCTCTGCCTCCCAAGTGCTGGGATTAAAGGTGTACACCACCACTGCCCAGCTTATCTTTAATTTTATGTGCACTGTAGTTTTGCCTGCCAAGTATGTGTATATATAAGGGTATTAGATCCCCTGGAACTGGAGTTACAGACAGTTGTGAGCTGCCATGTCGGTGTTGGGAATTGAACCTGGGTCGTCTGGAAGAGCAGTCAGTGCTCTTAACTACTGAGTCACCTCTTTAGCCCTGACAATTATTTCTTAAAAGTCTGTAACAAAAATGGAAAACATCAAATCATTAACAGATTATTTCCAAGTACAGAGATTAAAAATGTTCTCCATTCTGTCTTTTGAGTTGCCCAATTGTCCATATTTTCAATAATGAGCATGTAAAGATGAAAACAAACTTTTAGGGGCCGGAGGGAGGACTCAGCAATTAAGAGCACTGACTGCTCTTCCAGACGACCCAGGTTCTGTTCTCAGTACCTTTGGCAGATGTCTCATAACTGCCTGTAAAATGGACGTAGTGGTGCATGCCTTTAATCCCAGCTCTCAGGAGGCAGAAGGGTCTTTGTGAGTTTGAGACCAGCCTGGTCTACATAGTAAGTTCCAGGACAGTCAAGGCTATAAAGAAAGACCCTGTCTCAAAACAAACAAAACTGCCCATGACTCCAGCTCCAGGGGATCTGACACCCTCTTCTGGCTTTCATGGACACTTGCATTCATGTACACATATCTACACACAGAAGCACATATATACATAACTTAAGAATAAACTTTTAGGGCTGGAGAGATGGCTCAGAGGTTAAGAGCACTGACTGCTCCAGAGGTCCTGAGTTCAATTCCCAGCAACCACATGGTGGCTCACAACCATCTGTAATGAGATCTGGCGCCCTCTTCTGTATACATAATAAATAAATAAATCTTAAAAAAAAAAAGAATAAGGCCGGGCAGTGGTGGCGCACGCCTTTAATCCCAGCACTCGGGAGGCAGAGCCAGGCGGATCTCTGTGAGTTCGAGGCCAGCCTGGGCTACCAAGTGAGTTCCAGGAAAAGGCGCAAAGCTACACAGAGAAACCCTGTCTCGAAAAACCAAAAAAAAAAAAAAAAAAAGAATAAACTTTTAAAAGCGAAAGTCAAATTTTGATTTGTAAAAAATCTATTTAAATAGAACTGTAAGGAGAAGGAGAAAAAAGTCTCAAGATAATTGTTTATCAAATCTCTTAAAATGTCTGCAGGGAGGGCAGTTGCAATCTGGCTATATAACACAAACCAGCCTTGAGTTAATTCCAGGCGCTTAATGCCCATGCCTCACCAGGCATTACAAGTGTCCACAACTACACTCAGCTTTATTTCTTATCAAATCTTTATGTAATTCTTCAATTGGGTTAAGAATGGGTCTGTAGATATTGTACATCATAGTGACAAGATTTGATAACTATATTTTACGACCCCCAATTGCTGAAAGTAGATTTTGTGTTCTCATCACAGAAAATAAGAATGATAGATCATGCATATGTTCATTAGCTTGATTTTGCCATTTCAAAAAAAAGTAGCCATTGGGGCTGGAGAGATGGCTTGTGCCTAAAAGCACTTATTGCTTTCCAGAGAACCCATGTTAGGTTCCCAGCACCCATGTCCTTGGCCACAACCATCTGTAACTCCAACTCCAGGGGGATCTGCCCCCTCAGGCACCTGTACACATATGCCTGTGGACACTTATACACATAATTAAAATAATAAAAATAAATATTTAAGCAACCACATATCAAACTATATTATACATTATAAACTAAAATGATCAATTTATATATTAATAAGTAGATATTTTTATTCATTAACAAAAAAAGAAAGCAAGAGCAATCTATAATAATCCCGAATTAAGATAGAAAAGTAAGAAGATGTGTAGCCGTTGCTTCCCTGGGAAATCAGCCACATAGTTATTTTAAAAATCTTATCTTTTTGTGGGCCTGAAATAAGTTGGGCTAAAAGAATTAGCTAGCTTGGTTTTAAAATAGTCTTGATTCCTGTTTTTCAGACAGGGTCTCACTGTGTGTCCTAGGATCGCCTCCAACTCGGGATCCTAAACCTGCAGACGCAGCGACCACTCCTGGCTTTCAAGTCTTGACTTTTATTTTTTTAAACTTCCAAGTTATTTGTAGTTTGTGTCGAATAAGAAAGTTCCTTTTCAAATGTTCAAAAGTGGTAGATAGGACCGTAAAAGAAAAAGAGGAAGGCGGTGATGACAAACCAAGGAATTAAAGGCGGCGGTTCCGAGAAATCGCTGAGTCAGGAACCGGAGAATCACGTGAATAGTTGGTTAAAAACCGAAAACTTAAGCGGACACAGCCTCCCGCCGCCTCCACTCCCTCTAGCTACTATTAAGGGCGGGGACGTAGGGTTCAGAGTGTTTTTTGCTTTGTCCCGTGGGCGGAACCCAGGCTGAGGGTGGCGCGCCTTAAAGGAATGTGGGACGCGTTTGCAAGCGGTGGGGCGCAGAAGCTGCAGAGGAAGCGTTGGCTTCTTGTGTCTCTTGCGTTCCAGATCATTACCCGCCCCTGTGGGTACTGCCAACAGTCAAAACAACTTAGGTCAGCAGAAGGGACTATTATTGTACTTTGAGCGAATGTCTCCCTGTGCTCCGCTGCCTTCTTAGGCATTCTTCCAGGAGCTTTCTCCCCCTGCAGGCCTAGGCTTTAAATGCAGTTTGTTTTTACAGTGGGATGTTGCTTTATTCTTGGCATTGGCGCCAAGAGCGGCATTCAAGCCCTACCAGTTAATTATGGCCTTTTTGAAAAAAGGGCTGTCCTTAGGTCTAAAGTTAGTGCTCCTGGCTTTACTGGCAGAAGATGCTTTTGAAGTCTTCGGCGTACCTACTCAACCAGCATCCGGTATGCAAGCATGAGCATGCCCGGAAGCCCAGCTTAAGTTCTGGCTTGGCACATGATTTGGGTGGATCCACAGAGACACCACCATCGTTTTCTGCACCTAGTTTCTTTCAAAACTTACCAAACTATATACACGAAATATGTGTAATTTACATGTCAACAAAGCTAGCTTCAAAAAACCACACTCCCGGAATTCGATAATAAATATCATCCTAGCTTCTAAGTAACTAACAAGGTGCCATAATATGTCTCTCTTTCTCTTTTAAAATCACGTCTATTTTTTTCATTGAGTAATTTGTTTACTTTAAAACCTTAAGTTTCTATAAATAGAGGAACATGGTTTTACTTGCAGAGTTTTTCATTTTCTATATATTTTTAAGGTTTTTTTTTTAAATAATTTATTTGCACTGGTGCATCTGTGTAAGGGTGTCAGATCCCCTGGAACTGAAGTTACAGACAGTTGTGAGCTGTGATGTAGGTGCTGGGAATTGAACCCAGGTCCTTTGGAAGAGCAGCCAGTGCTCTTAACGGTTGAGCCATCTCTCCAGCCCACATAGTTTTTCATTAGGATATTACATTAATGTTTTATTTGCTACTGTTATGAAAACTGAAGTGTCGGGGGGGGGTACATCTGTGTACAGCTACAAGGGTGAGGGATTATAACATCGTGATTATGGAGAGATGAAATTTTGCAAACCCAGAACCAAACTCTCTTGAGTTCCTTTAATAGCTATCCATTGCCCAGCTATGTCAACATCCTTGACTATCACATGGAGCCTTTGAAGGTGTATTAACTTAGATCACTGGCTTCCACCAACCCCAACATGAAGAATGCTGTCAGAGAGAACCAGTATTCTGCCTAGCTGGTATTTCCACCATTGTCTTCGAAAAGTATCTTGATTTATGGTGTTATTTGCCAGTATAAAAACTTCACAAAACTTACTGTGTGTTAAAATGATATTTGGAGCAACCTGAATCTGTGTGCTGGGGCTGTGCTGGTTCCTATTTGTCTACAGAATAAACTGTCTCTTGTTTCCTTTGAGCTGAGAGCTGTGTCTTTATGTTGATAGATGTGATATCAAAGAAAACACATTGTCAACATGCCTCAGTAGAAAGAAAGGCACCGCAGGTGGTGTCGCATGCTTGTTACTGCCAGCGCTCAGGAGGCAGAAGCAAGAGGATCCCAAGTTAAGGCCAACTCAGGTTAGAGATACCATTAGTGATCACCATTAACAACCAGAATGACAAGAAGGAAAGGGGGGAAAAGACTAAACCATTAGTCTGGAGATTAGCTCAGTTGGCAGAATGCTTGCCTAGCATTCATGAAGGCCTGGATTGACCTCCAGCACTGCATACAGTGGGCACGATGGCTCATCATCTCAGCACTCAGAAGGTAGAGGCAGGAAGAGAAATTCAAAGCCACCCGCAGCTACATAGCAAGTTCAAGGCAAGACAGGGCTACCTAAGAACCTGTCTCAAAACAACCAAACAAAAACCTATTTCAAACAGGTAGGCAGTAACACAATGTAGAAGTAAGAATCCCTGACCAAAGCAGGATCAGGATCTGTCCCTGGTGCATGGACAGCCTTTTGGGAATCCAGTGCCTGTGGTGTGACACCTTGCACAGCCTTGGTGTAGTGGGAAGGGGCTTGGACCTGCCTAGGCTCAGTGTGCTGGGCTCTGCTGACTCGCCATGGGAAACCTCGATTTGGGGGATGTGGGGATGTGGGGTGGCTTGGGAAAGAGGGCTGGGGGGTGGGAGGAGGGAGGAGGGGGAGTCTGTGGATAGCATGAGGAGTGAGTAGAAAATTTCTTAATAAGAAAAATAAAAAGAATCCCTGGCCAAGTCTCCAGGCTTCCACAGATCTGAATCCAAACTACATCACTTAACCGCTGCCAACCGCGAGAATGATGAGATTAGTCATTTATTCCATCCAAGCCTCTGCTTCCTTAGGGAGTTCTTGAATGAGCCAGTGTCAGCAGAGAAGGCAGTGAAGGATGGATTCTTTGGTTGGTGCCTTCACTCTTAGTTGGGCCTCAAATATGGGCTGCTGCCTCATAATATGTTTGTGTGTAGAGTTGCTAAGAGAATAAGGATCATCAAAGTGGATCTTAGGTGAATTCCATTGACCCTAGTGATAGATAAAGTGTGGGGGGGGGTTTCTTGGTGAGTGTCATCAGAGTTAGTTTCCCCAGCTTTGAGGACACTCAAGAGTCAAAAAAGATAATAGTGATGATAATAGGTCTGAACAGTACCTGACACATAGTACTATGAAATCAGTGGTACTTATTTTATTTTGTCATTATCATTGGTGGCAGAACCAACTATCTCATAATATCGTTGTGAGCAGACAGTATAAATGAAAGGAAGAAGATAAAGTTCCTGGCAGAGTGCCTGAGATATAAGGCTGAGCTGGTATTAGTTCTTCTTTTTTTTTTTTTTTTTTTTTTTGGTTTTTCGAGACAGGGTTTCTCTGTGTAGCTTTGGTGCCTTTCCTGGAACTCACTTGGTAGCCCAGGCTGGCCTCGAACTCACAGAGATCCGCCTGGCTCTGCCTCCCGAGTGCTGGGATTAAAGGCGTGTGCCACCACCGCGCGGCTGGTATTAGTTCTTATCCCTCTTTTGAGTGCTCCCTCCTCATCCAGCCCACTTCATGAAGCTTTCCCTGCTCCGTGTTCTCCAGCTCAACAAATGTAGACTTTCTTGTTGTTTTGGGATCTGTACCAAGTATAGTTTGGTGTGGGAGACCTGACTTCCTGGCACTGAGTTACAGGGAAGCATTAAGCTTGCCTAGAGGTGGCATTCTGGACTCCAGAAGTTTAAGTCTAGTTCCTTGTGGGGGTCTGAATGAGAATGAACCACATATGAATGAATATTTGGTCTCCAGTTGGTGGAGCTGTTTGGGAAGGATTAGTAGGTGTGGCCTTGTTGAAGGAGGTGTGTCAATGGGGGTGGGCTCTGGGGATTCAAAAACCCATGCCATTTCCAGTTTGTTCTCTCTCTGCCCTGTGCTGTCGGATCAGATGTGAACTCTCAGCTACTGCTCCAGTGCCATGTCTGCCTGCCTGCTGCCATGCTCCATGCCAATCATGGTCATGGATAGACCTTCTAAAACTGTGAGCCCGAAATTAAATGCTTTCTTTTAGAAGCTTGCTTGGCCACAGTGTTTTGTCGCAGCACTTAGAAAAGTAACTAAGACATTCCTAAAAGGTCAGGATGTGGCTTGTCACAAGTTGGCCTGTGCAAAAGCAGACACTAAGGTGGAATTGGAGGTGTGAAGTGTGTGCGTTTAGAGATTAGTCACTGTGAAAGGAAGAGGTGGGAAGGCAGATGACGCAAAAGAAAAAGCTGAACTTCAACACCGCTCAGCAAGGCGTGGACCAAACCTCCAGGACAGTGTAGCTGAGTGTGTTGCCATTTGAGTGGCTCCTGTGAGCTGACACACTGTCACCCTCAGTTCCTAAATGGTGCCTGTTAGCCACCACGCCCTTCCACATTCTCAGCAGAATCTCCGGAGTTTGAGTATGCTTTCCGAGCATCGCCACTGCTTCTTCTGCAAGGTCCACTTGAGAACCCAACCAAGGGTAGATTAGCAAAGGACATAGATTACCCTCCACAGGGCAAGATGGAGCACCCTCACTGTTGCAAACTGGAGGAGGGGATGCGCCAGTCAGCACTCTCCCATGGAAGACTCAGATGACAGAAATGGCAAGCTCAGTAAGAAGGGAACTGATGGCACATGCCATCAAGATATGTGCACGAGTCAGTTCTTGAACATAGCAGACATCACCATCACTTAGAATGAGTCATCCATTAAGTGCTGAGGAGACACAATAAAGAAAGGGCAATCTGAGTGGAACCCTGCGTAACAGAAATAATGTGGCCTCTCTCAGGGTCCAGAGATAGAATTCAGGGGATGCACACAGAATTCAGGGGATGCACACAGTGGAACAGGAAAAACAGAGCACAATCGTCTAAACCAGTGGTTCTCACCCTTCCAAATGCTGTGACCCTTTAATACAGTTCCTCATGCTATGGTGACTCCCAACCATAAAATTATTTTTGTTGCTTCTTCATAACTGTAATTCTGCTGTTGTTATGAATTGTAAATATCTTATATGCAGGATTTCTGATATGCGACCCCTGTGAAAGGGTCGTTCGACCCCCATAGGTGTCGCGACCCACAGGTTGAGAATCACTGATCTAAACTAATCTCCAACCAAAGTTCATGACTTCCTTAAATCATGAATATAGTAGACACAAGCTTCAGCAGACTTAGTGAACACCTGTAACATGGTCACCAGTGAAAACCATAGGGATGTTTTATGGCATTTTTGTTGTTGCTGTGTTTTTGTCTCGCTATGTAGCCCTGTCTGGCCTGGAATTTGCTATGTAGACCAGGCTGTGCTTGAATTCGCATAGCTCCACCAGCCTCAGCCTCCCTAGTGCTAGGATCAAAGGCTGGCACTGCTTGGTGTACTGGTCAGTTGTTCCTTGGCTTAGATCCTAGTGGTTCTCAACCTTTGGGTCACAACCCCCACAGGAGGAACATATCAAATTTCCTGCATACTAGATATTTGCATTGTGGTTCACAACAGTAGCAAAATTACAGTTATGAAGTAGCAATTTTATGGTTGGGGGTCACCACAGCATGAGGAACTGTATTAAAGGGTTGCAGCATTAGGAAGGTTGAGAATCACTGGCTAGTTCTAAATGTGAGTTTCAGAAGCAGTCAGGTTAGTAAGACCATGGAAAACTTGAAAATTTGCAGGTCAGTTGTACATGAAATATGTGTGAGAAGCCTCAGAATGTACAGGAAGTGGTCTGGATGTTCTAGAAATAGTCAGTGGTTGTGTAATTTACTTGTGGTGCAAATGTACGTTTACTTATTTTACTAGTTGATGCTTTTTAAAAAAATTGTAGCCGGGCGGTGGTGGCGCACACCTTTAATCCCAGCACTCGGGAGGCAGAGGCAGGTGGATCTCTGTGAGTTCGAGGCCAGCCTGGGCTACCAAGTGAGTTCCAGGAAAGGCACAAAGCTACACAGGGAAACCCTGTCTTGAAAAACCAAAAACCAAAAAATTGTAATAATAGTAATGATCTCAAATAAATGAAAGTACATTCTTGCCTGGCAGTGGTGGCACATGCCTTTAATCCCAGCACTCAGGAGGCAGTGGCAGGCGGATCTCTGTGAGTTTGAGGCCAGCCTGGTCTACAGAGCGAGTTTCAGGACAGCCAGGGCTACACACAGAAACTGTGTCTTGAACCACCCCAAAAAGAAAGTACATTTTTACTGGGCTGAATTTGATGATGTGTATGTAACTTATAAGATGTCTATTGATGTCTTCCATTCAAGGGGGCCACAGTGATAAAAATGATCACAGAAAACCCAGAACATATCAATCTGCTAAAAAGTATAATCAAGATTTAGGTCACAAATCAGTGGCTATTTCAAGAATGTGCTCCAGGTTGCAGGTTTAGATGCATGGATTCTCTCATATCAAATGATTGCTCCAAGCTCACCATGCTCTTTTCTTTTTCTTCCTTCCTTCCTTCCTTCCTTCCTTCCTTCCTTCCTCCCTTCTTCCTCCCTTCTTCCTCCCTTCTTCCTCCCTTCTTCCTCCCGTCTTCCTTCCTCCCATCTTCCTTCCTCCCATCTTCCTTCCTTCCTTCCTCCCATCTTCCTTCCTCCCATCTTCCTTCCTTCCTTCCTTCCTCCCATCTTCCTTCCTCCCATCTTCCTTCCTTCCTTCCTTCCTCCCATCTTCCTTCCTCCCATCTTCCTCCTTCCTTCCTTCCTCCCATCTTCCTTCCTCCCATCTTCCTTCCTTCCTTCCTTCCTTCCTTCCTTCCTTCCTTCCTCCCATCTTCCTTCCTTCCTTCCTTCCTTCCTTCCTTCCTCCCATCTTCCTTCCTTCCTTCCTTCCTTCCTTCCTTCCTTCCTTCCTTCCTTCCTTCCTTCCTTCCTTTTTTGACAGAGTCTCATTATGTAGCTCAGGTTGGCCTTGGGCTCTTATTTTGGAAGAGTAATTGTTAAAGTGCTAGTTCCAAAACAGTGTAATGAAAACCTCACATCAATGTCTTCAGGTTAAACTAAAGTTAAACTGACAATGCTCCAATCATTTCATCTGCTTCTCAATTTTAATTTTTAGTAACCTTTTTATTCATGACCACATGGATGAAACTGAAGATGGAACTAAGGAAGTAAGGGACTAAGCCAGAGACAGGAAGACAAACACTGTCTGATGTCCCTCATATGAAGACTCTACAAAGCATAGCTTAGTTGCTCTTCCAGAGGACCCACATTTGATTCTCAGCATCTACATGTTGGGTCACAACCACCTGCAACTCCAGTTCCAAGGGACCAGATGCCTTTTTCTGGCCTCCTCAGTCAGGCACCAGGCTCACACATGGCGCATACATGCAGGCAAAACAGTCATATATATATATGTGTTTTTATATATATATATATATGCTATATATATATATTATTATATATATATATAAAAACACTTTTTAAAAATTAATAAATAAAATGCTGACCTCGAAGAGGTTGAGAGTAGAATGGTGGTTTCCAAAGGCTGACGAGAGCAAAGGATGCGGGTTGGAATGCGAAATGCAGATAAATGAGTAATAAATAGGAAGGAGCAAGAGGTTCGGGTTTGCTGTTGTTCAACAGGGTAACTGTCTACACCACTAATGCACCATCCATGTCAGAAAGCTAGACAAAGGCATTCTGAAAGTATTCATCACGAAGAAATTGATAAACATTGAAGGAGACAGATGTGCTTAGCCTGATTTAGATGTAATAGTATGTACCAATATGATACAATGAGCCATAAATCTATACAATGCTATGGTATTACATATCATACATATTAAAAATTAATTTAAAGATAACTCTAGACTGATAATTTTCTCTTGGTTTTGTTTGTTTCTTTGTGTGAGACAGGGTCTCACTATCTAGTACTGGCTGGCCTGGAACTCGATGTGTAGACCAGACTGACCCTCAAGTCACTGGGATATCAGACTGCCTCCCTAGTGCAGGGATTAAAGGTGTGTGCCACCATGTTTGGATTTTCCTTTTGCTAAAGGTGAAACATCTGACAGCATTTGAATGCTTTTAGTTCATCTGGGCATGGTAGTACATGCCTTAATTCCCACTACTCTGGAGGCAAAGGCAAATGGATCTCTGTGAGTTTGAGGCCAGCCTGTTCTACACACAGTTTCAAGACAAGCACGGCTACATAGAGAGATCCTATAATAATAATAATAATAATAATAATAATAATAATAATAATAAGAAGAAGAAGAAGAAGAAGAAGCTGCATTTCACTCCAGTAAGAACAAATAATCTCAAAACAAATAATTAACAAGCCAGGTCCAATAGTATAGGCCTATAATCCCAGATACACAGGAGACTGAGACAGGAAGAGCATAAATTCAAAGCCTGCCTAGACTGTGGAGTGAGTTTAAGGCCACCCTGGGCAATTAGATATGCTTCTCAAAATAATAGAGAGCTGAATAGTAACAAAAACAGCATGGTACTGGTATCAAATGGGCACATTGATTAATGGAATGAAATTGAAGACCCAGACATAAATCCACATGCTTATGGATACCTGATATATATTTTTGGTGGTTTTTTAAAATAATTTATTTTTATTTTATGTGTATGGGTGCTTTGTCTGTGTGTATGTCTGTGTGAGGGTCCCCTGGTTCCTTGGAACTGGAGTTAGAGAATTGTGAGCTGCCATATGGGTGCTGGGAATTGAACCCCAGTCCTTTGGAAGAGCAGTCAGTGCTCTTAGCTGATAAGCTATCTCTCCAGCCCCTATTTTTGAGGCAGGGTTTCTCTATGTGGTCCTGGCTGTTCTGGAATTCACTCTGTAGACCAGGCTGGCCTCGAACTCACAGAGATCTGACTGCCCCTGTCTCCCAAGTGCTGGAATTAAAGGCATGTACCACTACATCTAGCTTGGACACCTGATTTTTGTTGTTGTGTTTTGTTTTGTTTTGTTTTGAGACAGGGTCTCTCTGCGTAGCCCTGGTTGTCCTGGAACTTGCTCTGTAGACCAGATTGACCTCAAACTCATAGAAATCTGCCTGCTTCTGCTCCCAAGTGCTGGGATTAAAGACGTGCATCAGTACATTCATCTTGGACACCTGTTTTATTTTTATAAAGAAGCCAGAAGTACACACTGAAAAAAAAAGACAACATCTTCAACAAATGGTGCTGGTCAAACTGGATGTCAGCATGTAGAAGAATGCAAATAGATCCATACTTACCACACTGCACAAAACCCAAGTCCAAATGATCAAAGACCTCAACATAAGACCAGATACCCCAAATCTAATAGAAGTGGAATAGGCTTCAACTCATTGGCACAGAAGACTTTCTGAACCGGACACCAACAACATAGACACTAATAGTCAATAAATGTGACCACATGAAACTGAAAAGCTTCTGTATGGCAAAGGACACCATCCTTAGAGCAAAGCAGCACTCTACAGAATTTAAAAAGAACTTTACCAATTGTACATCTATCTGATAGAGATAAACCCACATCAGAAAAGTTCCTCTTGTAGATAGAAATTAACACAGAGACCTTAACTGTACAATGTGTAGAGAGTGGGAGACTTTGGATCACTCAGTCCTAAATGGGACATCTTCATCAGACTCCCCAGGGCTCAGAGAGCTATGCCGAAGAGGAAGCAGAAAGAGTGGAAGAGTCAAATGGATGACTCTAAGGGAAACAGTGTCTTCCAGACACAAAATGACTGATACACATTTGAATGCACAGAGATTGTGGCAATGCACGTGATCTGCACGGGTTCAAGAGAGATGGGGTCCCAGCACTGGGAGGAGGAAGTGGACACGGGCTGCCACCCTTAATAAAGAAACTATCTGCAATTGATAGCCCCTGGCAAAGGGAAAATAGGTTTTCTCCACTGATGTCTCACCGGGTTTATCAACCATACTTCAGGGCAGGCGCCATTACCCACAGTAGTCCAACACAAAAGGAACTCCATGGTATTTTTGTGGATTGTTTCATTTTTGCTTTGTTATTTTTGTTTGTTTTTTCGAGACAGGGTTTCTCTGTGTAGTTTTGGTGGCTGTCCTGGATCTTGCTCTGTAGATCAGGCTAGCCTCGAACTCACAGAGATCCATCTGGCTCTGCCTCCTGAGTGCTGGGATTAAAGGCGTGCACCACCACCACCCTGGCTGTGGGGCGTTTACCCAACCACCCCCACAGTTCCCCAGAGTTTTCTTGAGTGCGAGCAGCAGGAAATATTAGATAGAAGGATTTATTGCGGAGAATATCGCGGAGATAAACAGAAAATAAAGGATAGCTTCGAGAGGGCCTGGAACCTATTCCAACGGGCCCTGACTGTCTCTGCCCCAGGGTTTTTATAGAGACGCCAAGGGGTAGAGCAAAAGACCTCCTCCCCCAGCACAGCCAAGTGCAGACCATCCCAGACACCTGCACTTAGGCCCGTGGTCTAATCATCCTCTATGTGGACCTGCTGGGTAAAGCCACGAGGAACCCGAGAACGGGCTCCCTCCCACAGGTCCCCCTTTCTTAATATATATAAAAAAAAAAAAAAAAAAAAAAAAAAAAAAAAAAAAAAAAACTATTAATGGCTTACAGCAATCTCCATAGCTGTTACACCTCCCAGTATGGGAGTAGAGGATGATAAGGATGGCATTTCTCTTTTGAATTAGGTCCAAGGTGACTACAGCAGTCTTAGCTGCCTCAAGCCCTTTCTAAACCAAAAACTCTTGAGGCGACTACAAACTTAAAGAATCCCTTAGCTTCATCATTACCATTAACAGGTTAACATAAATATTGCTATATATAGTCACAATTCTCTCAGTCTTACAACACAAAGCAAACTCTTAACAGAACCCTTTGAATTAGCATATATGGTGCTATATATAGTTAACAATTTTCTCCGTCTTACAACTTTAACTCTTAATCATTTGAATTTTCTTGCTAACAGAACATAGGAAAAACTTCAATGTATTCACATCAAACTTAAATATTCCTTAACTCCACAAAATCAGGGTGCATTAATATCAATAGGGTAAATATAATTTCTGCAAACATAATTCAACCTCATAACTCCTCCTTTTTTTTTATAATTTTTTAAACAAAATCTCAAACCTAATCAGAAGAACCCAAACTCATATAATTCCTACAAACCCATATTGAAAAGCAATCTTCTCAATCTAACCATTAACACTTTGAAAACTTAGCAAAACATCCAAAAGCAGTTTCTTAATAAAACTCTTTACACTTTAAAAGTAGTCTCTTAATATACCCCATTTGCATTTCTTACTAACAAAACATGACATTAATCCACTCAAACAATTTTTGAAATTAAATAGACTAAGGAATATTAACTCTCCCCCTTTTCTTTATAATTTAAGCAAAATCTCAAGCCTAGTTAGAAAACCCAAACTTTTCCATTTAAACAGTTCCATTTATAACACAAAACCAGTTCTGTAAGTAATTTCATTTTTACATAAACAGTTCCACAAAACAATTCATGAATCACCAATTAATAAAGCATATATGCATACACAAAACTGCATCTTGATTCTAGGTAGAAATAATAAATTTCTTCATTTAAACAGTTCCATTTTTAATCCAATTCCAGCAAACAGTTCCTAGGTCATTTCTATAAGTAAACTCAAAATTGTCCCATTGCAATGAAATCTCTATTGTTCATTTCATTTCTTAAGTCCCAAAATTCAAATGATAAATTCTGGTACTAGCCTTCCAAATATGAAGAAATCCATAACCAAAATCTTTTTGTAGTTTTATCTCATTTTAAGTTCAAAAAGTTCAAACAAATTCTGGTATTAGGCTTTCACTTCAAAATATGAAGAGACGTTTTTCAACCAAAACGTTTTGCAGTTAACAATTTTTGTTCAAACAAGCATCTCTGAACTTATTCTCAAGCCAGAGACCTTTTTAGATACAGTAGTATTCTAAACCGCACCGTTTTTGATGTTAGCTCAGATTTTCTGTGTTGCATCGATTGTCCACGGATCTCAGCTGCGGATGCCTCGTTGTGCTGGCTCTGGCGTCCGCCCTTCTTTGCTTCTTAGCGGCTTCTGGAACTTTTGAAAACGGCTCAGACTGCCTACTTTGCAGTCTGCTAGGACACTACCTTCTGTGTCTCAGGTTCTTTCACCATATACATTAATAGACTCACACTTAACATTTACACTTTTTCACAAACTTACATATAACATTTTTTGCCTTGCAAAGCATTTAGACTCACATTCAACATTTACACTTTTTTACAAACTCACATAACATCTACTTATTTATACTCCTTAAAGAAACTCTAGCTTATTACTTATATACTTATATTCTTTCCATCTTATTTCTTATTTAAACTTACATTTACAACTAGTATCTTTACTTCTTACAAGCTTATTACTACATGTCTTAAGACTACCTTAGATATTTCTTGCAAGCTTATATTCTTAAAGGAACTCTATAGATCTATTTTACAAACTTATATAGGGCTACCATTAGCATATATTTAACTTAGCAAACACCTAAAGATTTCTTAACACAGATCTAACAAGAGAATTTTTACAAACTCACATATCTTACTTTCATCTTTTTCTATTTCTTACTCTTAATTATTATCACTATATCTATTAAAAAGATTCTCTTTACTAGACAGGAAGTACATACATCATTTCTAAAGTTTAGAGTTAATAGTCAGCTTTGTTATAAAGCACTGGGATTTAGTGAGTGTTGTTGTTATAGAATTGTGATAGTTGTTGCTAGGGGACTGTAACTTTCCCAGAATGAAGCCACACTCCAAAGTTGCCGAGTTCTCTCAGCCTTTCCGAACTGGCAGAGATGATGCACTGTCAGCGGTAAATGGTTTTTAAACTAGAGGCTGTCCCTTCACCCAAATTCATAATAGCTCCCCTAAGTACTTCAATTCAGACAAACGTTTCTATTACAGCAGTACTTTTGGTTTGTTCTACCGAAAAACTTCACTTCACGCTGAGGGTGAAATTACCGTATTTAGCTGCTGTAAAGCTCTTTGCCAAATACCGCACAGCTATTAGGTGATATAAAGTATTTTTCTAAAGGAGCTAGTAGGGCTGGAGAGATGGCTCAGAGGTTAAGAGCACTGACTGCTCTTCCAGAGGTCTTGAGTTCAATTCCCAGCACCCACATGGTGGCTCACAACCATCTGTAGTGAGATCTGGCACCCGCTTCTGTATAATAAATAAATAAATAAATCTTTAAAGGAGCTAGTAAAGCCACAAGTAGCACAGCTCCGAACTGTATTTAGTATTTTCACTTCATTAGCTTTAACTCCTGATGTTATTAGCAGCTGTAATATTTAGCATTGATTTCTAATAAGGAACTTTCAGGTGAAGCAACTCTTTTGTAAGACAGCTAGATTTTCTGAAGTTTGTTTCCCACCTATAAAGCAGTCATTTCTTTTTGAATGCTTGTGTCCTTGTCTCCTTATTAGATTTGCAAAGGAATTACTCATTGCAGGCAGTTTGTTCAAAAGGCAAAGAACTTTAATTTCAACATAAGTTTCTTCATATCTAAGACAACGTTCAGTGTATAAACTGCGCAGTGGCTTGTCTGCTCTTATAGGTAGCTTTTTGTCATCCAACTATTGTAAAAATTTGCACAGCTATTAGGATAAATAAGGCATTTTACCAACGGAGCCCCAAACCGCGAAGCACCTAGTTCCATATCCTTTCAATTTTTCATTGAAACTGACATTAAACTCTTAGACGACTTTCCTCCTTATTCTTTTAAAAGCTGTGTTTTAAGTTTACCATGAACGTATTTTCAAGCTGACAAAAGTGTTTCAGGGCAATGTCGCCATCTTTAACGGAAAAACTACCTTTCCCAGAATGCATCTCCCTTATATCAGTCCATAATATCGGTCCCTTATATCAGTTCCTTATATCATTTCCCGAATCAGTCATTTCCCATAGTCCTTTTCGGGTCTGAGAGTCAACTGGTTCTCTTTTACTAGACTTGCTTACAAATTCTTGCCCGGGAGGTTTGAACAAAGTTTTTTGCTTTTGCAACGGGAGATTTGAACAAGCATTTTACATTTTCAGTTATGGGACATTGAGAGGGTTCTGGTATCTCCTCAGCTGGCTTCAACAGGTGTCTCTCCTTCATTTGACACAGGCCCCCAAATCAGAACCGCGCCTGCCTCATTAGCCGGCATTGAGGCTGGCATTTCTGATAGCAACTTTCCTCGGGGCTTGTGTTTGTCTTAGCCAGTAAGTGAAAAACAAGATCACATACAACAGCTTTTCCATAGCTCCTTCAGAGAGATTTTCTCCCACTGATTTTATTCTCATTTTGCTTGTTCCTTCCCCCCCAGATGCAGAGCTTCAGGTATCTGTCTACAGATCTGTACCTCTGCTAGCTGCTTTTGGAGGTAGGGGCTTTTTTTCTCCACCCCGAATCTGCCTCAAATTCTAGCAGCTTTTTCAGGTCACATATTTTTCTGGGGAGGATTATGACCCTTCTGTTTCTTCAGAGTCTTTCTCCCAGACAGTTCCCAGTTTAGTCTCAATTTATCCCCTCTACCCCAGAAACAGTTTCCGACACTACTGTGGCGGCTTTCCCTGCTACTGAAGGTAGGGGCTTTTTGTTCGTTTCTGTTTTCGGGGTCTGTGTGGTTTTCGTACAGACTGAAAATCTAACAAGGGAGGTTTTTGCCATTTCTAAACCCCCATTAGGACAGGTGTTTTGCCTCATCAGGCCTTCACCTGGCCCAGTCCCCCAGTGGGTTGCATTTGCTTGTCTGGGTGCTCAAGGACAGCGCTTATGCCAGAGGCAATCACCCCTCAGGGCTACACTCCCTCATCTCAGGGAGTCAGTTGAAACAAAGCTTTTTCTCAAAGAGGTGCTTTCTCTGGCAGAAAAGAAAGCTTTACTCCTGGATAGTTCTGTTCTGCCCTGCCTGGGCTCTTTCCCCAGACAGTGTTCTGACTCAGCAGCACAACTGCTTCAGACACAGTTCAGCTTTACTGTTTTCCCAGAAAGGTCCTTTCTCTGATAGGAAAGCTTTTCTCGGATTTCTTTTTGCAGCTGTGGACCTATCAACCCGGGACTTGTAGGAAAGCAGACAACTGTGCCGTTCCCACCGGCTTTAGCTTTGTTCATTGGCAATCTTCCCCTGGGTCCTGCACCTTCCTGCCTCAGCTCTGTGCTCCTGGAAGTTTACCACTGCAGGAACCCTAGTATCCCCGAAATGCACCCCAACTCAGACGCTGGCCAGTCGCCTCTGGGTTTTTGGTCAGAAGCGAGGATACAATGCTTCAGGGGATCTTTGTGTTAGGAAGATTAGAAGCACTTTTTTTGATTCTGAAACGCTCAAACAAAACCTTTGATGCCTCAGCTCGGCTGTAACTGAAAAGCTTGGCTTTTTTGCTTTTCTCAGGTAAAGTTTCCAGCCCTTTTGGGCTCTCTGTAGCTCTTTACCCACACTCTCCCAAGCATTTCCCTCAGGGTACTCTGACCAGCTTGAAGAGACAGAGCTTAGAAGAGGTTTTTAGGAACTTGTCCCTGCCTCCTGCATTGCACGGAAGATTTTTAAAGCTTGAAAGTCAGAACTTAGGTTTTGCCGTCTTAAGAGGTTTGTTGTTTTCCCTTAGAGCTAATCACAGGTGGTCCTCATACTAATATCTTCAGGTGATTCTAATTTGTCCTTCTGAGAAAGTTAAAGGCTTTAGTTTTTAAGTTTAAGAGCTTTTGAGAAAGATGAAGGCTTTTTAGAGTTTTTCCCCCCCAAATTTTCCAAGAAAAGCTTTTAGTTTAAGAGAAAGATTTTTTTTTTCCCCAAGAGAGAAAGACCAACTTTTCCAAAAACTTCTCAACTCTAAACTTTGACTTCTTACACCCCCATTTTTGCCTCAGGGAGAAAACACTTTCTCCTGCCGCTTAGACTTAGCATTTCAGCTGTCCCCAGGTCAAAAGCTTCCATAGGAAACTTTTTCGTCCCCATAAGCTCAAAGAAGAGCTTTTTTACTACCTGTAAAGCCCAAAGAAAGATTTTTTCCCCCCAGTTTGCATTCAGAGCCCCCAAAGTTAGAAAATTGAAGAGTTTTTCTGTCTAGTTGCCTTACTTATTTTTTCCTACACAATCTTACACTGCTAAGTTTTTCCTACACTATGTTACTACCCTATGCCTTATACTTATTTTTCACAGATAGAAATTGAGAAAGGGATAGAAGATAGAAAATTTTGACAGAAGAGAATTTCGCTGCAGCATCGGACATCCTTCCAGTCCGCTTTCCTTTTCTCTCGAGGATAAAACCCCTGCCTCTCAATAATATATATAAAATATATATCTTCCATAACACTGGCATGCCTTATCCACTGGCAGGGCTGAACTCAGCACTTTCGCCAAAAACTCTAAAATAAAACTATTATTTTCCTTTATCTTTAGTCCCTATTACTTTGTCTTTAGTCCCTGTTCATTTGTCTTTAGTCCCCCCTTTTTTTTAGTCCCCTTTTTTTTAGTCCCCCCTTTTTTCTTTCTTTAGTCCCTTTTTTCTTTCTTTAGTCCTTGTTCGGGCGCCATTCTGTGGGGCGTTTACCCAACCACCCCCACAGTTCCCCAGAGTTTTCTTGAGTGTGAGCAGCAGGAAATATTAGATAGAAGGATTTATTGCGGAGAATATCACGGAGATAAACAGATAGAAAATAAAGGATAGCCTCGAGAGGGCCTGGAACCTATTCCAACGGCCCCGACTGTCTCTGCCCCAGGGTTTTTATAGAGACGCCAAGGGGTGGAGCAAAAGACCTCCTCCCCCAGCACAGCCAAGTGCAGACCATCTCAGACACCTGCACTCAGGCCCATGGTCCTAATCATCCTCTATGCGGACCTGCTGGGTAAAGCCACGAGGAACCCGAGAACGGGCTCCCACACCTGGCCATCAACATAATCTTTTAACAGCAGCAGCAATAGTAACAGACACTGATTGAGTGCTTGTGATAATGAGGCAAGCACCTCATACATCCTTTCATTGCATTTTGAAACAACCATTGAGACTTTTCTTTTGTTATCCTCGAGCTGAGTGTAAGAACAACTGAATAGCTAACCTAAAGTCACAGAGCTAGAAAGTTGTAGAGTGCAACCAAAGCCCATAGCTAGGGTGACTGTGGAAAAATCTTGTTCTAACTCAGATACTGTGGAAACTCTGATGATAGCTATGTGATTGTGAAAATATAGTGTGTGTATGTGTGTGTGGGGGGGGTGCGTGTATGCCACAGTGCACATGTGAAGGTCAGAGGGCAATCTGCAGAAGTCGGGACCTGGGGACTGGTCAAACTCGGGTCGCCATGCTTGGCAACAAAAACACCTTTTGATTTATCTCTCACCAGCCCTTAATTTTTTTATTTTGGACCCAAGTTGGATTTTCCCATATTGTTATATAAAACCTATTTTCAAAAATGAAACCCTTTGTTTAAAAATAACATTTATATATTATAGCCAGAAGGAGAAACTTCTCTGTTCCTGCCCAGCCCGCAGTAGGGACAAATCTCTCCCACCTGGGTCCCTCAGCCTCTTGGTCCCAAGTAAACACACAAAGGCTTATATTATTTACAAACTGTTGCTAGAGTTTTCCTGCCTGGGCCACAGTCAGGACAAATCTCTGACACCCGCCAGTCCCACAGCCATTCAGACCCAACCAAGTAAACACAGAGACTTATATTGGTTTCAAACTGTATGGCCATGGCAGGCTTCTTGCTAACTGTTCTTACAGCTTAAATTAATCCATTTCTATTAATCTATACCTTGCCACGTGGCTTGTGGCTTACCGGTACTTTACATCTTCCTTGTCCTGATGTCGGCTGGCAGTGTCTCTCTCACCCAGCTTCCTGTTCTCTCAATTCTCCTCTCTGTTAGTCCCGCCTATACTTCCTGCCTGGCCACTGACCAATCAGTGATTTATTCATTGACCAATCAGCAACACATTTGACATACAGACCATCCCACAGCAACAAACTGTATGACCTATGGGCCAGGCTTCTTGTTAGCTAGCTCTTATAACCAATTTCTATTAATCTGTTTTCCCGTGGCCATGCGTCACCAGTCTGCTGGCATCTTGTTGTTCCTTGGGTAGTGAGCTGGGGTCTCCTCTGACTCCACCTTACTTCATCTCATCTTCAGTCTGAATGTAGTGCCTAACCTTATCCTGCCCTGCCATAGGCCAGTGCTTTATTTATCAACCAATCAGAGCAACACATATTCACAGCGTACAGAACGACATCCCACAGCAATGTATATTAAAGAAAAGGGTCTCTGCTTAAAAAACTTTAGGCAGGATTCAGAAGACCTGGCTTAGCCCTTAGGAGCACTGGCTGCTCTTCCAGAGGACCCAAATGGTGGCTCATATCCATCCATAAATCCAGGTCCAGGAATCGGATACACACTTATGGTCTCCACAGGCACCAGGCACATGCCTACATGCAGGCAAAACACCCACATACATTAAAAAAAAAAAAAAGCTTCAAGCAAGAACCTACAGACCCCAGAAACGAAAGCATGGTGTATTGACTAGAAATTACCACCAGAGGGCGCACTTTTCTAAGTCGTGGCAATTAGAGTCTAAGCAGAAAGGCACAAGAATCAGCAAGTTTCAAAGAGAATGGAGAAGAGGGAAGAATGTCTCTGTGGCAGCATGGTAGTGTTTAATGTATTAAAGCCAAGGGTAGCAAATTACAAAAATAAAGGGAGGCCAGGTAGGATTATAACAATATATAAAATGTCTTTTTCTTAGCCAACAAACTAAGATTAAAAAGAAAAAAATGAAAAGTCTTAAATGTATGAGTAAAAAAGTCAACACAACAGTGTAGTGGCACGTGGTTGTACATAACATGTAAACAATGGTATATTATAATTATATACATACATATCATATGTGAGACCAAGTATCTAACAGTCAAAATGTCAACTTCATATAAGAGGAAATAATGTAGAAATAATTGCTTATTGAGCACACACATTAGGTATTTTATGTCCTCTATCTAACACAAACCTATAATATTGGCATCCTTAGAGTACTGTCCTCATTTTGCTAGTAAACTGAGGCTTATACTCAAAGATGGTTTGTTCAAGTTCCTACTAGTTCCATGTAGGAGAGACAGGCAAGACTCCGAAGGTCTCCCTCCCTCAGGAGCACTGAAGCGGTGTTTTCCTCTTCCCAGCTTCACAAAGCCCACCCCTGACACCCAGGCTCCCATCCACCTCTCCAGCTTTTCTCACTCAGTTCTGTGAACAGGCCGTTTTCCCTGCTTGTCTTTGACTGGCTTCTAGTCCTCCGGGAAGTCTCTGCTCTCCAAGCCTGGGTTGGGTGGATTTCCTTCAAGTGTCCATAGCTCCCCATCATTGTACCACACTGCCCATCTTCTCATCAGTGCCCTCTAAGCTGTGAGTTGGAGTGGAGCAGAGACCAGCTCAGGCTCGCTCCCGCTGTCCTCCCAGGTCCTGGCAATGTGACTGGCATAAATATTCATATCCTTTCTCCCAGCCCCAACCTTGTGCTTTAGCTCTGGGATATACTCCCAACCCACTTTGAGACATTTCTTTTTTAATGGTCTTTTTGAAAAGTTTACAAGAAGCCCCCATGGTCGGGCGTGTTCGCATATGCCTGGCGGACACGTCCGCCTAGCCAGTTCCAGGTCAGGATAGCCATTTCCAGGTCAGGGCATCTCGCGTGACCAGGATGCCCGGCGGACCTGGACACTTCCGCCTAGCCAGTTCCAGGTCAGGATAGCCATTTCCGGGTCAGGCCATCTCGCGTGACCAGGATGCCCGGCGGACCTGGACACTTCCGCCTAGCCAGTTCCAGGTCAGGATAGCCATTTCCGGGTCAGGGCATCTCGCGTGACCAGGACACCCGGCGGACCTGGACACTTCCGCCTAGCCAGTTCCAGGTCAGGATAGCCATTTCCGGGTCAGGCCATCTCGCGTGACCAGGACGCCCGGCGGACCTGGACACTTCCGCCTAGCCAGTTCCAGGTCAGGATAGCCATTTCCGGGTCAGGCCATCTCGCGTGACCAGGACGCCCGGCGGACCTGGACACTTCCGCCTAGCCAGTTCCAGGTCAGGATAGCCATTTCCGGGTCAGGCCATCTCGCGTGACCAGGATGCCCGGCGGACCTGGACACTTCCGCCTAGCCAGTTCCAGGTCAGGATAGCCATTTCCGGGTCAGGGCATCTCGCGTGACCAAGATCCGTGAAGTTCCATTGGCTACGGAGGTGCATAACGTGGCCATGTGATCTACGGCGCTTGCGTGTAGTAGTGACGCTGATCTGTCCACGCCCAGCCTTTAAAATCCGGAGCCAAAAACCAAAAAAAAAAAAAAAAAAAAAAAAAAAAAAAGCCGGGCGGTGGTGGCGCACGCCTTTAATCCCAGCACTCGGGAGGCAGAGCCAGGCGGATCTCTGTGAGTTCGAGGCCAGCCTGGTCTCCAAAGCGAGTTCCAGGAAAGGCGCAAAGCTACACAGAGAAACCCTGTCTCGAAAAACCAAAAAAAAAAAAAAAAAAAAAAAAAAAAAAAAAAAAATCCGGAGCCATGTTCCCGGTTCCTTCTTCTTCTCCACACACGTGCTTCCCGCAGGCCTGTTCACTCTCTGTCCCTTTACCTTTAATAAAACTCTTGTTAGCGGATTCTGTCGTGTTTCGTGACATTTCCTTGCAGGGTAAGAACACAGTGCAGCCAAAAAACTAACACTTTTTTGTTCTCTTGAGACAGGGTCTCACTATGTAGCTTTGGCTAGCCTGGAACTCTCTATGTAGACCAGGCTGGCCTCGAACTCTGTTCTGCCTCTGTTCTCAAGTTCTGCCATGCTTATGTCCCTGATGCTGGGATTAAAGGCATGTGCCACCCTACCCAGCCAGAAGTCTCTGCAATTATTTATTTATTTGTTTGTTTGTAAGGTGTGCACTTTTATTAAACTGGTCTCAAGTCAGTGTACAGGCAAGCCCTGGCTGCCTCAACACCTCAACCCACTCCCAGGGAGACCAAAGCCTTCATACATCAAGTTGGGGGGACAAGAAAAGGAGGACTACAGTGGCTAACCATTCAAAAATAAAAACAAAACAAAAAAAAAGTATTAAGGCAGAAGATTAAAAAAAAAATTTGCAGTACATAATTTACACAGAAGCAATGTTGTCACCTCCCCGGTGTGGACTCGGGGTGTGGACTCGGCCACCATCCTCCAGGGAATGGGGTGGCTTTTGGGAGAGTGAGGGACTTCCTGTATATAGCCATATATCTCATGGATACTTAGAATGACTATTAAAAAGGAAAAAACAAAACAAAACAAAAACAATGTACAATCAAAGTCTTCAGCCACATTGTACAACTTTGGGGGATGCTTGCTCCAACCGACTGCTGTCGCCTTCACGGTTCCAGTTTTTAAATCCTGAGTCAAAAGCGCCAAAAACAAAAAAAAAATTCTTTTAATTTTTATTTAAATTTTTTTTCATTTTATATACCAACCCCAGTTCCTCCTCTTGTGGGGCATACATGGGCGCAAAGAGGGTGCCCAGAGAAATTTAGACAAATAGAGCTTAAGCTTTAAGCTGTTTGCGAACAGAGTAGATACAAAGGATCATGTGGAGAGGAAGTTAGTTTAAACTGTTTATGCAGAGTAGATACAAAGGATGGCTGAGAGGAAGTTAGCTTGGGTTGTTTGTATGGAGATTAGATACAAATGGTGAGGAAGGAAGTTAGCTCAAGTTATTTAGATGATGTCAGGGCATAAACAACTTGTAAATAGCGTGACCTTTAAAATGATTGGTTGGTTCCTTCATCCCCCCCTCCTAGGGTTCTGAGGTTTTCTGGTATAAAAGAGGCTTACTGCTTATCAATAAATGAGTTCTTGCTTGACTTGACTCCCCGCTGCGTCTGATTGTCTGATTGTCTGGGGTAAGAGGAAGGCTGGGAAACAGGCCAGCGGCAAGCACTTACCTTTCCTTGGTTCCAGGCCACCTCTTCACAGATGACCTAATGTCCTGGTGGGGCAGGTCCCCACATCCTCTCTCCCCTTCTCCCACCCCCCCTCACCTCCCACCCCCATCCACTCCTCAGAGGGGGTAAGGCCTCCCTTGGGTAGTCAACAAAGCCTGGCACACTAAGTTGAGACAGAGCCTACCCCCTCTTCCCTTAACAACAACAACAACAAAACCCAAAAAAAAAAAAACAAAAAACAAAGCCATGCCAATGTTGTCTCATTTTTTTTTTTCTGTGCAAGTTAGGTTTTGTCCAAGAAAGGGTGTAAAACGCAGCGCTTAGTAACAGTCCACCCAGAAGCATTTGCAGAACATGATGGAGGGGCCAGACTCAGTATTCCTACTTGCTGACCCACATCCGCTGGAAGGTGCCAAGTGAGGCCAAGATGGAGCCACCGATCCACACAGAGTACTTGCGCTCAAGAGGAGCAATGATCTTGATCTTCCCGCTGCTGGGAGCCAGAGCAGTGATCTCCTTCTGCATTCGATTTGCAATGCCTGGATACATGGTGGTACCACCAGACAGCACTGTGTTGACATAGAGGTCTTTGTGGATGTCAATGTCACACTTCATGATGGAATTGAATGTAGTTTCTTGGATGCCACATGATTTCATACCTAGGAAGGAAGGCTGGAAAAGAGCCTCAGGGCAGCGGAACTGCTTGTTGCCAATAGTGATGCCCTGGCCATTGCAGCAGTGGCCATCTCTTGCTCGAAGTATAGGGCAACATAGCACAGCTTCTCTTTGATGTCATGTATGATTTCCCTCTTGGCTGTGGTGGTGAAGCTGTAGGAACGTTCACTTAGGATCTTCATGAGGTAGTCTGTCAGGTCCCGGCCAGCCAGGTCCAGACGCAGGCTGGCATGAGGGAGAGCGTAGCCCTCATAGATGGGCACAGTGTGGGTGACCCCATCTCTGGAGTCCATCACAATACCAGTGGTTCCAACAGAGGCATATAGGGACATCACGGCCTGAATGGCTACATACATGGCTGGGGTGTTGAAGGTCTCAAACATGATCTGGCTCATCTTTTCACAGTTGGCCTTGGAGTTTAAGGGGGCCTTGATGAACAGCACAGGGTGCTCCTCAGGGGCCACATGCAGCTGGTTGTAGAAGGTGTAGTGCCAGATCTTCTCCATATCGTCCCAGTTGGTGACAATGCTGTGTTCAATAGGATACTTCAGGGTCAGAATTGCCTCTCTTGCTCTGGGTCTCATTACCCACGTAGGAGTCCTTCTGGCCCATGCTCACCATCACGCCATGGTGCCTAGGGTGGCCCACGATGGAGGGGAAGATAGCCTGGGGGAGCATCAACACCTGCGAAGTCAGCCGGCTTTGCACTGCCGGAGCCGCTGTCAACAAAGAGTGCAGAGATATCGGCATCCATGGAGAACTGGTGGCGGGCGTGGAGAGGTGAAGAGCGAGCGGCAAGAGACCTGTGCTTGCGGGTGGATGCCAGCCCTCTGCAATTATTTATGATGCTACAGTCATCAGGGTCTCTGAAGACTGCTATTGTAATAGCTTGAATTTGAGAGGCAGGACAAATACTTTTTGAAGATCCACATCCAGAATACAGCAACAAACTCAGTGAATTCCTCCCACGATGTAGCCCTTGACCCTATTTACACAGTAGTTTACAAAAACAAGTCAGTTTTTTGTTTGTTTTCTGAAGCAGGGTTTCACGGAGCCCAGACTGGTCGCAAATACTGTGTAGCTGAAGATGACCTCATATTCCTGGTCCTCCTCCACCCCCCAAGTGCTACGATTACAGGTATATGCTATTATGCTATTCATGCTTGGTCTAAAACAAAAATTCTGATATATAACAATGGACAAGAACACACACGGGGGGGGGGTTAATCAATAAAAAATTGGGTGACTTAAATCAACTTACTTTGATATTTATACTATGTTGTAGAATATTGTTTTAAGGTATGTGACTTTTATGTTGTATTTGTTTAACTATGTGAAGCTGTGTTACTGTGCCTGTCTAAAATACCTGATGGTCTAATAAGGAACTGAACAGCCTAGGAGAAAGGACAGGTGGGGCTGGCAGACAGAGAGAATATATAGAAGAAGTCTGGAAAAAGAGGAAGAAGGAGCCAGAGAAGGAGGAGGACATCAGGGGCTAGCCACTCAGCTACAGAACAATGGAGAAATAAAGAAAGGTATACAGAAATAGAGAAGGTAAAAGCCCAGAGGCAAAAGACAGATGGGTTAATTTAAGAAAAGCTAGCAAGAAACAAGCCAAGTTAAGGCTATGGATTTATAATTAAGAATAAGCCTCTGTGTGTGATTTATTCGAGAGCTGGGTGGTGGGCCCCCCAAAAGAACAAAAACAACCAACAACAATATTACTTCCAACTTAAGAGTGCCTTGTTATGTTTTGGATTGATTAAGAAACATGAACTTCTTGTGACTAGAGAGTTGGCTCAGTAGTTAAAAGCACTGGTTGCTCTTCTGGAGGACCTGAGTTCAAGTCATAGCACCCACATGATGACTAACAACTGCGTATAACTCCAGTTCCAGGGAATTTGAAGCCCTCTTCTGGCCTCTGTGTACACCAGGCGTGCATGTGGTACACAGACGTACATGCCAGCCAAAACACCCACACCCACACCCACACCCACACACCCCTACCTCAAAAAAAAAAACATGAAACCAAATATGGTGGCTCATAACTGTAGTCTTATCACTCAAGAGGCTGAGGCAAGACTGCTGCAAGATAAGGGCATTCTAAGCTATAGAGAGCCTGTCTACACAACAACCAAAAAATAAGATAAAATTAAATTCAACTGTGAGAAAGGTTTTCTCTATATATTAGCAGGCACATAATGTCTTTATACATTATACATTTTACTAACACAGCCATTGTTGAACTAGCTGAACCATAGCCTGTAAGCCATTCTAATAAATCCCCTATATATATTAAATAAATATAAAATATTAGCATATATAATAAATAATATATTTATATTATTTTAAACATAATATAAATTGTAGTGGGTAGCTGTTCCAGCTTTGATCTTGAAACACTGCCCCTAAAGTGACAGCAGGTAACTGCCACACCTGCCTATGACCTGCCCCTGGGGCGTGGCTGAGAGGGAACCCCTTAGCCCCTTCTGGATACCTCGTGGTCCTGGAAGCTGGATGGGACACCAAGCCAGAGTTCTCTTCTGGATGGTACCTCATCTTTCCCTGATCCTGTAACCAACCCCTATTGGATGAATGTAAGTTATCCCAGAAATAAACCTCTCTTGATTACCAGATAAATTACGTGGAATTACCTCATTAATTACAGTAATAATAAATTATATTATAAATCATCTTTATATATTCTATATAGAGTGAATATGTATTATAATATATATATTCATTCTATTAGTTATGTTCCTCTAGAGAACCTTGACTAATACAGTCTCCTTTGATGCCATCTCCAAGACCTACAACTACTTGACCCCTGACCTCTGGAAAGAGACTATTCACTAAGTCTCCTTACCAGGAATTCACTGACCATCTTGTGAAAACCCACACCAGAGACTCAATTCAGAGGACTCAGGCTCCAGCTGTGGTTACCAAATGGGGTTTTTATACAAGAAAAATAAAGCGAATTAAATCTTGTTAAAAAAATAGATAACTAGAAGATACACAGGAACATAAATGAATCAAAATAAAATTCTAGAAAGAAAGCAAGTGACCAAGAAGGGAGGAGAAAGTGCCTCATCTTTCCCTAGGTATCTCCAGGTACGCAACAGACACACATACTATTACTTGGGTTTTTCCCTTGCAAATTGGCTGTTACAAGAATCCATCCAAATATGAACTATAAAGGGTAAGACAGACATGGGGGTACACTCCTGTATTCCTAGGCAGAGGGAGGAGGATCACAAGTTTCAGTCCAGCCTAATAGTGGACTAAGCAGGCTAAGCAGGACTGCATAGCAAGGCTCAGTCTATGAAGAGTAGAGAGAATACTATTTTTATTGCTCTATAGTTTTAGGTGTTGACAATGGCATCTCTAGGGCATCCTATTCACTCTGGAAGTTGCCAGAGTCCTGGGAATACTGGCAGGTGTTAAGGGGTCAAAATTAATATCAAACACTGCCCACTTAGATCTCTGCTTACTATGCTTGTTAAGAAGGCAAAACAGCCGGGCGGTGGTGGCGCACGCCTTTAATCCCAGCACTCGGGAGGCAGAGCCAGGCGGATCTCTGTGAGTTCGAGGCCAGCCTGGACTACCAAGTGAGTTCCAGGAAAGGCGCAAAGCTACACAGAGAAACCCTGTCTCAAAAAAAAAAACCAAAAAAAAAAAAAAAGGCAAAACAGACTATCATTAGGAATAATTTCATTGACTTTGTGTTGGGGTGGGGGGAGACAGCCATGTTTGGTTCTATCCTTGGTCTCTGGGCTATCCAGGCAGTTAGGTTTGGGCTCCCTCTGGTGGCCTCAAGTTGGACCAGTCATTGGTTGACCACTCCCACAAGTTCTGTGCCACCATTTCCCCAACACATCTTGCAGGGAGGACAATTTGCAGGTCAAAGGTTTTGTGGGTGGGTTGATGGGGTTCAGAGACTGAAGTGGCAATCATGGACCCTGTATGGGTCTGAACTAGGTCGTCTACATATACTTTATTGTAGAATATTATTTTAAGATGTGTTACATTTGTTTGTGCTGTGGGCATTTAATGATGCAAAGATGTGTTGCATTCTTTTATGTTGCATTTGTTTACCACTGTGAAGCTGTATTACTTTGCCTGTCTAAAACACCTGATGGTCTAATAAAGAGCTGATCAGTCAATAGCAAGGCAGAAGAAAGGACAGGCGGGGCTGGCAGGCAGAGAGAATAAATAGAAGAAGAAATCTGGGGGGAAAAGAAGAGAAAGTGCAAGAGAACAAGGAGAAGGACGCTAGGGGCCAGCCACACAGCCAGCCAGAATAAGAGTGAAAGTAAGATATACAGAAGAAAAGGAAAAAGCCCAGAGGCAAAAGGTAGATGGGATAAATTAAAGTTAAGGAAAGCTGGCAAGAAAGAAAAAAGCTAAGGCTGGGCATGCATAAGAATAAGCCTCCGTGTGTGATTTATTTGGGAGCTGGGTGTTGGGTCCCCCAAAAGAGCAAAACCAACCAACACCTTATGGTTGTATAGCTTGGTGTTCTTGTGGAACTCCCAACAGGGGAAGTGGGGGTATCTCTGACCGTTTTCCTCCTACCAGGTTGCCTCTTCCGGCCTTGATATGAGGGTTTGTGTCTAATCTTATTGTAACTTGTTATGCCGTGTTTGGTTGATATCCCTGGAGCTGCTCTTTTCTGAAAGGAAACGGAGGAGCAGTGGATGGAGGGGAAATTGCAGGGTCTGGATGTAATGTAAGTGAAAAGAATGAATGAATCAATGAATGGCCAAAACAGCTACTAAGCACTCAAGAAGGCAGAGGCAGGTGAATCTCTGAGTTTGAGGTTAGCCTGGTACAAATAGTGAGTTCCAGGACAGCCAGAGCCACAGTGAGACCATGTTTTTGTTTGTCTTAGGGATAGTAAAAACATATTGCTTCTTCCTTCCCAACTTTAGATTAGCAGGAGAATAAATTTGTAAAAGTTAATTCCTTGGTTTGGAAGAAAAAACCATTAAATTGTTCCCCACCCAGAAATAACCATCCCTTTTCTTTTTTTCTCATTTTGTGTCCTGAGAGTTTACGTGGCTTTGTGTCAGGGCACACAGGTTATCAGGCCTGTGTAAATACTGAAAGGTCAGTCAGAAATATGAGTCATAACCACTTTCAGCTAGCATCCTATTGACTATTGCGAGTCTCATTCCTTCTTTGGAAGTAGCTCAGGAAGTTTGGCAGGACTACATTTTTGTACCCTTTGTGGAGATTCCTCTTGCATTCTGAAATGCTGGTCGGTTTATCAGTCAGTTGACAGGTGTATCTAGTTTTCAACGAAATTCACTACTGTTAGAAATACTTCTGTTGTTGCTCTGACACAGGGTCTCACTCTGCAGCTTGGGTTGGCATCCACTCCTGAGTTTTTGCCTCATCTTCCAAGTACAGAGATTACAGCAACTTCGTGCTCGGAATGTCCCTCGCATGAGAACATTATCAATTAACTGAAACCTCCCTCCATACTGGGGATCAAACTCAGGAGTTCATACGTTCTACGTTAAGTACCAGTGAACTCCATACACCCCCGGCCCCCATACTCCTCTTGAACCACTAAACACTGTTCTGCCAACATTGCCACAATTTTGTGGGCACACTTATAATGTGATGTGAAACATTAGCAACTCCTTCAGGAAACTTGAGCTTTCTCCAAATTAATTCCCATGAGAGTTTTTCCTTCAGCCTGATTCCAATTCTCCTTTCTACACGTTTCAATCTTCAATTTTGTTCCCCTGGATCCCCATATACTCCCCTCTGAATCTCCAATACCTCCTCCATTCCTCTTGTCCACTCCTCCCCACTTCAACTCTCCAGTCACTTTAACTTTGGGCTCTGTGGCTTGCAAAGGACTTGGGCACCACTGAAACTACCTGAAGCTGTAAAGAAAAAAAAAATCAGAAATAGACAACACATGCTATCCACCTGACAGTATGTGGAGACATTCTGGCTGCTGCTAGAGCTCCTTGGTCACTCCTAAGAAATTTAGTCTAGATCCTTCCTAAGACTTACCAATAGTAATCCACAGACAGGGCCCCCAAACTCCCTGTAGGGGATAATACTCATCAGAAGGGCAAAACTTTTTTTTTTTGAAAACTGAGCAAGTAATTTTTTTTCTCACAAACGTAGGTAAAAAGCATTAGCCATATGAACTTCTGTGTGCTAGAAGCAATTTAAGATCCAGCTATTCTTCTCCTAACTACTGTGGCTTGTATTATAGCACCTAACACCTGCCTGAAAGTTTTAGATGAAGCCTGTTAGACCTCTGCATCTGCATGTGTTGTATTTTCTACCTGACTGGTAAATGAATCCTACTCAATTGTCTCAAAGGAAAACACACTATTTTCTCAGAAGTGCATGAAATAACCCAAATGCTTTCCAAGTTCACATGGCTTTGGCAATCCTCATTAAGTAAGAATACTGTTGGTTTGTTTATTCAGCCCGCGAACTGGAACACTGCAAGTTCAGCACACATGCCTTGCTTGCTAAATGGCTGTTGAGTTTGCTGCAGGGTTGTCAGCATCCAAAGTGATGCAGATCCCACAACTTCCCTTCTACCTGGGTTTACGGGTGTGAGTATAAGTTCTCTGAAGAAACAACATTAGTCCTGCAGATTACTTTGTGTGACTACAACACTAGGGCCATGGAGAGGTGTAATACTGCAGATTGAGAGCTAGTATCTGGGACCACCTTCAGTTCTCCTTTATTTGTACATGCACGTGGAAGACAGGTCAGGTCACCTCAGGTGTCTTTCCTCAGGTGTCACGAACCTTAATGAGACAGACTCTCACTGGACTGGAGTTTATCAAGTAGGTTAGGCTGATTGGCCACCACTTTACCTTCCCAGTGCTGGGAGTGCACCACCACTCCCAGCTTTCTAAAAGGGGTACTAGGGATCAAATTTGGGTTGTCACATTTGCAAGGCAAGCACTTTACTGAGCCATCTCCCCAGCCCTTTAGGTTCTTTAAATAGCCATTTACTACCAACCTCTACATCTGACTTAACAGCCTGGTGACTGCTAAGCAAAACTCTGGAATGTGCAATTAAGCACAGCGACCTCTCATTTCCACCAACCCTGAAGTTTAGAATGCTGTGGCATCTGAAACCTATTAAAGAGATGTCCCTGCTCAGTTGTAGTCCACCTACTAGATGCCCCCCACCAGAGGACCCAGTAAGCGGATTGATTTCTAACATTTCTTTTGTTCAGTGACTACAAAAGATCACACAACCTCTTCCACAGTGGAAGAAGTTCCTGGGATTAACGAATTCATATCCTTTGGCCATGGTTGTTTATATGCTGCTCAGAATAAACTATTTTCTTACCCCTAAAGAATAGTTATATATTGCTACCTCTAGATGTTTACGATTTAAACTATACATTCAACCTAAAACCAAATGTACAATGTAGAAGTTCAGTATCCATTTCTTTAGTACTTAAACAAAATCTATTTGGTACTACTAAAGGTGTTAATGGACAAAATAGACATTATAGAAAATGGAAAAATGAAAAAAAGTCCTCTTATCAGTAATTATTTTAAATGTAAAAGAATTAAACACTTTAATTTGGAAAGGGAGAAACTGGGGAACTGGATTTAAAAATATAATCTAACTATAGACTGTCCACAGACACAAACATCATGAAAAGAAAGGGTAGGTGCACAGACAACATATAAACTGTAAATCGATGAGAGCTAAGGTATCTCTACTAATTTCAGATAAAATATGTGAGTGAAAACTCTACACATTACATGACATAAGGAACGACATTATAAGGTGAGGGGTCGATCCATCAAAAGGATGGAATAATTATAAACATAGACACCTATCCCAAAATACACGAAGCAAGAATTGGTAGAACTGAAAGGAGAAATGGTGTGCAACTGCAGCTGAAGATTTCCAAAGACTCCAATGCCCTACAGATAGAAGACGAAGAGGGAAACAGTGAATGGAAATGATTCAAACCTATCTGCCTTCCCAGACATAACATAGAATACTCACTCCACTCAAAACAGCACAGACGCTCTCCTCAAGTCTCCACAGAACATTCTCTAGGCCAGATCATTTGTTAGGCCACACGAGTTTCACGTTTACAAAGAATGTAATGAAACACAGTACTTCTGTCACAAGGTGAAATTAGAAATCAAGGTGAGCAGGAGGGCTCAGAAGATGAATGGTTGCCTCCAAGACTGACAACCTGAAATGGATCCTCAAAATCCATTTGGTGGAGAAAACTGACTCCTGCAAGTTGTCTTCTGACCCCCCCACATGGGCCATCGCACATGCATGCCCACACATATACACATAACATCAAAAATAAATTAATAAAAATGTAATGTAAGGTGTTACCCATGCCTTCAATCCCAGCAACTGGGAAGCAGAGGCAGGCAGATCTCTGTGAGGTTTTGAGGCCAGCCTGGAAAAGATAATGAGTTCAGGTCAACCAAGGCTACACAGAGACACTTTCACCAAAAAAATGTAATTAAAGAATTTGAAATTAAATTTTAAAGAGTATGAACTAAAAATTTAAACTGCATTTGACAATAGGTGTCACTCATAAATTTAATTAAATAAATTTCCTTAAATATGAAAAAAAAGAATTTGAAATTAGAAATCAGCTAACAGGAAAACTAGAAAATTCATACTATATGGAAATTAAACAACATATTTTTTCCAAAAACCAATGAGCTAATCTAAAAATTATTTTAAAACAAAAACACAGCAAACTGATGGGATGCAGCAAAAAAGTATTGAGAGACATTTATTAACTGTAAATGCCTATACTACACAAGATTTCAAATCAACAAGGTAGTTTTATATAAGAACCAAAACAATGGGGGTGAGGTAGAGAGATGATTCCGTCAGTAAAGCGCTTACTGTCCAAGCGTGAGGACCTGAGTTTGAATTCCCTGAACTCATGTAAAAAGCTAGACATGGCAGAGAATGCATATAGTCCCAGAGCTGGACAGGCATAGCCAGAAGCTCTGAAGCTTGCCGGCCAGCCAGTGTTGCTGAATTGGTGAGCTCCAGGTGCAGTGAAAGCCTGTCTGAGAAACTAAGAGCACTAGAGAAAGATATCCAACACTAACTGCTGTTCTCCACTTGTACACACACACACACTTCTGCTGCTGGCACACACAAGAACACATACATGACACACACAAAAACAGAAGGAAAATAATTAAACTCAAAGACAAAGATATGAGAGGTAATATATGAAAAATGAATACAATAGAAAATGCAAAGGCTCTAGCCACTAAACCTGGCAAAATGAGTGTGAGCCCCAGAATCCACATGGTGGAGAACCAACATCCACAAGTTGTCCTCTGATCTCCACATACAATGTTGTACGTACATACACAATGTGCATACACACACACACACACACAATGAAAAAATAAAATAGTGTTAAAAGCTTTTTTTTTTCGAGACAGCATTTTAATAGAAACATATCAGCAAGCATCTGAAGCAAAACCACAAGTGACTCATTTATGTAACCTCACCACTCAGGAGAGAGATGGAGGCTAGACTGCCTCAAGTTTGAGGTTAGTCTGGGCTACAGAGTTCCAGGCTAGCCCTGTGAAACTATACTAACAAACAAACAATGCCCCCAATAGAAAAGAAAAAGAGAAATCCAATCAATAACCAAAAGCCTTCACCAAAAGAAAGGTCCAGAATCATACTGCTTCTCAATATAAAAATTCTATTAATATTTAAAGGAGGGTATTAGTATTTAACAGCCAACTCTTCTCTATGTCTTCCAAATATTAGAAGAATAAACAGTAGCTCCTATTATGAAGCCAGTATTACCTGGTATCAAAGATACAGTAAGCATACTACGGGCTGCTGAGATGGCTCAGCAGACAAAGGTACAAAACTGGTGGAGGTCAACCCCTGGGACCCACATATTGGAAGAAAGGAGACTCCTGCAAGTTGTCATCTAAGGTCCATATAAGCATCTTGGCACGTACACAACCCCCACCAAATATCATAAAATACTTTTAGAAAGAATACCACAGACAAGTATTTCTTATGAACACTTATGCAAAAATTCTCAAGACTATAGGCAAATCCACATCAAAAAAGGTGGTGTTTTACTAAGTAAGAGTAGAAGAATTGTTGCACATATGAAAAGGAATTCAATGTAGTACACATTAACACAATGAAAGAAAATACCACAATTATCTCAACTAGTACAGAAAGCTAGTTGATAAAGTTCCACATGGTTTAATGATTAAAAATCAAACTCCGGGCCGGGTGGTGGTGGCGCACGCCTTTAATCCCAGCACTTGGGAGGCAGAGCCAGGCGGATCGCTGTGAGTTCGAGGCCAGCCTGGGCTACCAAGCGAGTCCCAGGAAAGGCTCAAAGCTACACAGAGAAACCCTGTCTCGAAAAAAAAAAAAAATCAAACTCCGGGGTTTGGAGAAATGGTTTGGTGGTTAAAAGCACTGGCTGCTCTTGCAGAGGACCTTGGGTTCAATTCCCAGAACCCACATGGTGGCTCACAATTGTCTGTAATTCCAGTTCCAGGAGATCCAATGTCCTCCTCTAGCCTCTGCAGGTAACATGAATGTACATGTGGCACATGTACACATGCCAGCAAACACTCATACATATAAATATGAATAAATTATTTATAAAAATAAAACTCCAAAAACTAGGACTGAAAAGAAACTTCCTATTCTCATAATGGGTATTTATGAAATTCCTACAAAGCTATTGACTTGACACGACTCTATTCAAAGTTGTATTAGAAGCTCCAGTTACACACTAGGCTTACATACCAGGCAAGAGGAAGAAAGCACCCAAACTAGAAAGAAACTCTTTGTAGATGGTTAAGATGCTATGAATAAAAACCACCAAAATATATTAGCACCAACAAGTCAATGAAAAAAATGGAAGATACAAAACTATTATATAAAATATCAGTTATAGATGGTTATATAGACTGGCAATGCATGTGTAAGTTCAGAAAATAATCTCATTCATAAGAGCATTAGAGTAAAATATTTGGGTATGTTTAGGGAGTAACATAAAACTTTACATGGGAAGTACAAATCTAACTGAAATTTTAAAGACCTAAATATACATCTTATAGTCATTAGGAGACTTAAAAATACTAAGATGGCAATACTCTTCAAAGACATTCCTATCAAAACCTCCAAAAGCCTTTCTACAGAAATAGAAACATTCCTGCTAAAGTTCACATAGAATTGCAAGTGACCCAAGTAGATAAAATCATCTCACAAAGGAAGAGCAAAGATGGAATTCACACCTCCTGACTAAATCTATTACAGAGCTACAGTAATCAAAATAGTGTAGTACTAGCATAATGACTCAACACATAGACTCTGACGGGTGTAGTGGTGCACACCTTTAATCCCAGTACTTGAGAGGTAGAGGCAGGCCAGACAGGGTTACATAGTAAGACTCAAAAAACCTAAACAAACAAAAACCAAGCCAACCAAACCAAACAAAACCAAAACCTGAACACTAAAAAGAAAAAAAATAAGCCAGGTGGTGATGGCACACTCCTTTAATCCCAGAACTCAGGAAATAGAGGCAGGCAGATCTCTAAGTTCAAGTCTAGCCTGGCCTATAGAGCAAGTTCCAGGACAGCCAGAGACACACAGAGAAACTCTGTTTCAAAACAAAACAGAACAAAATCCTGAATGAACAAGAATCTGCCAATCATTTCTTCAATATACCAAAAGCAACAAAAGAAAAAAAAGTTAAAATTTATTACTCTAAAAGTAGTAGAGTAATAAATTTAACTTCACTACAATTAAATACTCTTGGACTGGTGAGACAGCTCAGCAGGTTAAAGGCACTAGGCAAGCCTGACAACCTGAGTTCAATCCCTGCTATCTACAAGGTAGAAGGAAAGAACAAACTCTTTTTTGTTGTTGTTGCTTTGGAGACAATTTCACTATGTAGTCCTGGCTGTCCTCGAACTTGCTCTGTAGACCAGGCTGTTCTCAAATTCAGAGATCCACCTTCCTCTGCCTTGCAAGTGCTGGGATTAAAGGTGTGCAGGTATGCACCACCACCATCTGGTGAGAATGAGCTCTTACAAGTGTCCTCTGACTTCCATATGTGCCATGGCACAATGTGCGTACACACACACACACACACACACACACACACACACACACACAAATGTAATAAAAATTAAATACTTTGTGCAAAGGATAGAGAAGACAACTTTTAACTGGATAAAATATTAGCAAACTACTCTATTTGATAAGAATCTAGTATCTGAATATATGAACAAGTCTTATAATTTAGTAACAAAAGAGAGACACCCTATTTGAAAATGGCCAGTGTGGAGACATTTAAGAGAAAAGCTACAAATGGCAAATAGATGATATGTCAAATTTTTAGTTATTAAATAAAATTTTCAAATGTCATGAACCCACTTCACATCATCTAGGATGGCCATAAGAAGACAATAGAAAACACCATACATTGATAAGGCTGCAGAGAAATTGGAACTCAGATGCTACTAGCAGCAGTGTAGTTTGAAGATTTCTTAAGTTCAGAACAGAATCACCATGTATCTCAGCAGTTTCATTCTGTGTATATTCTCAAAAGATTGTGAAATAAGGAATTAAACAAGTGTTTATACAATCCCTAAAAAGTGGAAACAACCCAGATGCTTAACTACTTTCAATAGAGTATAGTATATATAACATATATGTATATGTAGATACATATATATGTAATTCAGTTATAAAAGGGAATGAATGCTTGACATGAATGAACCTTGAAAAACATGCTAAATGAAAGAAATCCAACATAAGTCACAGTTCCAGTGATGTAAGATATCTAAAGGAGGCAAATCCAGATGAAGAGGGGTTAGTGGTTTCTCGGGGCTGGGTAGAGAAGAAATGGAAAATAATTGCTCAATAACGGGTGCTGAGCTTCCTTCTGAGGTGATGAAAATGTTCCGAAACTGCAGGGTGATGATAACTGCACAACACTGAACACACTAAATGTCTCAACTGGATATTTTAAAATGGTTAGCCTGGTAAATTTTATGTTTATTTTACAATAGAAAATTAAAAACAAAGTTGAGAGATGTTATTATAGGAATTCGAGGGTGAAAAGATGGTTTTGTAGCTTGCAAAACTATTAAGTTCTAATGTGTCTAATAGTATACATTCTTATATTCTATAGCGAATAAAAAAGTTGTATAAAATAATTTTTTTACTGTGCTAGACATTATTTCTAAATTTTAACTATAAGTGGATAATTTGTCCACTCAAAAGGAAAAATACACTTTATTCTAATAGCAGGAAGAAAAAAATAATTGAACAAAGTATGTGATTTGAACCAGATAATTCCAATGTAAAACGACAGTTGGGTTTTTTTTTTCCGTTTTTCAGACAACTTGCACTATGCAGCCCTAGCTGGCCTGGAACTGACAAAGAGATCAATCTGCCTCTGCCTTCCAAGTGCTGGGATTAGTGGTGTGAGCCACCTACACTTGACCTAAAGCAAGGTTTTTGTAGGCAACTGGCAAAAATTCTTTAGTGAAGCTTTAGGAAAGGACATTTTATAAAGTGTAATTACACAAGGTCCCATAAACCCTTGGGTCCTTCCTCTTAAACTGGTTTGGCAATTTTATGTGAATGAGAGAATGAAATATGCAACATTTTCTATGTGCAACATTAAACAGTGTGGTTTTGAAAAAGACAAAAAGCATACAAATAATGATGTGTGGAACAAGACAGGGTAGCACACAGCTATAATTCCATCACTTAGAGCCCAAGGCAGGAAGATCACAAATTCAAGGCCAGCCTAGGAAACACAGCAAGACTCTTGTCTCAAAAAAAACATCGAGTAACATCTATGATGGTATGCTGTCCAGAACAGAAACGATTAACAGAATATCAGGCACTCTAACAAAATAAGCACCATCTCTTCTTCCAACTTCAACCTAAACTACTTCTATATTGACATTATGAAACTGCTGACTTTGAAAGTTTGACCAAAAAAATGTTTATACTTGAGCTTGATTTTTCTAAAGTGGCAATAATTGTCTACTTTGAGAATGCCGGGAATTTTACTATCTTTTTACTATAGCCTCCTCCACAGTGTCTCAAAACTACCAACAAAATAACGAAGAGAATGTATAAAAATAAGCGAATGTGAACTGTCAAATGTGAATTAAGGAAGTCATCAGGAAGATTTTGTTTTCTAGCTTTATGATTTTCTCACAATATTTGGAGTTTAAAGATCTTCCCCAAGAAACCTTTTTAAAATAAAAGTTTTATTGGAGAAAAATAGAACCACCACATACACAGGGGAATAAAAGCATAAAAATTCAACCGATACAGAACAACTGAAACTCACAATTATGCAATGTAGTTTGCCATTACTTTTCAGTTTCTTAACCAGCTTCCCTTAATAGTCTGGCTAGTTTTTCAGCTGAAACAGCATCAAATTTTCAAAGAATTAAGAACCCCAGAAAAGGGACCCATTCTCAAGATAAAGAATGTGGGATCAAGAACCTCCTAGTAGGAACAAGTCTACCTAAATATTCCTTAGATTAACTAGTGAGTGGTGTAATAGTCTCCATATCCCAGAGACCAACAAGGATTAATCAGAACACTGATGTTGACGGTCCAGTAAACATAACAGTCACATTTCCTTGTCAGAAGAGCTCCTGTAAGGAAATCGGAGAGGAGCTGGACAAAAATATACGAAATAGCTGCTCGAAAAGAATTGGGAAGCTAATTCTAAATATTAATATATAGTCAAACAGTGTGCAAGTTGATGCATTAGAGAAATGGGCAACTTAAAAAAATACAGAGAGCTGGCCACAGGTCTTTGAGAATTCAAGAGAACCATCAATAGTAGACATAGAGCCCCAAATCTCCTAAGCTGAAGGTTAAGGTCTAAGCAGTGCCCCTAACTGGCTCCAGAAAGACAAGGAAATATGCTGCTGGATAAAGCACTGAAGAAGTTCTAATTCAAAAGCAAACACTAAAACTGTCTGCTTCTTTCCCATAATCAATTCCCTTCATAGAAAAAAGAAACCAGGAAGCAAAGCAAAACCTCACATTTTGAATTTGAAGAACAATACTTTTGTTATTCTGTGTGTGTGTGAACAATTTGGGGACATTTCCCTGAAAAGCAGGTGTCCAGTGGCTATGAGAACTCTTAAATTCAAGCAATTAAAAAAAAAAAAAAAGAATACAGAACTTGACATTTTCAAATAAGGAGTGTGTAAGTGAGACAAGGGAGAACCATATGTAGAGTTTCTCCAAGTCAGGAGGTGGATGAAAGTAAAAGCTTTGTTTACCAACAAAGAGAAGAGATGCTTCAAAAAAAATAAAAAACCACTTCAGTAGAAAACACTGGAATGCAAATTGCAAATCCTAGGAAGCCTCTAACAGTTGACAATTGGCCCAAGTTAAAGACAAAATGATGCAAACAACATTTAAAGACTGAAGCATGATGAAATGTCGCTGGTGATTTTTGCTGAAATTTATAAAACAGGTTGATTTTGGTCTGTGATTTTCATACTGTATTCATTTTTAATAAAAAGAACTGGATTTCCCCCTCTTACTATGTCCTTCTAGTATGAGATGATCAGCAATTTTTCTATTTTATCTATTTTAATAAGTACCTGTTAATCAGCACAGTAAATTTGGGGCTAAGTCTTATGTACACATCCCATACTCATAAATGGAAAACTTTAGGATGTGAATATATAAGGTATTATGGAAGTAACTGTCACCCTACTTGAAAAACTTGTTTCCAAATAAGGTTTCTTAACCAATCCCTTCAGTGTAACAGAATGCCAACAGCAAAAACAACCTATTTTTCTTTTCAAGGGAAACCATAAAATGGGTGAACAACCAAGTCCAGGGTGGTTTTTCTATATGATAAATACATCCAGAACTCTGTACAGTAAATAAAGTTTGCATGCAGTTTAAGTATCTTTAAGTGACTTTTAAGCAAATAAACCTTTTGCTTCATTGATGATGTATAAGAATCCCCCTCCCCTCTTTAATGGCCATAGGGTTCTCTTCCCCTGTTCCAAAAGGAATCATGAAGACCGAGTACTTTCTTAAAGAGTTTTCTGCATATCATACTAAATAACATGCAAAGAGTTCAACAACATTCTTCTTAAAGGTTAAGTATTACTCTTTAAAATGGGCATGTTAACCACTGAGAAAAGTCCACGCAACTATTTCCATTACACTGCTTCATTTGGTCATTGGAAGTATAAAAGAAGTCAAATAATATGAGATTCAACAAGTTAGTTTATCCATTGGCTACAGCATATGACAACAAATGTTCCAAGGCTAACATTCTATGCAATATAGTTGTACTGATTTGGGTTTTCTTTATCTCTTTCCATGTAGTCCCGGTCAATTAGGGATTCTATTCTCTTCTTTAAATCTGCAGGCTGTAAAAGAAAACATATTTTCAATGCAAAGCTCATAATCAACATAAGCCCATCTGCCAACAACCCATCAAAAAAGAGAACAAAAGGCCCTAGGAGTCAGGCAGATCTCTGTGAGTTTGAGGCCAGCCTGGTCTATACATAGCAAGTTTCAGGACAGCCAGAGCTACACAGTGAAACACTGTGTTTAAAAAAAAAAAAGAGGAGGGAGCGTGAACAAAAGCAGGTGTGGTGGCACCTGACTATTACCCTAGTTCAGGAGGCTGAGATAGGAGGACCACAAGTTTGAGGGTAGACTGGACCTTGTCAGTCAGATCCTGTCTTAATCCCCCATCAAGATATTTGTTTACACACTACATATATATTATACTACCATACTCCTATCATATCATTATATAATATTTCCTACTAATTTATTTTTACTACATTTTTTGATTTATTTTTATGTATATGGGTGTTTGGCTTGCATGTTTGTCTGTGTACCACATGTTACCAGTATCCATGGAAGCCAGAAGAGGGTGTCAGATCCCCTGGAACTGGAGTTAAAGATGCATTAGCCATCATGGATACTAGGAATCAAACCCAGGTCCTCTATAAGTGAAGTCATTGCTCCTCTCCTTCCCTTCCCTCCCTCCCTCCCTCCCTCCTTCCTTCCTTCTTTTTGGTTTTTGAGACTGGGTTTCTCCAGCACCCACATCAGGTGGTTTGCAACTGCCCGTAACTCAAGCTCCATGTGGAGCTGACACATCTGTACACAAGTAAACACCCACATAGAGATACATAATTAAAAATAAAATCTTTTAAAAAATTATAGCCTTGCATGGATAATTAATTATACTGATCTCTTGAATGATAAAAAGCTACTATATTGTGTATATGGCCCATAAAAGTAATAAAAGCATTCTTTGGTATGAACAGGTAACTGGTTCTAGAACCCTGACATACCAAAATCTGCCAATGTTCAGTATTTGCATATAAATTCCTGCTATCTTCTAGTACAGTTTAAAATGATCTTGGCCAGGTGTATTGATACATGCTTACAATCCCAGCAATGGAGAATTTGAGGTAAGAGGATGACTTTTGAGGCCAGCCTGAGCTACACAGTCAGACCCTGATATAAAAAAATCAAATATTTCCACATCACTTACAATACTCAAAATTCTTATGCTGTTATTTATAGTTCAAATACAAACAAAACCAAAAGCCAAACAAATGAATTAGCTGGTTTTGTTTGTTTTTTGAGACAGGGTCTCTCTTTGTAGTCCTTGGTGTCCTAGAACTTACTACATAGACCAGGCTGGCCTCGAACTCAAGAGATCCACCTGCCTTTGCCTCCCCAGTGCCAGGATTAAAGGCGTTCAAAACTACACCCAGCCAGGTAATGCATTTTTTGTTTGTTTGGTTTAGTTTTGGTTTGTCAAGAGAGGGTTTCTCTGTATAACAGCCCTGGCTGTCCTGGAACCAGCTGGCCTTGAACTCACAGAGATCCACCTGCTTCTGCCTCCCAAGGGCTGGGATTAAGGGCATGCCCCACCACTGCCTGGGCTAGCTAATGCATTCTCAAAAGATGTTTTCAACCTTTGGTTTATTGAAGTCACAGATATGGAATCGATGGCTATGAAGGGCTGATTTCAAAGTCAGCCGTGGAACACAGTAAGACCCTAACGCAAAAACAAAAGATAAAACAAAGAAGAAAAATAGACAGGGAAGTAAAATTCCATTTAATAACTCCAAATGGCTTTGGCTTAGTAATGATCAAAGTATAGTGAGTGATCTCCATTCTAGCATTAGTAAGCACTCTTGCTGGAGGTGAAATGATTAGTTGAGCATGTGTGCAAGTGTGGTAATGAGGAGGCAGTTTGAGGTTTGAAGAAGCAACCTACCTTATTAAAAGTAATAGCTACTACATACTTACATACCAAACTTATTACTAAGTGTTTTATACTTCCCATCTCATTTAAGCCTCAAAATAATAGTACGAGCTAAGTATAATTATCAATTCCAAACAAGCTCAGCAAGATTAAATGACTTATTAAAGTCCAAAGCTGCTAGGAATCCTAACAGCCGGAGTCTATGCAACCTCTACCAAATGTTTCTTATTACAAAAGTTTAGAAATCATTTTAAAATTTGGAAAATAGTCCAGTACACTACCTTCTTGTCTAAACACCTTTATTACTGGACATTTGTATTGGAACAAGCCAATGTATTGACCAAGTTCAGTTTACTAGAACATATTGTTAAGACATTTTCAAAAGACACTAAAAGTCCTTTAGCACTAAGACCCACCCAGCAGCCTCTGTAACAGATTTGAGAAGACATTTATATAATGTAACTAAACAAGATATAAGTCAATTTAATAACGAAATATGTCAATTGTCAAGGTATCTACAGAAAAGTAAGACTCAAAAGATAGAGTGAATTCAAAAATTTCAAAGCCATATTTACTCAGTAAACTTTCAAGTACAGGGAGGAGCTTTTGTAAATTGTTTCCCCAATTTATCACAGTTGTATACATATACCAACAATATTCTTTTGTGAATCACATGTATGACTATAGGAAATAAATCTTGTTCCAAATGGCTTTATGCCTTTAATCTATATTTGCAAGATTAGTGTCTAAAATCTAATGTATTCTCTTTCATTTATAACAAGTCCCAGTATGGAGACACAGAAACACCTACTTTTACTGGAAATTTTAGCTGATTGTAGACCTCTGAAACAAGAAGATTGTGGCTAAGTGTTTTTCTCATCTTCATAATTCGGACAATCGCAGCATCAATTTGGTATTGTCTATCTTGAAATACTCTTTCTGTAGTGCTTGCTTGTTCTTCAACCTAAAAAAAGTTTTCAAACAAAGTCAATTATTAAGACAAACTGTACATCATGGACATAACAGTGTTGCTGTTCTAAAGGCACTGACTCATCTAAATGGGACCTTATAAATACAGACACAAGAAGAGGAAAAAACTTCACAAATATAGCTCCTTTCTGTTCTAATCATACTGCCCTGTACCAATAAAGCAATGCCTATAGAGGTTGACAGAAAAATACCACCTTTGAGGACACAGGAGATAGACTCAGTTGGTCAAGTGTCTGCCCTGCAAGTATGAGGACCTGGTTTTTAAATTTAATTTTCATGAACTCATGTAAAAACAGATAAACAGATTCCAGGAACTCAAAACCTAGCCGGCCAAGCCTATTAGTGAGTTCCAGGCAAGTATGAGACCACGGCAAGAAACAAGGTGGATAGCTCCAAAGGAATGACACTCGAGATTGTCCTCTGGCCTTCCCTAAAATTTAAAACGCTCACACTCATTGATCCAAATTTACTTCCATGAATTCATCTTAAGGAAAAGATTAGAGATTATGATTTAGGTACAGATTTTTTTAAATGGCCACATACAAGAATATTATGTAGCTATTTAGCATTGTGTTGATTTTTAAAATATGTGTGGGGGTATGTACATTGAGTGAGTGTGGTTGGGGATGTAAGAGGACAACCTTGGGCATCAGGTGCCTTTCACAAACAAATCAAAACACAACCAAACAACTTTAAATCATCTCTAGACTGACTATAATAAATAATACATCACAAATAGTTTATAGTTTTTTTTCAAGACAGGGTTTCTCTGTGTACTTTTGGACCTGTCCTGGAACTTGCTTTATAGACCAGGCTGGCCTTGAACTCACAGAGATCTGCCTGGCTCTGCCTCCCGAGTGCTGCGATTAAAGGCGTGCGCCACCACTACCCAGCTACAATTTTTTAATCTGTAAATTTCTACTATAAACACACATAAACCTAATACAGTAGGACAAGAGAGCAAAAGGTTTACCGTTTCTTTCATTTGGATTTGATTGATCTTTATCCTGAATAGTTTGTGTTTGAAGTCGTCATTACAAATGAATTTGTCACCATCTTCAATATCTTTGCCCTTTGGATTTTTAGCCAGAACTCTAGCTTTGCCACAGGCTAGTGACTGCAGTGTTCTCCTTAATTCTCCATCCTCTGAAGAAGTAATGGTTAGTCATTTGTTAGTAGCATGCAGAACACTACATCCAACATCAATTTGATTTCTACACATTCTCTATTAAACTGTGTCTTTTTTCCCAAGGTCATCAACACCTGCTCTTGGTGCTATCCAATAACAGTTTTTTTTCTAGTTGTCTTCTAAAAGCATTGTCACCCCATGCAGACAACTACTAAAACTTCTGATGCAACATTTCACTTCTCTCAAGTCAATCACTAAAAGGACACTCCACATTGTAGATGGAAGTTTCTGTCCCACCTGGTCCTGCAGCTGTTCAGTCTCAAATAAACACACAAAGGCTTATACTAATTAGAAACCGTTTGGACTATTGCTCAGGCTTATAACTAACTAGCTCTTATGCTTAAATTAACCCATAATTCTTGCCTATGTTTAGATATGTGGTTTGGTATCTTTTCTCAGTTCAGCATTCTTATCTTACTTCCTCTCCATCTGGCTGGAGACCCCGTTTCTCCTTTTCTCTTCCCAGCCTTCAACTAGTCTGGTCACCCCACTTAACACCTCCTGCCTGGCTACTGGCCAATCATCATTTTTATTAAACCCATAGGAGTGACAAATCTTTACAGCATACAAGAGCATTATCCCACACCAACACTTGGCTGTTTTATTATCATTCCAGTATGTTTTATTCTCCATTAACCCTCACTTCATTGTTAATGATGATAATACTACTAACCTAATCCAATGAACACCCTAGAATTATCTTTTAAGTTTTCCTTCTCCTTCATTCCACTATGGCTGTAGTAACTCCATTGCTGTTGGAATCATTTTACCAGAAGCCCATTCGGACTTTATGTCAGAATTATCTCTATAGTTTCTAGACTAGAATGTTTTGCTGTTCCAGGTGGCTGGCCCTATCAATGCCAGGAGTTGTTCAAATAGGTTATTTCCTTTAAGTCATATGTTTTGAGTCACTATAGCAGAGGCTTCAGCTGTATCCATCAGTCTATCTATATATCTTACCTATTGGATTCTATAGCTCACCATTCTAAGCTACCAACTTTTTATACTTCCTACCCACACCACCCAAGCCTTTCTCACACTATTTCCTTTATTTCATATGCCTTCTCTCCAACCAAAATTTGAAGGCCCAACTCAAGTCCCACTCCTTCCACAATGATCTCTTGCTTAACATACTTCTTGTTAGAACTATATACTGGTACTTACTGGTTTTGAAATTGCTAAGAATACAGAGGAAGGGGCTGGAGAGACATCTCACCATTGAAGAGTACTTTCTGGTCTTTCAGAGGACCAGATAGATACCAGTTTCCAGCACCTACATGGTGATACACAACTCAAGTTCCAGGGGATACAATGCCCCCTTCTGGCCTCAACAGGTTCCTACCCATGCAGGCTCATAACATAAACATAAATAAATGAATGAATCTTTAAAAAAAAAAAGAGTACAGAGGAAAGGATTACTTCCTTGTATCACCCAGAGCTCTGAACACAGTGACTGCACAGAGTAGAGAACTACAATTGCTTGATATTGACAGATGCAATACAAACCTATCCCAGTAGCTTGCTTAATCTCTTCTAAACTGAATTCCTCCCCTTCATTAAACATTAGCAGCACCAGGGTTTGAAAAAGAGAGACCTGAAGTTCTTTTTTGCCCTGTTAAGAGAAAAAGCAGAGGTTAGCCTAGTTTAAAAAAAATGAAAAATTAATAAAAAAAATCTCTTCTAGGAAAAGCATTTTTAATTAGTTAGTTAAGAAGCACAGATTAACATTATCCAAAACTCTGCTTCAGGTGGCAATAAAATGTACAGTTTGAGGTTGGTTTAGATATGATTCCACAAAAAATGAGGTGAAGGATTAGTTAGCCTATTAATAGCTTTTTTAAAATAATCCTTATTAAAACAGAATAAAGTAATGGAAATAACTCAGTCCCTGTGTATCAATATAAATATTCATCATTAAGCAGCAAGAAATTACTACTCTGAGTGCATTTTTTCAGACAGGGTTTCATGTAGTCCAGACTAGACTTACTTGCTATTTAGCCAAGTATGTCCTTGAACTCTCAATCTTCCTGCCTCTATCTTCCAAGGATTACAACCCTGTGCCACTATGCCTCACTTTCAAATGTATTTTGACTTTGTTAAGATCAGTAATGAAGAGCTGTAGGAATTTTTTTAAAATTGCCTTATCTCTCACTCTGTTCTCTAGCTTCCAGTAACATGATTTCTGACAAGACAGTGTGAACTCTGCATCCACAAGTAGAGAAAGACTATTGTTTTCAATTTTAGAGAAGGCCAACTCAATTGTTGAAAAGGTGACCATCTTAAAAAACACAAAGCTAAAAAAAAAAAAAAACACAAAGCTGTAACAAGCTACCACTGTTGCCAAGTGGTGTCAAGGCCACACTTAGAAAACAGCAGCTTGAACCTTCAAAATAAGCGTCTTGACTTCCATAAAAGATGAAGGCAGAAATTAAGTTTTGGGAATATCACTTACCTCTTTAAATTCAGCTTTTAGCACACAGTGTCCCAAAGTTGACTGCCACTGGAGTTTCCTGCCACTGTGTTTGCCTAAGTAAAATGTCTTGAAAATTTCCTGAAGCTTTACCATCTACAGCAAATAAAAGAAGTGTTTCTTTAAGCTGCATATGCAAGAGCACCTTCAGAGGTTTTTTACTCATTTATTGGATCATGAGGTGGAGTGTACACGCCACAGGATGCTCAGGAAGGTCAGAGGACAACTTTCAGGAGTTAGTTCCCTCCTCCCGCTTTGTGGGCCCTGGGGATTGAACTTCAGAGTTCAAGCTCTGGGTGTTAGGTGCCTTCACCCCTAGGCAACCTCCATGACCTCCCTCTCACCACTCATATTTAAGAAATTTTTCCCCTGTGAGCGCCTTTCACAGGCCCCTGTCTGTCCCTTAAGGTTTGGATTCTCTTTGTGTGTTGCTGTGTGAAGACATTTGGAACTTCTGTCGACCAGGAATTACTCATCTGGTGAACTCAAATGTGCAGCACTATTCTGGATTGAGTGGCAAGTGCTACTAAATTTGAGTTTCCCCTGTGAGCACCATTCACAGGCCCCTGTCTGTCCCTTAATTAAGGTTTGAACTCTCCTTCTATAGTGTTCACTTACTATCAATATATTAGATGGGAGGGGGTACTAATATATGCAAACTCTAGGTACAGTGGGAACTCCAGGCTTAGAGAACTAAGTGGTCAATTTCAGCTTTATAGACTTACTAAAATTTAAACTTTTTTTTTTTTCCCGAGACAGGGTGGTTTCTCTGTGTAGCTTTACGCCTTTCCTGGGACTCACTTGATAGCCCAGGCTGGCCTCGAACTCACAGAGATCCGCCTGGCTCTGCCTCCCGAGTGCTAAAATTTAAACTTTTATGTGTCTGCAGCACGAGCATGAATCCAGATGAAGGCATCAGATCCCCTGGATGTGGGTGATTTTTAATTCTAATGTTGGCAATTTTGGGTTTCCACATTTTAACTCAGTAAAGATCAATAAAATCTGGTTCTTTTGGCAAAAAAAAAAATTTATTCATGTATTTTTTTAGGTATGAGTACTCTGTCTGCATGATAGAGAGAGCTTCAGATCCCATTATAGATGGTTGTGAGCCACCATGTGGTTGCTGGGAATTGAACTCAGGAACTTGGGAAGAACTGCCAGTGCTCTTAACTGCTTAGTCATCTCTCCAGCCCCCTCTCACCATTCTTAACCCCATCTAAAGTAACTTCTGATAGCTTTCATGATTATCCAGTAGGTATCAATCTCTTTAATATAAGGTCAAAATCTCCCCAATGTAACAGCGCTTGGTGATCTTTACACTCTTTTTAGCTCTTCTGCACTATTTAATCATTCCTTCACCTCTGGTGACTTGGGCTTCTATATTCTACTGACTCCTTTCTCTTACTGCTGCTTCTGCCCAAGTTTCTTTAGTAGGTTCCTCTTCTTACCATCTGCTAAATGTGAGCCTTTCTAAAGTTTGAGCTCCACCCTTTCCCTTCAACTTCACCATATTCTTTCCTTAGGACACTTTCCATAGAGGACTCTCAGTATCTTTCTTTATTCAACCTTCTAGGTTTTGGTCCTGAGTGGAATTGTTTCCAGCGCATTAAGGGATACTCATGTATCATATTTACCAGTCCTGCCTTCAGGTGAAATATGTACAATATTTTTTTTGACAGCTAAGATTATTATTAAGAGGTTCTAAGTTAGAAATAGAAGAATAATTGGGGAAAATAGGACTAAATTTAGAGACCTACCTTCATTAATATGTTCAAGTGGACTTGAAAGTTGAAGTAAAAGAATAAAATATTAACACTCATTTTGTTGGTATGTTTGCTGACATAAGCCTTTAAAAGGCATATATTTTCAAATGAAAAGCAGAAAAAAGTGTGATTTCTATGCCTATAGCTTAGGTCTGAAACAGTTAATCTTACCTCTGGTGGCAAATGGACTTCCATAGGCACATATGTTGGCCAGTAACCCATTGTCAGGATATTCACAGTTAATTCAATATTGCCAGGTACATTCTGGTTCTGCATATACTATAAAAAGATCAATATACACACTGAGATTACAAAAGTATATACATCATACCATAATTAATTGACTCATTTAAGAATTTCCTTATTCTAAAAATATATGTGAATACTAACCATCCTGAAAATAAAGGCAACTAACTATTGAGACTTGAAATGAAGGTTACACAAAATGCAGTAGACAAATACACAAGTGGCTATTTTGATACAGTGGCATACAAAAATGCCATTAAAACATCCTAGGCATCTTCTCACAAAAGCTGGGGCTGTTATAGCATCTCTTCTCCATTCTTTTCCCCCAATGCTACCTGTAGTCCCCACCTTTGGAGGCCCCTACATGGATTGAACACCTTGCAGCAACTCCCATTCCTCACCCCACCAGCCAGCCCAAGTCTCTGGTTTTTCAACTGCTCCATTCCCTGTTTGAAGGTGGTAACCTGAAGTGGGAAAGGAAGAAGGGGAAAGGGCAAGGCAGGCAATTCCTACTCTGCAGCTACTGTAAGATCCATGATCCTACTGACTCTGAACTTTCTCGATCAAGTCCTTCAGTTCCGTTTACCACCTTCAATACAGTGGTCAAAAAGTCATTACTGAAACTCTCAGAGTGTAAAATCTAATTTGCCATCACTATTGTCTAGTTCTTACTACTACTGCTGTCTGAGACAGGGTCTCACTCTACTGCCCATATATCATTATTTCAGCATCCAAAGTAGCTGAGACTGCAGTTATAAAAACTACATCTGGTTATATTCTTAAAATATTTTAAAACAAAAAAAATATTTTACAACAACCTGCTATCCATGTCTTCAAAACTACAGTTCCAGCTTCTCATCTCAAATGTCCCCACAGATATTATATACCACTCTCCACCTTTTATCACCTCACCTCTCTCCCATTACAAGCTCTGAACATGCAAATCCTCCAACCTTGATTAGATGTCAAAAAAAGCCCTGATCATACTGTCTAACTATAATTCTTCTTACACTAACTTTAGTCTAATACATTTTACTTATATTTCTGTCTTATTCTAGGTGTTTATTAAGACTAAATCCTCAAGTAGGTCAAATGTATTTACATTTCATTGATGACATTTTTCTTCTACTGTACCCTTTAAGTTGCTATGAAGTTATTTGTAACAAATATGTTTCTATTTATCCTCTTCAATATGGACCGCCACAAAGGCATAACTTAAATATCCTTAAGTTCAAGGAATTAAGTAAGAGTTTAACTCACTTTTACCTGTTTGAAGTGAATCATGATGTCTTTGGAAAGCTCCATGTCTTTAAACATCCCTTCAAGCTTGCTGGTGAATGCAGCTCCACATTCTATTGAAGATGTTTGTATATTTATAATATTTCAAGATAGTACAAAGTATTTAAAAATCAGAAAATAAAATGCAAATCTTACTTGGGCATAAAATATGATCTGTAACTACTGGTAAGAACGAAAATAAATTCTTACCTCCCAGTATGTGCCCTACTAATTCAGAGGCAAACTCTTTAATCCTATAGCAACCTTATCTACTTTCAAGTATATTTGGGAACTTTTTATACAAATAAACAGAAGAATAATTCTTTATCTTTAAAAAAAAGCCAACAATTGTGGACATCAACAAGAGGCTAGGACCTTCATAAACTCACTTAACTTATGTGTGTGTGTGTGTGTGTGTGTGTGTGTGTGTGTGTGTGTGTGTGTGTTAGAGGGTCAGGGAATGTGTGTATAGGTGTGTGCACCCATTCATGCATATAGAAGCCAGAGGACATTGGCTATACTGCTCTACCACACTCTACCTTATTCTTTTTGAAACAGGATCTCTTACTGAACCTAGCTAGGCTGGCATCCTGGAAGCCCCAAAGATCCTCCTCTCACCCAACCTCTAGTCACTGGGGTTATACATACACATGAGTGTATGGAGATTTCAACTCTGGTCCTCATGCTTGTGCAGCAAGAGCTGAGCCCATCCTCCCCATCCCCTCAGTTTATGTTTTTATGCATATCATCATGTATACATGAAATGATTGACAAAAAAGCAATCAATGAAAATAGTACAATTAACCCAACATTTCTCTCAAATACTAAAGAAAGGCAAAATTGAAATAATAAAAGAGAAAAGAGAACGGCAAACATACCATGTTTCAGTTTGGACAGCATTGATTTTTCAGCATCTACAGATGCACTCTTGCCAACTAATAGGCGTTTGGCTAAATCTTTCTTATAGAAGGCCTCAAAAACATCTTTGCCTATATTAAATAAAAATATAACACTCATGATATGCCAAGTAAAGTTGTAACAAAATGGCTTCAAAAAGCTTAATCATAGCACCTCAAGTTATTTTACTTTATACATTTTATCCAAGTTTATTAAACTCAAGACACTGGAGGTCTACGTCTGTGCCAGACATTTCAAAAGTTCAAAAAATTAAGACTGTATTATTAACTTTTCTTCAGAAAAAAAATTTAGTACACTGGTCCTGTTAGCACCAAAACCCAAGAGATTAAAACAAGCAGCAAAATCCCAGGTTCTTAATAGTGGAAAGGTCAAAGCACAAGGCAATTTAGTTACATTCCTCAACTATTTTTCCCCCCTTCGGTTTTTTTTTTTTTTTTTTTTTGGTTTTTCGAGACAGGGTTTCTCTGTGTAGCTTTGCGCCTTTCCTGGAACTCACTTGGTAGCCCAGACTGGCCTCGAACTCACAGAGATCCGCCTGGCTCTGCCTCCCGAGTGCTGGGATTAAAGGCGTGCGCCACCACCGCCCGGCCCCCCTTCGGTTTTTTGAGACAGAATTTCTCTGTTTAACAGCCTTTGCTGTCCTGGATCTTGCTCTGCAGACCAGGCTGTCCTTGAACTCACAGAGATCCACCTGCTCTGCCTCCTGAGAGCTGGGAATAAAGGCGTGCACCACCACCATCCAGCTTATGCAACTATTCTTAAGGAATTAAAAATATACAATGACTAAAATGTAACCTCTAGTTCTCTAACAGTCTCTCCAGGTTATTATACAAACGTCTCAAATTCCTCTAGGAGCGCTTTATTTGTCTTGACACAAGTCCTTGCTACGTTGACTTAGTTGGCCCGAGATACTCACTATGTAATCTATACAGCAATGCTGCCTCGGTCTCCTGAATTCTAGACTTCAGGTATCTCTACCACTATGCCTAGCTCAGAGTGCTTTGTCTTAAAAGAAAAACATGAAAGCAGTAATCAACACTTACCATAGATAAATCTAAATATAATCATTATTTTATCCAACATTTTCTCAAGCTCTTCATCTGTAGCTTCTTTGTTGCCTGCACGAAGTTTTGAATCCACATACTTCGCTAAAATAAAGAAAAAGCATTATTGTTTAGTGACCATGGGTGTCTAAAAGGTACTAACTACACATACCCAAACAAGACTATAAAATATTCTTTAGTATTTCTGCTATATGTACATGCATTTTATAAGTCTTCAATACAAGGAAGATCACGTTAACTTGTCAATGTCACGGGGCTAATAAATACCACAACCTGAAAGCATTAAGTCTGACTCCAGAGTATACTTGCTGGTATAATGATATCAAAATGGGGTATTGAAGGGCTACATAATGTAGCTCTATGGTAGAGTACTTGCCTAGCATGTACAGGGCTGTGGGTTCAAACCCTAGTATTTCATAGTTAAAAAAAAAAGAAATAAAGAAAAATATAAAACGAGGTACAGACAAGCTCATGGTAGAGGTTCCAAGTAGCTCTGTGTAGGGTTAAACAAAGTCATTAGAAACATGGGTATCCTCTCAAGTTTCTAATTTACATAGAGCATTCTTAAACATTACTTTTCTATTTGAATAGACCAGAAACTATAGAGCAAAAGGCACAATTTATAAACTGTTTCAATGCAAACAAAATTAGACTTCAACCAAACCCGACTTCATCCTTTTGGCAGAGGACCTAGTTTCGTACGGTACTAGTGCATGTGTAAGGAATCGTGAGAAGCAGTGCAACACACCTGTATATTCACTGAGCCTATATTATTAGATTTATTTTCATCCTGGACTTTTTATTCGTTGTCATTGGAAATTTCATGCTGTCCTTTTCCTGTAGCTGTAACTGGAGACCTTTAGAAAATAGTACTCTGTACCAGTTCTAAATCACTACAGGCTTAGAAAGCACAGAATCAAGCTTGCTCATTTAGAGGGCCAATATCCTAGTTCACAAAGAATTTATATCATGTTTAACATGAAGGCTTTGTGAAGTTGTTTAGCTTGAAGGAATTTACAACTTACATCTACTACATCCTTAGAGACACTTTCAGACTTGGTATTACTAGCTAAGCAACATCAAACAAACAAGACAGAGGTATAATAGGGTTTTGCCTCAGAGTTTATCAATAAATGAACATTATAAAACCAAAAAAGAATATGAAACATACCTATCAGCTCAGCTGGTTTATTTGGTCTTTTATTAATGAATGTTTCAAATGCTTCTTTCATAGCATTGATAAATTTTTCATTTTTCATAAAGCAGGTATCAATTATATGGTCAACTTTATCTTTAAAGTCCAACAATTCTTGAACCATGGTTTTATCTTTTTCAGGATTAATAACAATAGTACTTCCAAAAGCCTGAAAATGAAAACGTTATAATGAAAATAATCATCAAATCATATTCTAAAGTTGGCACATATATTTAACAATCATAAAAAGGTATAGCTGTTTCTGAAGGAAAAATGGAAAAAACAAAACAGATAATATTCCCTCCTAAACACAAAAATGAATGACCATTGGGTACACAATATCCTAATGGGGTGTTATTAGAAGACTCTAGAAGCTTTTTCTTATTGTTAAGGAAGTAGGGTCTGTACTTTTAAAAACAGGAATGTGGTGAGGAAAGGAGGGAGGGAAAGAAGCATTTGTACTTCAAACTTGGAAGAATAGACTCTAGATTTTATCTTAACTAAATGGCAGCAGAATGCTAACAATCCTTTAATTTCCCATATTCACTGAAGTCTTAGAGCTAGAAATCCCATCAAACATCACTCAAGTTTTATTGCTGACATGCCACACAGCTACATCTCAGGCTGATATTTCAAATTTTTTATTTTTTAAAATTCCTTCCTTAAAAAATGCATCTATAAGAAATGCTGATGTTCTTGACATGTAGATTACAAAACATTCAGGAGTAAAATCAAAAGGTAAACTGTTAATACCTTGATATACTCAATCCATTGTTGTAAGAGAACCTGAACTCCACCTCGAACTCTACTGAAGAGCTGATACAGGAGAGACAAATCTTCAATTCTGTTTTCATCAAGGAGGTTATTTAAACCTGGTTTAAAATATTTTGGCATTAAAATAGGAGAATCAAAAAGTGAATAAAATGGCCATGCATTTTAATAAAACAAATGTAAGTAGAAATTACTATTGTGATACGCTGGTCTAAACTAAAACTAAAATTTATGTGAATGTATCCTGTAAGAACACTAAGGTTTTAGAAGTTCTTGGCTCTACATGCTAAGAAAACACACACACACACACACACACACACACACACACACACACACACACACACAAAGGAATACTTTCCGTTACTGTTTTCTTACATGTCCAAATTCCCATTGTTTCTATTTTGGGTCTGTAGTACTAAGGATGAACCTAGGGCAACTCACATACACTAAAATGTTCTATGGCTGACCCACTCCACCCAGTCCAATTTCTTGACTGGTATTAGTCAGCAGAACTCTCTTCTTAGTTTTACTTTCAGTCAAGAAACTGGCAACTACAGAAAATTTAGGACAATGAACAGGGGAAAGAGTTGTCAGTCTTCAGAAATGAACTACATGCTTATCAAGTTTTAGTTTTTCTTCATTAAACTTTTTTTGAATGGGTCTCAATATTCTTTGACAAACTTTTGGTCAAGCTGTTTTCATAAAATGATTTTAAAGCACTAAAAACTTAAAACTACACACTAAACAAGCCACAAAACATCCTCCTTTGCCGGGCGGTGGTGGCGCACGCCTTTAATCCCAGCACTCGGGAGGCAGAGCCAGGCGGATCTCTGTGAGTTCGAGGCCAGCCTGGACTACAGAGTGAGTTCCAGGAAAGGCGCAACACTACACAGAGAAACCCTGTCTCGAAAAACCAAAAAAAAAAAAACAAAAAAACAAACAAAAAAAAAAAACATCCTCCTTTACTTCTGATGCTTTTATGATGCTTAGCTATCAATAAGCAGTTTTCGCTACTAATCTTAAATGGCCAACTGAGACAAACAGTTCTGAGACCATTCTTCCACCACTGATTAAGACTAGGGAAATAGAGGCAGGTGAACCTGTGTGAGTTTGAGGCCAGCCTGGTCTACAAATTAAGTTCCAGGACAGCCAGGGCTACACAGAGAAACCCTGTCTTGAAAAACAAAAAAACAAAACACACATACAAAAAAACCTAAGACAGCACATGTTAGGGATAATATTCATTTAAACTTGAACTTTGAGCAGACTTGATGGTGACCTATCTAGTTTTTTTCATTTTGATTTTATTTTTTATGTGTTCGAGTGTTTTTCCTGCATGTATGTGCAATGGGAATGCCTGGTGACCAGGGAGGATAGCAGAGAGTATTTGATCCCCTGAAACTGGAATTTTGGATGGTTTTGAGTCACCATGTGGGTGCTGGGAATTGCCCTTGGGTCCTCTGCAAGAGCAACAAGTGCCCTTATCCACTGAGCCATCTCTGCAGCCCTAGTAATCTTTTATTTACAAATTGCCATTACCTTTCTGAAGAATTGCTGTTAAGTGTTCACCTAGAAGTTGTTTCTCAACAGAAGCAATTAGTGACTTCCTAAAAGGGGAGAAGAGAAAATTATTGATACAACCTTTCTGAAAATTTAAAGCTTCTAGAGAAAACAAACCAAATATTTCATTTTACATTGTTTGCCATTTCCATCCTATGTGTCAATTTAATAGTGTTCAAGATTTATTCTACATTATGACTAAAGGAAAAAAACTAGTGTGTATTTCAGAATTTACTCAAAGTAATGATCTCCAAGGTCTTGCTCTGCCTCGCTTTTTCTACGTTCCTCTGCTTTTTACTAAGAAGGTAAAACAGTTATCTATGCTGCTTAAAGGAACTACTTAGTTAGTGAGATTTAAAAAGTACAGAAGTAGCTTCTCTCTGAACACCCACTTACTAAGTTTTAATCAATATAAAGATTTTAAAAGCTGGGCATGGTGGTGCATGCCTATAATCCTAGAACTTGGGAGGCTGGCATTGGAGGATCGTGAGTTCCAGGGCAGCCTGGGTTTTAGTGAAACTCTGCATCAAAACACCAAAATAATTTTAAAGATCAATCTCTAGTACTATTTTAAAATTATATACTAAACACACACCCAACCAATAATCAAATCCTTGATTAAATCTAATTAGCTGGGGAAGATAATAACTTGAAGTTCACATTATGAAAACAACTGTTAAAGACTAAATCAGACTTGAATATTGTTACCAACAGTTTTAAGACTATTAGGCTGCGCATGTAATACTTACTGGGTGGTCTGATCTAAGTAAGTAATAAGTCTGTCTGCTTCTTCTTCTAGGCGTTTATTAACATGATGAAGATACTCAGGAACCTACAAAGATAGTTTTTTATATTATTGTTTTCCTCCCCTTAAATAACTCAGAAAATGTCAAGTCCAAAAGATCCGGGGAGCAGCCCCGTCAAATGTGACAGGGTAGAATCATATGTAAAATTAGAGGTAGAGTTTATGATCCAGAATTCTGGCCTTTAAGAAGAGAGAAAAGAAAGTAGCACCTAAGTGAGAGAAGAGCATTACAATGTTGGGAATATAAATACAAAGGGAAGTTTGTGTTCTACAGGTAATGTGTATTGTAAGAGATAGTAGATTTATTAATCATGATTTTTAAATACCTCTCTTTCTTGCATTAACTTTTGACCTTCAGCTGCATAAAGTCGGTTAGTTTCCTCCAAAAATCGTTGTTCAAAAGAGTCTTGGTAAATCTAGGAGGAGGGAAAAAACCAAAAGTATTTGTTAAATATTTATTGACTATCCTCCATCTGAACTCTATATGAACAGCACTCTGACTGGATTTCAAACATCAAACTAGGAACAGTATTCACATTTGTAGGCAGTACAGTGAGTGAGTGTTAAGTGAAACTTACTTGCAAATCAGACAGCATACTTAAAAGGCTTCGAAGTAAACTTCTATCAATTGCTTCGCCATTCCGCTCTCTCTCAATCAAGAGAAGGATGCCATCGATTGTTTTCGTCTGGACTTTCTGATCACTTATAATATGAGCCCTAAATAACTCTAGTCCCATGTCCCTAAAATTAAAAACAAGTAAGTATCATCTAAACTGGCAATACCACATCTGAACAGGCTTAGTTAACTTATCACATATTAACTAGAGCCCCAGACTTTGAAGTAGTGATTATAAAAGGATAAAAATCCACATTTAATTTTGAATAACATTATTAAAGCATACAGGAAACTCATTTTCTCTTTAATGAGAACTGAAACTGAATTCCTAGCTTCCTCCATAACTTGGTTTTAGTCTCTTATTTCCTCTGGTGGCTATCTTTTCTTAGTTCAAAGACATAAAATAATTTTCACTATACTGACATTGAGTAGTTTACTTGGTCATTTATTAACTGGCTTCAGAACTCCAAAATCAATGAATTTCAATCATTACTGAAGGTATATGCTAAGCACCTGGTGAGGGACCAATTCATCATATTTTATTTTCAAGAACAAACAGACATTTCAGTATATAGTTACATGAAAAAAGAACGAAACCTTAATGATCAGCACCAACAAGATTCAGGCACAGAAATTCTACAGTAAACTTTAATCCTCATACATAACATAGAAAATTCTTCATACACTATGAGGGAAAGTTAGCTTTCTGCTATATTAGTTAGGGAAAAAATCTAGAACCCAAATGTGAATTTTTAGAATATTCTGAGTACATCTCATTCTCTTTCATTATAATAATTAAGACTATGATATATAACAAAAACTTTCATAATACTTTTCTGGCATCCTTACCAAATGGAGGGTAGCATTGAATTCTGAAGAACGTAAGTTCTATCCAGAAACAAAAAAATGCTCCTGATCATTATCTGTCAAAAAAAAAAATCAAGCAATTTTTGTAATTTTGAAACTGTAATATTAGCTCTTAATGAGAATTTGAAAGATTTTACACTAAATAAACTACTAGGATCCAACATGCAAATAAATACATCTAGCTGAGAATATGTCCCATATATTTATCTTTAAACTATTGTATTAATCCTTCTTGTGGTTTCTAGAAAACAGAAATTTAAGATGGTCCTCTGATGTCTTTGCTACTTATGAAGTAACTGAGAAGGGAAACAGGAGGCAGTCATGGGGTGCATGCCTGCAAATCCAGCACTCAAGAGGCTAAGGCAGGACGATCTTGAGTTTCAGGCCAGTCTGTGCTTCACAGCGAGATCCTATCTCAGAAAAAAAAAAAAGGAATCCTAGGTACACTTACTTCTTCCTCAGTAGCAATGCTAGGGGGTAAAGCTGTCTTAAACTGCACTCATGGCATTTAGTTGGTGGGAAGTGGATTTAAAGGTTTCTATTTGCATTAGAATAAACTAATACCAGACTAGGGAGGATAAAGAAATGCACCATCTAAATAAACTAAAATACCAGCAACCAAATAATATATGGGGATATTACCAATAAGACTAATAGAGGAAGATGCAACTTTAATGAGAAATAATTTGGGGTCAATAGTTCAGAAAAAAAAAGAAAAAGAAAGGAAGTCAAGTATGATGGCTGATGCATGTAATCCCCAACTCTCAGGAGGTTGAGGCAGTGGGATTGCTATGAATCTGAGATTGGCATGAGCTGTATAGTAAGCTCAAGCTAGTCGAGATAGAGAGTAAGACCCAATCTCAACACAAAAACTGCCATCAACTACAACAAAGACTCTAGAATGGAAATCATTCTGAAATGCTGGTTTACTTATAATTTTCAGTTTTAAAGTAAAAATCCAACCAAAATTAGTTTCCAATTTAGAAAAAGAACAATTATAGAGAGCTTCCCTATTACAAAACTTGTTTTTAATTATTGTGTATTACTTTTATTATGTATTACATAAAGCAATGAGTTTCATTATACCACTTTCATATATGTATATCAATTATATTATTTCATATTATTTATTTCATTGTATCATTTTCATATATAAATATTACAAAGCTTTTATTTTATTCACCTATATCTTCTGTGACAAGGTCTTGATATATAGCCCAGGCTGGCCTACAGTGTATAATGCTTCTGTCTCAGCCTCCCAAGTGTTGGAACTCCAATTGTGTGCTGCCACATCTGGCTATAAAGTTTTGTTGCTATTACTATATAGTGCTCAGGATATACCCAAGGTATCACTCAGGCTAAGCTAGTGCTTTACTACTCTGCTACACAGTAATTCCCAAAAAAAGCTGTCAAAACATTCTAGTGACTGAACTTGTTTGAAATGAAGTATGTAGTGCTATTTCTAACTTACCATTTGCCTACAATGATTTTGCCAGCATTTATCAATCTTTTTTAGAAAAAGAACACTATCCAATGAATCCCTGAGATAGATGTTAAGGATATTTTAAAGTGTTTCATACATGTAATATCTTTTGTCTTATTATTTGTGTTAAATACAGAATACTCATATAATAAATGAAATTAAATGACATTATAAGACATAATTCGATTTCTTAAACTACAGAAACAAATTAGATTCCCCCTTAACCTGCCTTTAAATCTAGTCTTTTTTTTTTTTTTTTTTTTTTTGGTTTTTCGAGACAGGGTTTCTCTGTGTTGCTTTGCGCCTTTCCTGGAACTCGCTTTGGAGACCAGGCTGGCCTCGAACTCACAGAGATCCGCCTGGCTCTGCCTCCCGAGTGCTGGGATTAAAGGCGTGCGCCACCACCGCCCGGCTAAATCTAGCCTTAAACACAACTGAACATGGTGTTTTCTGTTTAAGATTATCTTCAAATGGAAATCCGCCAGAACAGAAGGTTAACAACAAGAAATTTTTACTTAATACCACACTTGTAGATGTTGACCCTAATTAAAACTGAAAAATTGGCCGGGCGGTGGTGGTGCACACCTTTAATCTCAGCACTTGGGAGGCAGAGCCAGGCAGATCTCTGTGAGTTCGAGGCAAGCCTGGTCTACGGAGCGAGATCCAGGACAGGCACCAAAAGTACACAGAGAAACCCTGTTTCGAAAAACCAAAAAAAAAAAAAAAAAAAAAACTGAAAAATTTCAAAACTTTGTTTTTTCCTTTAGAAATAACAGAACAAAAATAATCTACCAAACATAGGCATTTAACTTCCAATAGAGCTAAGCAAGAAAAAACAAAAATGAAGATATTGTTTTGAAAAGGATATTCTCTGAATTGATGAATCTGTGCTTTAATGTGATCTTCACAGATCTGTCTCAGCTGCTTATACAAATTTGCAGAAATTTTGTAAGAACAAAGGTTTTCTACAGCCTGCAAGATAGAACACATAAATTCATTAGGACAGGATAGAGTAGGAGAAGGGGTCTCAATAAGCACATGAAGTCATTATTTTGTTATATGATATATCAGCTCATTGAAAATGAGTTATTTGTCCATTTAAAAAAAATGAAAGCATGGCATTAACCTAAGGGGCCGAGGCAGGAGAAACAGACGTTTGAAGCCAGCCTGAAAAACCTTAGTGTCTCTCTCTCTCTCTCTCTCTCTCTCTCTCTCTCTCACACACACACACACACACACACACACACACACACACACACACACACACACACACACCCCTTCCAAAATAGATACAAAGTAAAACAAGAAAATATACCAATGTGGGTGAAAATTTTTTTAATACCAATGTACTATACAAAAAAGTCCACATTTGTATGTTTATGATGGCTATACTAAAAGTTAAGGATAAAGGGAATCAAGTCAAATTCTACCCTGTGAGGATATCCAATTCAGAACTACTACGTACAAAAGCTTACTTATTACAAATGATAATAATTTTCATAAGGAGAATATAATTAAAGTTTAAAAGTAATTTCACCTGTTGTTTATGTATGAGATGTGCCAGAAATGACTACTATAACTCAATTAAAAATTATAGTTCCTTGGATTTTCCTGAATACAATAAAGTGGAAATTATTTCTAGCAGGATTAAAATTAGTATGATAAAAACACCATGAAATTTTCTTCAGTGTCTCAATTTACAAATAGTTTGAATATAGGGGCTCCAAACTGGGCTTAATAGTAAAACACCTGCCTACCCTGTTTGAGGCCCAAGAGTCCATACTCCGAATGACAACAAAAAGAATACATTTTCCCTTCATTAGAGTATTTGAATTTATCCTCAAATCTTAAGAGGACAAGTTCAGATTCTGTGTGTTTCTTATTATGTGTATAAAAACCCTTTAAAGTTTAAAACAACAGGTATGGTAGTAACTCTGATGTTAATCCACAATTGGTAATGGGTTAAGTGTAACACCAAGATTCCTTTCTCACTATAACAGAAGACAAAAATCCCATTAAAAGGATATGGGGGGGGCGATCCAAGTTCTGTTGGTCTGAGTAGAATTGTGTAAATATGTAGCTAGAAGTCACATTGCTAGAATTTAAGTCCAGTAATCAAAAAACAAAAAACAAAAACAAAACAAAAAACAAAAACAAAAAAACCCAAAACTGTCAGGCAGTGTTGGTGCACATCTTTAAATTCCAGTCCTTGGGAAGCAGAGGCAGGCAGATCTCTTGAGTTCGAGGCCAGCCTGGTCTACAAAGAGAATTCCAGGACAGTTAGACCTACACAGAGAAATCCTGTCTTCAAAAAAACCACAAAAAAAGCTTAAAAAGGAACCTACTTATTTCACTGGAGGGAAATCATTAAGCCTCAAGAGGAGGAGGTAGACCCATCAGATTTAACAGCTACAGAGAAACAGGAAAGTTGAGTCTCCCCTGAAAAAGACTAAGTTACAATCCATGTAAACCTAGGGTAAGGTCACAAATGCCTAAGGAGTACTTGTTTATTTCATGTGCTCCTCTAATCACACTGGTCCTAGATGGTGTGGGTGTCCTCCTTCTTCCTTTATAGTACTTCTTTTTACTGTATCTATGTCCTTTTTGAATGACTGACTCATTTTCTCAAGCATTTCTCATTTTCTGCTTAGGTTGTCAATATGACAATATATACTTCATCTTTTCTACTTTTCCTACTTCTGATACTTCAATAAATCCTATTTATTCCACTTCCTTCTGTGTTCTCCTTTATCTCATAAAACAGTTCTTGACACATCTATTTATCTTCTCACACAAGATACCACATTTTCTATTACTATTGAACTGGATACTGCTTCTTCCAAATAAGGTTTAAGTCCTTTCACTGCCACAGATTTGCCTAATGCGTCCACCCATCACACTACACTGACTTGACACTAAATCAATATACTTTCTTTTTATGTGTAAAACCTGTCTCCTTGACTTTGCTTAATGACAGAGTGATCACACAGACATGTTATTTAATACTTTGAGTCTCAAAGTGTGTGTGTGTGTGTGTGTGTAGGAGAAAGAGAGAGATTACAACAATACATCCTGCATATTAGAAAGGACGTCTATTAGAATGAAAAACATGATCAGAAAACTACAGTGTGAGCTAAGTGCTATTACAGTAATAATCAGAGATAAGACTCCCTATCACGGCCTTTAGGAGAGGGAAGTTAAGAAAAGTCTCCAGGGCAGAATCCCTGCGACCCAGAGAGAAATGGATAGAGTGCTACTGAGAATAATGAGAAACAGAAAAATGAAGCTGAGCTTTCCATACGGTCTCATCTGTAATTAGCTGAAAGGTGGTAGCGGAACTTTCAAGTAGGCTAGGGCTAGTATAGCTCAGTGGTAGGCTGTTTGCTTAGCTTTTGTGAGGTTCCAGATTCACAACCTAGCAACCTAACAGATGGGGGTGTAAACACAGGGTCTTAAAGCCTCTGAAGGTAGTCAGGCATAAAATACATTTAGCAAGCTTTTAACCCTTATTCCTCCAAATCCCAGCCCCTATCCTCCAAAACCCATATATCACATTAAAAGCACAAAACAACCCACTCCAACCACTTGCTTGAAAATATACGTACAGAAAATGAAATGTAAGTGTTTCATAACAAAGATAGTCAGAAAGATAAAAGAATTTCCACCAAGGTACTGAACTCTTGTCTATTAGGTTAGCTACTATTTTTCAAACTTTTATATTTAAAGAGAGAAAAAACAATTGGCTGGTGACGTGGCTCAGGAAGTAAAAGGCACTTGCCAAGCCTGAGGCCATGACTTCCACTGATGAACTGACAAAGTTGTCCTCTAACCTCTACAAGCGTTCTGGGACATGTACCTGCTCCTCCCCCATCACACACAGAGACACAAACAAACTAAAAATCAAGTAAGTAAAATAAATAAAAGGTTTTTTTAAAGGACACCTGGTTGTGATGGCACACACCACATGGCTAAATTCAATAAAACAAGTGACAGCTCATGCTGGTGAAGACATGGAGTAAGGGGAGCAAGCATGAGGCAGAGGCAGGTGGAACTCTAGGAGCTCAAGGAGAACCTGATCTATATAGTAAGTTCCAGGCCACCTAAGGCTATATATAGTGTGACCCTGTCTCAGAAAATTTTTAGAAAAGAATAGAAACCAGGTATGGTAATATGCTTATAAGCCCAGCACTCAAGAGCCTGAGGCAAATAAAATCTCGACTGAGTACAGCCTGGGCTATACAGAGTAAGATCTTGCCTTAAAAAAAGAAAATAGCCGGGCGGTGGTGGCGCACGCCTTTAATCCCAGCACTCGGGAGGCAGAGCCAGGCGGATCTCTGTGAGTTCGAGGCCAGCCTGGTCTCCAAAGCGAGTTCCAGGAAAGGCGCAAAGCTACACAGAGAAACCCTGTCTCGAAAAACCAAAAAAAAAAAAAAAGAAAAAAAAAAGAAAATATATTGCAGAAATTCAGTAACGTATAGCAATAAAATGCAAATTATCTTTTACATCTGGTAAAAAAAGGGTAAGACAATATATTACACATAGAAGAAAGTACTAAGAATTTGCAGGAAGGAAATCAACCATAAAAATAAAATTTAAATTGTTTGTTTTATCCTTTTTGTATTGTTGTGTAAGTTCCCCCATTCCGCGCTGCAGGAAGCTCCTTAAGCAGGAAGGTAAACAACTCAAAATAGCTTCAGGAAGTCCCTGAAACTCACTGATTTATTAGGCCCCTCCCTGACAAAGTGTGTAATAAAAGCTGAGTCTAAGACAGGAGGAAGCTGGGCTGCAAAGAAAACTCTGAGACCAGACCAGTTGCCTGGAAGGGGTTTAGACCAACGGAGGTATCTGGTAAGGACACTGTCCAACCAGCTGAGCTGCTTGAAGGCTGTGAAGTGTGCTTTAGGCTCCCAGCTTTGTGAGCTGTCTTTCACCCATGCTGGGGTGGGCTTTGGTGATGCAGCGGTCTTTGAGACATTTCTGCTCCTGTAAGTAATCCCTCACCCATACTTCCGTAAGTAAACTCAGTAAAACTCATTGGTTCACCAAGCAGGACTTTGGTGGTATCCATACTTTGTTCTATCATGAGTTCCCTATCTGGGGTGAGTAGACCTTATGTACTGTGGCTTTCTGGGAAAAGTTTTGTCACACAACATCATGTAGCAAACAGTGCTTCAATGAGATCAAAGATTATCAAGGACCTTCATTTTGTGACTGAACATTTTAAAAATGATCAGTGACAGTACTAACGATTCATTAAAAGAAGGAGAAATAAGCTAGGCAGTGGTGACACATGCTTTTGATCCCAGCAAGAGAGGCAGGAAGATCTCTGCCAGTTGAGGCCAACCTAGTCTACAGAGTGAGCTCCAGGACATCCAAGGCTACAAAGGGAAACCCTGTCCTGAAAAACAAACAAAAAAGCCCTCAGAGAAATATGTAACAGAGTTATAATCTTGTAAGTCAGGTGTGGTGCTCATGCTGGTAATCATACACTGAAGCAAGAAGACAGTCATGAGTTCAAGATCATAGTGGGCTACAGTGTTCTATGTCAATCTGGGTTAGAGGGAGTCCCTATCTCAAAAAAATCCAAACAGGGCTGGAGAGATGGCTCAGTGGTTAAGAGCACTTGTTGCTCTTGCAGAGAATCCAGATTCCATTCTTAGCACTCACAAGGCAGCTCACAACTATCTGTAACTCCAGTTGCAAGGGGAACTAATGCCTGCTTCTGGCCTCCAAGGACACTGTAGACATGTGGTATACAGACAAACATGCAGGCAAAATACCCACATATATTAAATTAAAATAAACCTTAAAACACAACAAAATAAACGTGAACAGGTGACAGCAGTTAAACCTTGAGAAACCAATAGCTAGTTATCAAAACTGTAAGGAATTTTAACTTTTCTCCTATAACCATCGACTGCTTAAGTAACCACATTTTACAATTGATGAAAATCTATACTGAGAGAGATGCATAATTTGCCTCCGGTCTTGTGGTCATCCATCTACACAATGGAAAGGAACATTATTTAAGATATATTTAACAAAAAGTTCACTAGAATTCTCATTATTTTCAGATAAAATAACCTTCATCAGAGATGAAATATAGTCAAACAGTAAGACCCTAAACTAAGAGTGGAATTCTGTCTCAAACAACAACCAATCTTTATTCAAAGACAGACTGATCAACCCAAATTAGTGCATTTAAACATAGTCCTATTTATAATCAACCAAGATAAAACAAGCAAACAAAAATCCCACTCAAAGTATGAAGCACAGCTTCACTCTCAATGGATTTCAAGATTGTTAAGAAAGGTAATTTTAAAATTCAGGAGCAATTATCATTTAAAGTATCATTTTAAAAGACAATAGGCCAGGCACATGTTAATCCTAGTATTTGGAAGGCAGAGGCAGGTGGATTTCAGTGAGGCCAGCCTGGTCTACATAATGAGTACCAGGACAGCTACGTGTTTTTCCATAGTGAGGTCCTGTCTCAAAAATTAAAAAAGTAAAAAGCTGGGTGTGGTGGTGCACACCTTAATCCCAATCAGCTAACTCTACATTAGTGAGTTGAGTTCTAGGGACCCTTTCTTAAAAAGAAAAATAAGCCGGGCGGTGGTGGTGCATGCCTTTAATCCCAGCACTTGGGAGGCAGAGACAGGCGGATCTGTGAGTTTGAGACCAGCCTGGTCTACAAAGGTTCCAGGACAGGCTCCAAAGCTAGAGAAACCCTCAAGAAACCAAAACTAAATAAATAAATAAATTAGAAAAAAATAAGTAAAAATATAAAGACAGTATGTGCTTATTGAAATGCAATGGGAACAATGTGTTCTTTTCTAAAATTAAACTATCTCAAAATAATCTCAAAGGAACATTTACAAAACAAAAACTTAAAAATTTTGTTTTGAGACAAGGTCTTCCTATATAAACCAGTCTTCCTTGAACTCAAAATCCTTCTGTCTTAGGCTCTCAAGTACTGAGATTACAGGCATGTCCTAATATAACTAGGCACTTGTGACTTTAGGACAAAGAAATACAACAGCAAGTAAAACTAAACACAAAAAAGCAAAAGTAAACACAATAAAACTTATGCATGTTCTTTAAACATGCAAGAATTAACAAAAATCAACGTATCAAGAGAGATACTGACAAATCAAAAACTTAAGAGAAAATATTTAAGGTGAATAGGGCTCTTTAATAGCTACAATCAATATGTTATAAATTACACTGGCTGTGCACCAGCATACTCAAATAAAGACTACATACACAAATGGAAACACAGAGCAGCTGTTCCAATAGTGGTGTGTTTTTGTTTGTTTTTGCTAAAACTGCTTTGAACACTGCTGTACAGTATATAACACTGTGGTGTTATTAGTGAAACAGCACAGTAACAGAAGATCATCTTGCAGGCAGTAGTGAGTGGCATATGCCTTTAACCCCAGCATTCGGGAGGCGGAGCCAGGCGGATCTCTGTGAGTTCCAAGGCCAGCCTGGTCTACAGAGCGAGATCCAGGACAGGCACCAAAACAACAGAGAAACCCTGTCTCAAAAATAAAAACCAAAACCAAAAAAAAAAAAAAAAAAAAAGAATTAAACATCTTAGTTCGACTTCCCCTGTTCAGCCAATAAGTAACTTTGGGTGGGTTATTTAAATTCTCCCCCTGCCTCCCGCTCCGATTTTTAAACTTTTTCTAGACAGGGTTTCTTTGTATAACAGCCATGGCTGTCCTAGAACTCAATCTGTAGACCAGGCTGGCCTCAAACTCACAAAGATCCGCCTGCCTTAAAGGTGTGGGCCCTCGCCACCATCACCACCACCTGGTGGGTTACTTAAAATTCTGAGACTCAGTTTCCTTGTTGATATAGTGGGGATAAGAATACTTTATATATTTAATAGTTTCTGTAATGCTTTAAATGAACTATTAGAAAGTGGATCTGCTTTGCAGGTTTATCATACACAGTAGGTGGACATCATAGACTCTTAATTCTACTTTTGTTATTTATAATTCAGGAGGCATGTCTATCTATAATGTGCCAAAAGAACCAAATGAGGTGGACTTATCCTTTAGTAACAGCTTAGGATTCCCACCAGCTGACATTTCTATAGCATCACTACCTGCTGATTACTGTTCTGTGTTGTGCATGTACTGACTCATTTCATTTTCATAGCAACAGAAACCAGTGATCTCAATTTAACTTATTACAGTAAAAAAAAAAAAAAGGTATACTGTAATTTGGAAAAAAATGTGATTATTACTAACATCAGCTCAATTTATATATCGTAGTGCTTCATTAAGGTGTTGTTTTGTTTTGTTTTACAAACATCTTGTTTGATTATTAGCAACCCAGAAAGGAAGACAAGGCAGGTAGTAGTTTGCCTGTTTTATAGAGGAGGAAACAAAAGTTGAGGGTGTTTATTGTTTTGCCCAAGATTAGAAAGGCAGAAGTAGTCAAAATTAAGTCCCAAATGTGTCCTCTAACTCCTAACCCAGAGTTTAGTCATCAACATACTCACTCTATAACTAAAATACAAAAACTACAAATGCTGACATATTGAACCAACATAATTTCTTACAAGGTTTACTAAACACAAACACTCTAAAATAGTCCATGTAATCAGAAGTATTTTTAAATGCCAAATGGCTGATGCTGTAAGGAAAAACAGCTTCCTGAATTAGTTGTGTCAAAATTGCAGTGAGGAAAACTCTCTTGGCAAATCAGGAAAAACAAACATGAACCTCAGGTTAAGGTATTGAGCTATTATAGCTGCTGCTCATTTCTGGAGTAGACAGGGAGATGAAACAAGCTCAAGAAAAAAAGTACAAAATGCTACTATTAAGAAAGAATGGCCGGGCGGTGGTGGCGTAGCCGGGCGGTGGTGGCGTAGCCGGGCGGTGGTGGCGCACGCCTTTAATCCCAGCACTCGGGAGGCAGAGCCAGGCGGATCTCTGTGAGTTCGAGGCCAGCCTGGGCTACCAAGTGAGTTCCAGGAAAGGCGCAAAGCTACACAGAGAAACCCTGTCTCGAAAAACCAAAAAAAAAAAAAAAAAAGAAAGAATGAAGCCGGGCGGTGGTGGAGCACGCCTTTAATCCCAGCACTCGGGAGGCAGAGGCAGGCGGACTTTTGTGAGTTCAAGGCCAGCCTGGTCTACAGAGGGAGATACAGGAAAGGCACAAAGCTACACAGAGAAACCCTGTCTCGAAAAACCAAAAAAAAAAAAAAAAAGAAAAAAAAAGAAAGAAAGAATGAAGCCGGGCGGTGGTGGCGCACGCCTTTAATCCCAGCACTCGGGAGGCAGAGGCAGGCAGATCTTTGTGAGTTCGAGGCCAGCATGGTCTACAGAGCGAGATCCAGGAGCAAAGCTACACAGAGAAACCCTGTCTCGAAAAATAAAAAAAAAAATTAAAAAGAAAGAAAGAATGAATGAATGAGGGGCTGGAGAAATGGCTCAGCGGTTAAGAGCATTGACTGCTCTTCCAGAGGTCCTGAATTCAATTCCCAGAAACCACATGGTGGCTCCCAACCATCTATAATGAGATCTGGTGCCCTCTTCTGGCCTGCAGTCATACATGCAGGCAGAACACAGGGAAGGAAGGAAGGAGGGAGGGAGGGAGGGAGGGAGGGAGGGAGGAAGGAAGGAAGGGAAGGAAGGGAAGGGAAGGAAGGGAAGGAAGGAAGGAAGGAAGGAAGGAAGGAAGAAAAAGAAAAAAAGGAAGAAAGAAAGAGTCCCAGGCAGTGGTAGCACACACCTTTAATCCCAGCACTTGGGAGGCAGAGGCAGGAAGAGTTCCAGGCCAGCCTGGTCTACAGAGCAAGATCCAGGAAAGGCACAAAGCTACACAGAGAAACCCTGTCTCGAGGAAAAAAAAAAGATAAAACAAATCGGGCAGGGCCAAGGAGATGGATAGCTCATCAGGTAAAGGTGCTTGCCACCAAACCTGACAACCTGAGTCTGATACCTAGGACACACATGGAGGAAGATATCCTCTGATTTCTACGTGGTTTGTGTGACGAAAATATGAACTAACACCCACACTAATCTCTCTCATACACCCAGGCAGAATGGCAAGATGGCTCAGCAGGTACAAGGCACTTAAGCATCAAGCCTAATGACTTGCATTCAATCCCTGGGACAAACAGGGTGGAAGGAAAGAACTGACTCTTATAAGTTGTCCTCTGACCTCCACACATGGCTTGCCTACACACATATACACACAGAACAAATGCAACTTTTTAAGAAAGAATAAGGCAGAACAAAGGATTGTGAGAATGTGAAGAGGTGCATGTCTTGAGGCCTTTCCTATAGGTGGGTAACAGAACTAAGCAAGAATGGCACAACAGAAATGACATCCCACGGGAAAAAAAAACGTTCTAGGATCCATGCTATAGCATTCTACTCTAGCTCCTATCTTTATTATATCAAAATATAACTGCGTCCTTATCAGAACTGTTCAATTATGTATTCCCAGTTTAAGTAAGACTTATGCTGTGATCATAAAATAGAAGGCACCAATAAACTAGTAGGGAACAAAAAAGTCTACTAAGGAACAAATTTCAGAAAGTTCAAACACAAGGAACTGGAGAAATGGATCAGCAGTTAAGAGCACTCTTCCATGACTCAAGTTCGATTCCTAGCACCCATGTCAGGCGGCTCACAACCATTTATAATTCCAGCTCTAGAGGCATCCTAAGCCTTTGGCCTCCCACATGCTCGCTCATGTGCATACTCACACACTCATGTGCATACACACATACACACACACAAATCTTTAAAGAAGAAAATACAAATGCATCCCATCTTGACTTCTGTTAGTCAAATCTGGTTTTCCACACTAATACATACCTGGTAGAGTTCTTCTAAATTGTACTTAATTGAAGTACTATTCTGAATAGCTTCCACTGCTTCTTTTAGCTTCTGCCATGTCTCATCTGTATAGTTTTCTGGTAATTTAGGCTTATCTAAATAATATGCAAAAAAACATTAGAAAAATATTCAGGATACAGGAACTAAAGAACCATAAAATAGAACAGTATTGCTATTTTAGGATCTTTATTATACCTTAATATTAAAGGTAACATGGTATTTAAAAGTCCAGTATAAACAAAATTTAAGATGCCAAAATACTATTAAGTCATTTTGACTCACCTATGAAAATTGAAGGTAAAGGTTTTTTCTCCTATTGATTGTATTGCTTCAAAAATAAAAATTCAAGAATGACAGATAAAAATAGCAGTCCTGATCTTGTTTTTAGCATGTGTAAACCGAAGTTGACATGAATCTTGTAGAGAAGATTTAAAACACCGAGTATGTACTATGTGAAAAGTATCTTAGAAACTTCTTAGAAATCATCCCCACAATAAAATACCCACAGTGACTATTAACACCTCTATTTTACAACTGAAGAAACTGAACCTGGAACTTATTTGGTAAGCTTGCCCAAGGTCACCATAGCTAGTCAATGGCAAAGCTGGGATTCCAATCCAGGTCTGTGACTCCCTAATGTATGCAGCAATCACAGAAATGGAGAACATTTCTTAGTTTTAAAGGAACAGAATGAAAATTTAAAAACAAACTAACACCCAAATGACTCCAGAATCTATGCAGCATTTTCAAACTGGAAAGAAATCTTAATCTAGACTTTAAACTTCATTCACCAGCACTTAAGTGAAACAAATTAAAGATTTCAAATGCCTTAATGCCTTCAGGAGAAAGAAAAATAAAGTTTCTGAAATCAATTTTCAAATGCAATTAGGATCACAGCTCATTTCTTGAAAACTCCTTCCCTATTCAATAAATCATTCATCTGTAAGTGAAGTAATGAATGAATTTGTAAATACGGTTCATATTCACTTTAGAAAGCTCTACTAGTAAATCAGAAAGAATGTTAACTCTCGAGAGTCTGGGGATGGAAAGAGGGTCATATAAAAAAAGAAAGGGTTAAAAACAGACAAAACTATAAGGACCCTTGTGAGACAAATAGCACATTCCCAACACAAGCACAGAGTAACCAGTTCTCCTCACTTTCTGGTACAAGCTGTCCTAAGTTCATTCATTTACTTCCCCACCTTTAATAAACATTCTAGCATCTATTACCTGCTAACCAAGGATGGTGAAAAAAATAAGAACAACAGAAACACATTCAACAGACAAGAACTTAGCTCAGATACATTTTATATGCTGAGTTTCTATTTTCATTGGTGCATACATCACACTCCCAATCAGTAATCTCAAACACAGTATGCGTAAATTTTCTAATAGCTGCAGGTCAGTACTTTAAATGCCCATTTTAGTGAGGAAAAAAATGTAGTCAACTGTTTCTATCTTTAGACTACTGATAGAGTCACTAGTTCTGTGTATACACAGCAGTTTTCATTTTCAGACTTTACATTTGGGAAGAAATGTAGAAAAAAACAACCAAAAAATTTTTCACCAAATACTCCTTCCACAGAGAGTTTCACAAATACAGTACTCTACACTAAGAGCCTAACTATAAATCTCATTTAAACATAAAACTATCAACCTCAGTATCCACATTTTTAGGGACTGGAGTATGTGTGGAGTATAAAAATTAAAATCTCAGTAGTGCCAAGACTCGCTATGCACCTGAAATGTACCTCTTTAGAAGACAAGTTTCTCACCTGTAAAATCCGGATCAATCATACCGTCAATGTTTTAAGGAACAACAGATTTGATCTAATAAGTTGAGACAGACCTCAAAAACATTGCACGGAAACACTAAAGAGAGTGCTTCAGAGCAAGGACACAAACACCCCCCAGGAAAAGAACCCTCCACCAAAAATTGGACCTCTCTTGCACTCATTGATTATGCATAAATCGTTAGGCGATCTCTATACTGTTTAATATATTAACATAAACAGCGCACGTGACCGCTCAAGTGTTAAATTCTTAGTAGGTGATTATGGATTTTGGCCTTGGTTACCTTTAAAGTTCTTGATCACTAACTTCTTAGCAGAACCAGGCTTGCTGTTAGCAAAGCTAGAGACCGTGGTAGATGATTTAGCCAGGCCGTTTGCATGGTGCACTGAAGCCACAGAAGAAATTAATATACTCTTATTTTTAAGTTGCTGCTGCTGTGAGGTTGCAGCAGTTGGCGAAGATGAGGAGGATGAGGAGGAAGATTCCTCAGCCATTTTCGCATCAAACCCTACAAACTCCAGGGTGTCTTCAAAACGCAGCTTCTTCTGTATCGGTACGTGGCTGGAAGTGGCCACAGGCACCCCGAGGCAAAAGGACGAGGTTGATGGGGACGCCGAATCTCTAGGTTGTGGAGGGGTGGAAGAGGAAGAGGTGGAATCAAAGTCTTCTCTCTCGTTACTACTGCTACTGCTGCTACTGCTGCTGCTGTTTAACTTTCTCTTCTTGGCAGAGGTGGGCGGAGTGGTGCTGGTATTACCATCAGTGGCAGATCTGACCTCCTGAGCAGCAGCAGAAGCAGCAGAGGGATTGGGGGAAGAAAAACCTGTTGGAAACATGAAAATAGCGGGGTCAACGGGCAGAGGAGCATCAAAAACCTACGTTTATGTGCCTGCGTGCGTGTAGGAGAGGTGGCAATGCTGGAGGGGGAAGGGAAGAAAGAGAGGAGAAACACAGAGGACGAGAAGGAAAGTGGGGGGGGCACACCGGGGGGGAACGGGAGGGCTTGGGAAGGCAGATAGGCTGACACCCGCAGTGAGAACCTGGCGGGGGGGAAGCAAAGGAGGCAGACAGGTAAACGGCCCGTGCCGTTCCCCCCTCCCCTGCTTTTCGTCCTCTCTCCCCCACTTTCTGCTGGAGAGACTCAGGGAGCCAGTGAAGCTTGCAGCTCCTCCTCCTTTTCTCCCTCTCTCAGGGAGGGGAGACGCAGGACTGGAGGGGGGAGGGGGAGCGAGCCGAGGCTTGTTATTGTCAATAGCACAAGAGGCTAAAGATGGCGCCACTTCCGGTCACGCGGCGCCCGCGGAGAGGCGGCGTCACCCTCGCGGAGTGGGGGGTGGAGAGGAGGACCCGAGCGGCCCGGGAGGCGGGGGCGCCGGCTCTCCGCGGGGCGACTGAAGCGCCGGGGACGCTCGCTCCGGGCAGCTCGCTGGAGCTCCCGCTCCCGCACCCCTTCCCTGCCAGCACCCTCCTCACCGGGCTCCCTCAGCGCCAGTCACCCCTTCCTTCTCCGTCCCGCGGGGAGCTTCGCGCCACAGCGTCCTTACCGGAAGTGCCTGGGCAGACACTTTTCATAGCTCCCAGATCCTGAAGACCCCGGGTCCGACGGACTTGAGGTGGGGGGGGTGGGGGAGGGAACACGGGGGGTAAAAGAGGTGGATAGGGAGGACGGGGCGGGCCGTGGCGACGCCTTCGGCGCTCTTGATTGGAGGTTTCTGAACCTGAGGAGGGCGGGGAGACAGGGTTGGGGGGGCGGGAGAAGAAGCGGGAAGCCTCCCGTGAGGCAGAGGAGGTGGTGCGTGCTAGGGGCGGGGTGAGCTAGCTGGGAAAAGAAGAGGGTGGGAAGAAAAAAGTAAGTGGAAGGGAAACTTTGAAAGAGGAACAGGGCGAGCGGAGGAGTTGCGAGGCCACGGGAGTAACCCGAAGTAAGAGCAAAACCTAAGCATACCTACTGAGAAAGAGGCGGATCACTATGCCCAGAGAATGGAGAAAGCTTAGCTGGGAGGAAAGTTTTTGACTCGGTGCAGCAACACATTTTTGTCCCTGACACGACATCCCCCAGGCCCGCATTCTGATTGTCTCAATGATAACAGCTGTAATTCCTGTTACCTTCTACCATGAGCATTTTCTAAGATGGCTGGCGAGAGCAGGGGTACATTCTAAGGCCACGTAACAGGTCCACCTAGCACGATTTCAGGGTCCGCCCGACCTCTCACCCTATCAGTCAGTAACTCCGGTAATTTGTTGACCAAACAAAGCTAAGACCTACTTCCTCCATTTACCAACTCGCAGTTTAGACGCAGTATTGGCAAAAATCTGTTTCCTTCCCAGTGTGGTCCACGAGACCCAAGTTTTACATGTGATTATTGGCAAGAAAAAAACCCTCGAAATTTGGTTAAATTACCAACAATAAACCTTGTAAAGTCTCTCTTGGGACTTTTTACTTAATCTAGGGGGCATTTTTAGCCAGTGCACTGGTAAATACCTGTCATTCCAGCACTCTGGAGGCCGAGGCTGGAGTAGAGCTAGTTTGAGGCCAGGCTGGGCTGCACAGACTGAAAAATAAAAAAAAAAGTTAATCTTCAGGTATTCTCAGCAGGAGAGACAAACTCAAAGAAAACTACAATTGCCAGCATATTATTTCTGCATCATAACTACAAAAACAGTAAACAGCTTATATGGAAAGAGTTCACATGCCAGATACTACCCCAGAAACCTACCTTTGAAAAAGCCTCAAAACAAATTTCCCTAATATTATTGGTTTTTTTTTTCTAGAGGTCTAGAAATTACTGTGGGGAAAAGCACCAATGTGGAATAGTCAGGACAAGATAAACAATGTTTATTTATGCTGGGTCTCAAAATGGGAGTTGGCAAGAGGAGAGAGAGAGAAATATTTCTCAGCTGTGAAAGGTTTTTGTTTATCTAGTGTAGTTTGCAATCAGACTAGAAGGTAGGATGTCAGGTTGAAATATGGAAAATGAAGATTGAAAAGTACCCAGGACCACCGTGTGGTTCTACTTGTTTGTAATCTCAGTATTTTGGAAGAAGAGGCAAAAGGCTTGCCAGTTTGAGTAGCCTAGGCTACATAACAAGACCCTATGCAAAAAAAAAATGTCTGGTACACCAAACATTTGGTCTACCATCTAGGAAATGGTAGACAGCAAGGCTAAGCAAGCTAGGCTTTCATATGTAGAGAACTGACAGGCTTGTGGTTAGAGTAAAAGCAGCTTTGAATGGTAAGAACGCTGAAGATAAATCACCTTTCTAACAATAAGGCCACACTCCTTTGTGTCCGGAAAAGCCCTTAACATGCAAATTCTCCAGGAAAGTTGCCCTCTTAAACTGAGTATGAGAGCTCACATTTGTATTCCCAGCACTAGAGAGGCTGAGGCAGGAGGATTGCCTTGAGTTCAAGCCCAGACTGGACTGAAGAGACCCTAGCTCAATAAAAGGGTTTGCCCCTTTGTGCTAGTGGTTGTCAGCGGAAAAGCTCTAATGGAATTTAGGCCCCAGGGCCAGGAGAGAAGAAAAACAGCTGGCCTGCGGTGGGACTGGGGCAAAGGATCTGGGTTTCATATAGCAGCCTCCAGTGCTTTAATTGCCACTCTTTCCCCAGCAACCAGTAACAGCCAGCAGGACCTCAGGGAGGAGAGACGTCTCCAGAATCTCCAGAGCCCCACCCAGCAGCTGTGGACACAGGCTGTCTCTCAGGCCAGACATGAACATATTTGGTAGCTCAGGTAAACTGTATTTCAGTTCTCCTGCCTCAGGCTCCCAGGCAGCTTATATGTTGAATGACATACTTGTGGAAAGTCTCCAAGAAACGTCCCTGAGTTTTATGGGAAAAAATAATAACTTTTTCCTTAAGTAACTAATAATTATCTTTCTTTCGGCATCTTATAATCTAATGTTGTGTCAGGCCAACCCTCCCTCCCATATTTAGCATATCTTAATAAGGATATGGAATTTTAATAATTTTTTTCTTAAGTGTACATTTTGTTACACAAATCAAGTTAAATAGCACCGTGTCATGAGAGGACTGGGTTTTAGTCTTAGACCCTCAGACCAATTTTTGTTGTTGTTGTTTTGAGACAGGGTTTCTCTGTGTAGTCCTGGCTGTCCTGGAATTTGCTCTGTATACCAGGCTGGCCTTGAACTCTCAGAGATCTGCCTGCCTCTGACTTCCGAGTGCTGAGTTTAAAGGCATGCCTGCCCTCCCCCCGTTTTTGGCTCAGACCAATTTTAAGAAGAGAAAAAAATATGTTATATGAAATGTCTTTTTTTAGCCGGGCAGTGGTGGCACACGCTTTTAATCCCAGCACTCGGGAGGCAGAGGCAGGTGAAGTTACACAGCGAAACCCTGTCTCGAAAAAACCAAAAAACAAAAAAAAGTAGAAAAAAAAAAGAAATGTCTTTTTTTTTTTTAATCAAAACTCAGCTAGCTGGGGCTAGCTAACGTATTTTATATACACTCAAACATTTGCCAAACAGAATTAAAACACACTTTCAACATTAAAGTACATTTTCTTTCTTTAAAAAAAAAAATGATCCAGTGTATTTTTTTAAGATTTATTTTATGTGCATGTGTTTTGCCTGCATGTATGTCTGTCTGTGTTAGGGTGACAGACCCCCCCCTAGAAATGGAGTTACAGACAGTTGTGAGCTGCCATGGGGGTGCTGGGAATTGAACCTTGGTCCTCTGGAAGACCAGCCAGTGCCCTTAACCACTGAGCCATCTCTCCAGCCCCTAAAGTTTATTTTTCTTAGGGTACATGCCTCTAATCAAAGCACTTGGGAGGCAGAGGCAGGTGGATCTCTGTGTGTTCAAGGACAGCCTGGTCTACACAGTGAGTTCTAGGCTACCCAGGCATTAATGTGAAATACTCCATCTTGCTTTGGGTTATGGGGAGACCAGGGAGATCTGCTTTGCCATGGACATCAGATCATGTGGACCTCCTCAGCCCCTCTCCATTCTCAGGCCTCTGAATAAAATGGTTTGATACCGCCAAATGTTTTTAATAAATATTTATCAGTATGTATGTGCACCTGAGTATGTGCATGTGTACCACATGTGTGCAAGAGCCTGCTGATGTCAGAATATGGCATCAAATCCCCCGTGACTGCAGTTACAGATGGTTGTGAGCCTCCACGTAGGTGCTAGGGATCAAACTTAGGTATTCTTAACTCACTAAGCCATCTCTCCAGCTCCCCAAAATACATTTTAAGGTTGAATTCACTAAACCCACAATAATCAAGATGTGTACATTGGAAAAACATACAAATATGGCCACTATCAGACAAAATCAGATTGGGCACTTAAAAATGTGTTCCACATATAGAAGAATCTTTTATCTTGTAAGTTCAACTCATTACCTCAAAAACATTCATTATACTGTGCAGTGTGCACTTATTATAGTGAGGTGCAGTTATTATTGATATTCTTTTAAGCAACCTTTATAAAAGTAACTATATGCATATAGGAAAAATATAAACAAAGACTATTTTTCTACTGTTCATTCCCTTATTTCTGTAATATGTACACACACACACACAATTTTGTTGGTTTTTCGTTTGGTTGATTTGTTTTTGTGAGATGAGATGGTTTCACATTGGAACCTAGACTAGTCTTGAACTCAGCCCTTTGCCAACCTCAGCCTCCTAGAGGCTGGGTTTATAGATGTGAACCACCTCACCTGGCTGTTTCCCTTTTTTGATCATGGAGATTCCCCAGGGTACTTGGTTTTAGGCCCTCTCAGATAAATCATACTTGCTATCAGACAGACACTTGTGGTAGTTGTATTTATTATACACTGTGTGGGATTTTCCTTCAAAATAAAAGATTGCTTGTTCAGGAGATGTTGAATGTCCCTAAAGCAAACATTATGAATATGTGAGACACAGGAAACTGTTTAGGGCTATGATGATTTGTATTGCTGTCTTATCCTATACTCCCACAGTTTCAGAGTTAAGAATTCAAGAGTCAAGCTGGATGCTAGTGATTATAACTAAGGTCTCATGCCAAATGTTTGTGCGCTGTACCACTCACTGAGTTACCCAGCCTGAAAGATACCTCATTATCCTGCAAAGTTCAAGGGCTTGCATGGCAACTGTATGAAGCTCTGTGGGATAGAAGAGTAAGCATCATAAAATTGATGTTTTGTGGTTATAAACATTAAAATATAAATTTCTACCCCAAAAAAGATCTGTGAGTCAGGAGGATCGTGTGATTGAGGCCAGTCTAGGCTATACAGGCCTCTGTCTCAAAAGACACAGGTGTAGAGGTCAACACTTGGAGTTCCATCATTTGGAAACCAGAGGCAGAAGAATGAGGAGTCCAAAGCCAACCTCAGCAATATAGCAAATTCCAAGTCATCTTGGGCTATGTGATATACCCTGTCCTAAAACAAGAACCATGAAAATAAAAAGGACAGATAATTAAGGACCATAATCCACTATTTAGGTAAAGCCCTTTAGAAGATAAATGTAATGCATATATACAATAAAACCAAGACTGAGCACTTAAACATTTGAACCTTTAGCCTCTCAACATCAGTCAAGGCTGTGGCCGGTTGGAAAGGCAGATTTATAAACTGAAAGAACCAGGCCATTCTCCCTGAGAAGTTGATGGTGGGGAACTAGACCAGCCACAGATTAATTCTCCCTATGGTGATGCCAAGCATTCACTTAGTATGGAGTTGCTGGGCCCCATTTATACTTCTCCTCACTTCATCAATGAGTCTCACAATTCCCCACCCCCTGCTTTAATGTTTGCTATTATAATGGGTTCAGGGTTTTTGTCTCACAAGCAAGGCCAGTTTAAATTTAAATCAGCTATTCCCTCTGACTTCACAATAGAATCACCTAGGGAGGTTTGGGTGGGTGGGGGGGGGGGCGGCTTCTATTGTTTTTTAAATCTTGGGCTGGTAGAGCACTTGCCTGGCATGTCTGAAGCCCTAGGTTTCATTCCCAGTAGCACAAAAGAAATGTTCTGTCATGATGGACTCTGAACCAGAACAAACCCTCCTTCCTTCCTTAAGCTGCTTTTGTTGGTTTTTGTTTTGTGTGTGTGTGTGTGTGTGTGTGTGTGTGTGTGTGTGTGTGTGTGTGTGTGTGTTGTCACAGCAATAAGAGCAGTAACTAATATGAAGATCAAGCTTGCATGTAGTTCAAGCCCCTATGAAGAAGGAACATAGCAAGAAATACACATATCAGCCAAGAGTGGTATTTTGTTCTAGACAATCAGTTCATTCCCTGGCTAGACCTTCAGCCAGTGGGAGGGGGAAATCAGCTCCTCCTCCTCCTCCTCCTCCTCCTCCTCCTCCTCCTCCTCCTCCTCCTCCTCCTCCTCCTCCTCCTCTTCCTCCTCCTCCTCCCCCTCCTGGCAAAATCTAGGTAAATGCTGAACAAACAAACCTTGCCTGAGAACCTAATAGAATCTGGTCACAGAGTACACAAAAACAACCCTTGCTCTCAAAAGGTTTTCTGCTAGCCTAGTGGGAGAGGGAGCCAATTACTACCAGGCAGTCATGAAAGGTGCTGACTATGCCTGAGACAGTAAGGGAGACTGGTGGGATGAAGTGGAGAAGAGTCAAAAATGAGCATCAGCATCCAAGAAAGAAATTCAACTGAAAGCATCGGAGCTGGACAGGTAGGAATGAAAGGGAGCCGAGAGCATCAAGGAAGAATATAGGGGACACATTTAAATCCTAGAGGAGAGAGAACACAGCACGAACAAAATATCAGGAGACAGTTATAGGGCAGAACTTTCCATCCTAACTAGATTCTAGAGTACTAAAGAGGGGAAGCAAGGCAACATCTCTGTCACCAATCTGCTAGCAATTCCTAGGCCCTTTAGCACTAATGCTTAGTCATAAACCCTACTTTCTGTTGAAGCTGCGGCCTTACATGAGTTGCAGTGGTTTAGGACTCAAGCTGAGAACTTCAAAGGAGGGAGAGGATAAAACATGCAAAATAGGAGCAAGGGTGGACCTGATAAAACCAGAATACTGTGCTATTAATGTATGAGGAATTCAGGTAAACAAAACCATCCTTTAGAAAACTATGACCAGTGGGCCAACTCCAGCTTTTTGCTGTCTGTGTAAAGTTTTTTGCATCGTGGCCATACTCATTCCTTTGCATATTCTCTGTGGCTGCATTTGTGCTAAAACAGAGTTCAGAGTTTTACTTTGTTGTTTTTGAGACAGGGTTTCTCTGTGTAGCCCTGGCTGCCCTGGAACTCACTCTGTGGATCAGGATGGCCTCTAACTCACAGATCTGAAAAAGAAGGTGATTTAAAGCATGCTAAGGATTTTTTTTTTTATTAGGAATGAACCATTTTAAGGGTTCTATATTTCCATAATATATTACTAACATATCAGTGTGACACATACTTGTAAACACAGTATTTGAGAAGCAGAGGCAGGAGGATATCGTGTGAAGACAGCCTGACATATAGAGTAAGCTCCTGTCTCAAAACAATCAAACACATGTTATATTTAATGTGGAGAAGATCAGAGCTTATTTAAGCACACTGTATTTTCAACAGTTTACAACAACCAAAACACTCTATAATGGATATTCCACAGGATATATTTGAAGTTGAATTTGGTCAAGTGAAAGGTATATTTGAATTTGTGAGAGAGTATCATATAACCCCCTCAGAAATATGTTGGTATATGATTCCATCCTCTGATGACTGCTGATTGGGCCACACAATAGCCAACGCAAAATTTTATTAAACTTAAGTTACAAAATGTCACATGAGTTAATTCTCAGTATAATAACAAAGGCAGAAGTGTCCTCTAGACTGTCCTCCCCTGATCCCAAGTCCCTCTGGGGAAATGCATCCCCACCTTGTTCTCTTGCCATTTTAATCATGCACTCACTGCTTAGACACCTGGTAACAGTCATGTGGCTGTAACTAGGTTTTACTAGTTCACTCACTGTTATCTCCTGAGTTGGAGTCATTGTCTCTTCTTTCTCTAGATCTAGTTGAACGTGATGACATCTTCTCCTTGGGAGCTGTGAGAAAACAGAACTCACTTGTAAGGCAGTTTTAAGAACATCCTCAAATTTGGATAGACTAATCATACTCTCCCCTTTACTGCCTTCCATTACTTGGACTTTTCTTAAGTGCTGGGGATGAACCCCAGGGCCTCCTACATTACTTTTCATATATTTAATTTTCCTCTTGCATTTAAAGCTAATTTGAAGAGTAAAACGTGTTTTATTTTTAATATCTGACATTGGACTTCCAACTCTAGCATGCTGTTTTATTTGGTTGGTTTTTTTGTTTGGGTTTTTTGTTGTTGTTGTTTTTCGAGACAGGGTTTCTCTGTGTAGTTTTGGTGCCTGTTCTGGATCTTGCTCTGCAGTAGACACAGGCTGGCCTCAAAATCACAGAAATCCACCTGGCTCTGCCTCCTGAGTGCTGGGATTAAAGGCGTGCGCCGCCGCTGCCGACCGCATGCTATTTTAAATTCCAATGCCTAGCCATGCGTGGTGTGGTATAGCATACCTTTAATCCCAGCACTCAAGAGGCAGAAGCAGGCAGATCTCTTGAGTTCGAGGTTTACAGAGGGAGTCGGGCTATTATACAGAGAATCCCTGTATCATCATCCGCATCATCCTCCTCCTCCTCCTCCTCCTCATCGTCGTCATCATCATCATCATCCTCATCATCCTCATCATCATCATCATCATCCTCATCATCATCATCATAGCACCTACTGACTGGAATGACGAAAATAAATAAACTAACTTAAAAATAAAATGATACCCCTCAAATGATTCATCTGTATCAGGAGGCTCTTCATACCTGACATTGTGTTTCCTTGGGAGGGTGTGAGGAACAGGATAGGAAGATGCAGTGAGAGGGGAAAGGAGACTATATGAGAGTGGAGTGAGTAGGAAGAACATGGGACCACTGGGGAGGCAGGGAAGGAGGAGTGGAGGGTAGAAGAAGAAAGGGGAGTAAGGAAGGGGAAGGGGATGAGGGGGGAGGGAAGGCTGGGAGGAAGGAAGGAGGGAGGTGGGTGAGGGAAGATGCTGGGGGGGGTGAATGGGAGGAGAGGAGTGAAGGAGGGGAAGAAGGATGGAGGAGAGGGGGCACACTGGGATAGGGAGGAGGAGGAGGAGGAAGAGAGCAGGAGTTAGGATTGGGTGGTGAAAGGAGAGTCAAGGGGAAGGGGGAGGATGGGAGAAGGGAGAGGGAGGAGGGGGGAATGAGGAAGGAGGCAGGAGGGTAAGCAAGGAGAGGAATGGGGAGGGGGACAGGGAGGAGAGGAGGACGGAGGGAAGGACAGGAAGTGAGGGGGGAATTGAGGAAGCTGAGGGAGGAGGGAGATACAGAGGATAGGGAATGGGGGTGGAGGAGGGTGATTAGTGAAGGAGGGTGAGGGAGGAAGATTAAGGAGAAGCAAAGGGAGGAGGGGGATTGAGGGAGAAGGAAAAGGAGGAGGGGTTTGAGAGAGGAGGGAAGGGAAGAGGGGATTGATGGAGGAGTGTGAGAGGAAGGGGATTGAGGAGGAGGGTGAGGGAGGAAAGAGATGGGGAGGAGGGTTAGGGAGGAGAATGATCAAGGGAGGGAGGAGGGGGTTGGTGGAGGAGAGGGGTTCGGGAGGGAAGGGATTGAGGAAGGAGGGGCAGGGAGGAAGAGGATGGTTAGGGAGGTGAAGATGAGGGAGGGGCAGGGAGGGGGGGTATGGGAATGAGAGGGAGGTGGAGGGTTGAGGGGGTAGAGAGGACAGGGATGGGGAGGAGGACTGGAGGAAGGGGATGGGCAGTAGTAAGGGAAAGGGGAAGGAGAGGAAGGAGGGAGGGCAATGATAGGGAGGAGGGAGATAAGGCAATGGGCAGGGAGAGGGAGGGGCAGGAGCAGGGAGGAGAGTGACTAGGTAAGACACAGAAGTGGGAGGGGAGGGGAATGTGAAGAAAGAAGGGGAGGAGTGGATCAGAAGGGGGTGTAGTGTGAGGTAAAGGGGGCAAAGAGAGGAGGAGGGAGCCGGGCGGTGGTGGTGCGCTCCTTTAATCCCAGCACTCGGGAGGCAGAGGCAGGCGGATCTCTGTGAGTTCAAGGCCAGCTTGGTCTACAGAGTGAGAGGACAGAGGACAGACACCAAAACGATGTGGAGAAATTCTATCTCAAAAAACAGAAAGAAAGAAAGAAAGAAAGAGAGAGAGAGAGAGAGAGAGAGAGAGAGAGAGAGAGAGAGAGAGAGAGAAAGAAAGAAAGAGAGAGAAAGAAAGAAAGAGGGAGGGAGGGAGGAAGGAAGGAAAGAAAGAAAAAAAGGAAGGAAGAAAGAAAGAAAGGAGGGAAACGGTTGAGGTGGAAGGGTAGGGGCACTAGGGATGGTGAGAGATGGGAGGGAGGGGGAGGAGGCTGTGGAAACGGGGTGGGGGTGGGGTGAGGAGGAGTTCAGGGGAGGTCCAGTGTGTTCTTCCTTACTGTTCTGAGACAGGTCGCTCATCGCTCATCGACATGGAGCTCACTGATTAGACTACTAGCTGGCCTAGGGATCCTCCTGTCTCCACCTCCCCAATGGAAGAGTTTGGGGAAAGGGACAATCCAAACTCAGGCTCTCCCATTTGGGTTTACCGACTGTGCTCTCTCCCCAGTCCCCTAAGCTTCTTTTGACCTGCCCTCCGGTCCTCCTGTCCTCAGTACCAAGATACTGCTGTAACCTGGGGTCTCTCTGTGCCAGAGCCTTGGCTACGGACTTTCGCTCTCACTTAATGGACTCTAAGGAGTTCCGCCCTAACTTCCTCACATCACCAATAAGGCTATGACATACACCTTTTAAACATTTGATAATCACAGTACAACAGTGAGAGTAAAAAGTTACCACAAAGTCAGGCTCCACTTAGAGGTCCTAAATCTGGCCCACCTTCTACATTTCTAAAGGAAACAGTTTTCACTCTTAAAGAAGGCTTGTTTAACTTACAGTCACTGGAGGATGTACAAAAATTGTTTTGTTCTGTCATTCATGTGATCGAGCTCTCAGACCTTGAGGACCAGAGACCTTCGCAAAGACATCCGTCATCGACCATAACCACGGCAAAGTGGCACGGAGAACACCAGACTGACTTTATTTCAAACCGCACCCACCCACACGGAATAGATAACGGCTCTCTGATAACTGACAGCAGATCTGACCAATCCATACAGGGACACATTTCTGAACAACAAAGGGCTCGGGTGATGTCATAGCCAATCAAAATGGAGCCTTGCCGGCATGCTTCAGGTAATGACAGCGTTCACCCTGAAGCTGAAGCAGGAGGTTGTTGAGTTCGAGGCCAGCCTAGACTACATCAGGTACATACAGCCCTTGTCTCAAAAACCAGACCAAAGCCAGGCGGCGGTGGCGCATGCCTTTAATTCCAGCACTCTGGAGGCAGAGGCAGGCGGATCTCTTGAGTTCAAGGCCTGCCTGGTCTACAGAGTGAGTTCCAAGACAGCCGAGGATTTATTTTTTTATTTTTTGACACAGGGTTTCTCTGTGTAGCCCCGGCTGTCCAGGAACTAGTTCTGTAAACCAGGCCAGCCTTGAGCTCACAGAGATCCGCCTGCCTCTGCCTCTCTGAGTGCTGGGATTGAAGGCGTGTGCCACCAAGAGACTTTTTTGGTAGACACAACAGGGTTTCTAGCAGCCTTACTTTACAGGTTGGCAGTGGAAGAAAAAAGCCGGTGTGATGGTGCATGTCAGAATGTGGGAAGCAGACACAGGAGGATCTGCAGTTCAAGGTCAGCCTTGGCTACACAGCTGGGCTACAGAACACCCTGTCTGGATACAAAGAAAAGAAATTCAAATCCAAGAGAAAAAGGCTTCTCTGTTCTGAAGTAGAAAAATGCAAAGTTGTATCTCTAGTCTGGGTCTCATCTCTACCCCCTTGAAGTTGCTACAGGGCTTAGCAGCATTTAATACCGTGGCTAGTTCATTCTGGGGTAGCCGCTTTGCTGTGAGGTGTAGGGTGAGGAAATTGCCTGTCTGAGCAGATTTTCAAAGGAAGTTTGAAAGCAGAAATGTTAGGCAAATCTAAACAATAGACACCCCCTCTGGAGTCCAGCCTTAATAGGAGGGGAGGTGCCTGGTCTTACTGCAACTTGATATGCCATGTTTGGTTGATATCCATGGGAGGCCTGCCCTTTTCTGTAGAGAAACTGAGGAGTGGATGGGGGAAGGGAGCAGAAAGGAGGAGGTGAGAGGGACTCAGAGGAGAGGAGGGAGGGGAAACTGCGTCCGGATGTGAAAAAAATTTAAATTGAACTTCTTAGATTTTGAATCCATATAATCATATCACTGCAAATAAATACATTTTTCTTCTTCATTCTTTTATTCATTATTACTGTTGTTTATTTATTTTAAGACAGGATAGTTTCATGTAGCTCTGGCTGTCCTGGAACTCGATTTGTAAACTAGGCTGGTCTCAAACTCCCAGAGATTCACTTGCCTCTGCCTCCTGAGTGTTGGCATTAAAGGTGTGCACCGCCAGGCCTGGCTTCTTCATTCCTTTAGACGTGTATAGTTTATTTCATTTTCTTTTCTTTTTTTTAAATTTATTTATTTTTATTTTATGTGCATCGGTATTTTGTCATGGATGTCAGTCCCCTGGAACTGGAGTTACAGACAGTTGTGAGCTGCCATGTGGGTGCTGGGAATTGAACCCAGGTCCTCTAGAAGAGCAGCCAGTGCTCTTAACTGCTGAGCCATCTCTCCAGCTCCTCATTTTCTTTTCTTAATGCATTTCAGGGTCTTCAAAACACATATCTATCTGGGTCACTTCTATCTGGGTCACTCTTCTTCCCAAGTTTTAGGGGAAACAGCTTTCTCTCCCCTGACCCTGCCTTTTCCTGAGAGGGTTTTGCTATGTAGCTTAGGCTATCCTCGACCTTGAGATATTCATGCCTCAACCTCCCGACTGGAATTATAGGCATGCCTCACCACTCCTAATTAGGGGAAACAATTTGACTATAATTCTTACTGATGCCTTTTCTCCTACACCACTCATCCCTTCCACATCACCCATACACGCTGTTGACTTTTTTGATACTCTTTAGTTTGACACTCTTGATGTTTAAGAAATTCCTTTCTGTTCTCATTGTACTCAGAGCATCGTTTGTTTTACTTAAGATTTAAACTGGAGTTATGCCTCGATATTAGAACAATTGCTTGGTGTGCACAAGGCTGTGGACTGATCCCTACCCCTGACAATGCAAAATGTAACAGAATAGTGAACAACAAAAACTACACCCAAAACCTTAAGGGAAAAGTTCCCTAGAGTGGCTCATGCTTGTTATTCTAGTACTTGAGGGGCTAGTACCTTGGTTGATTGCCATGAGTTTGCAGTCAGGCCAGGCTACATAGTGCAACCCTATCTCAGAAAACAAATGAATCAACATAAATAAATAGAAAATGGGAAAACTGAAACTAGACTCTACCTTCCTTGAAACCAGGAAACAACTCTTACATCACAGAAAGTACCATTTATAAAGTGAGGTGACTTAATGAGATTAGCTAGCACCAGTGAAGCATTCATTATATGCCATAGACTACCCTGAGTGCTTTATGGATGTTGCCCCAGCAAAAGAAGTCCATTGTAGAAACTGAGCCAGAGACATTTGAGTGCTCATTATATTGCCGGTTTTGTTTGTAAACAATTAATTGAACAGTACACTTATGATTTGTTCATTTCATTGTTATTTATCAAGAGTTTTTTAAATATCGCTGGGTGGTGGTGGCTCACGCCTTTAATCCCAGCACTCGGGAGGCAGAGCCAGACGGATCTCTGTGAGTTCAAGGCCAGCCTGGGCTACCAAGTGAGTTTCAGGAAAGGTGCAAAGCTACACAGAGAAACCCTGTCTCGAAAAACCAAAAAAAAAAAAAAAAGTTTTTTAAATAGACTAAAAAACAGGTAAGTGAAAATTGAAGAAGGGCTCATAAGGGTCCGTCTTTCTCTGAGTAGCCATTGGCAGTTAATAGTTGCTGGGAGAGAGATTTTTCAGTGGTGTAGCCATTTGTAAACTGCTCATGCTCCTATGAATAATCCATCACCCATGCCCTTGTAAACAAGCCTAATTAAACTCATTAGGTCTGGATCATACAAAAGGAGGCCGGGCATAGTGGCACACACCTTTTTTTTTTTCCTGGTTTTTCAAGACAAGGTTTCTCTGTCTTGCTTTATCCCCCACAATGCTGGGATTAAAGGCATGTACCACCAACATCCAGCTATGGCACACACCTTTAATCCCACCATTTGGGAGGCAGAGGCAGGCAGATGTCTCTGAATTTGAGGCTAGCCTGGTCTACATTGTGAGTTCCAGGACAGCCAGAGCTACACAGAGAAACCCAAAACCAAACCAACCAAACAAAAAAGACATGAAAGTCAAACAGGGAATGGTTGCTTGGAAAGAGGAAGGGGATCAGTAGGAATTGGGAAAGAAGAGAAGAGAAGGGAGTGAGTACACTCAAAGCACATTATATATTCATGTATGAAAATACCATAGTGGAATCTATTAATATTTTGTATCAGTTACCTTTCATTCTTGTGCTAAAACACCAGGAATAAAAGTGCCTTATGAAAAAAGATTTTGCTTTTGGCTTATGGTTGCAGAAGGAGGAGAGTCCATCATGCAGGCGGCTGGAGCGAGAAGCTGGATGGTCATACTTTCAAGTGCAAACACAAAGCAGAGAAAAGGAACTGGAAGTGGGGTGAGACTATAAACTCTCAAAGTCCATCCCCAGTGACATATTTCCTCCAGGAAGGCTGTATCTCTTGAAGGCTCCACAACTCCTTCAAACAGCACCCTCAACAGGGAATGAAGTGCTCAAATAAAAACCTGAGCCTGTGGGGGACACTTCTCATTCAAACCACCAGAGATACAATTGATTCATGCTGATTCAAATCAGAGAAGACTGAATATGGTGAGGACAGAAGTGGAGACCAATAGGGGTAACAGAGAATGCTGCACTGAAAAGAGACCCAAACCTGCCCTGGCATCACATTCCTCTAACCCCAGCAATGTGGGAGACTGAGGCAGGAGGAACTGAGATGCTGTCAGGAAAGAAGGAAGGAAGGAAGGAAGGAAGGAAGGAAGGAAGGAAGGAAGGAAGGAAGGAAGGAAAAAGAAGGAAAAGATGACTGTCTGGGGTTTCCAGAATATAAACAGCCAGGCTTATGATGTCCCAGGTATAAAAATGAAACTATCCTTCTTTGGGCTGAGGATATGGCTCACTTGGTAGACGGTTTGCCTAGCAGGCACAATGTCCTGGGTTTGATCCCAATACAACATAAACTTGACCATGTGGCATATGCCTGCAATCCCAACACTTGGGAGATAGAGGAGAACTAGAAGTTCAAGGCCATCATTGTTTATACAGTGAGTTTGAGGCTTATCTGGGCTACACAAGACCTTGTCTCAAAAATAATTAGTATGGGGTTAGAGCGGTAGCTCAGAGATTAAAAGCACTTGCTACACAACCATGAAGACTAGAGTTCAAATCTGAGCACTCATGTAACAGCTCAGACATCCCATGCGTACCTGTAACTCCAACTCCAAGAGGAGGAAGAGACAGTGCACCCTACATGCACATATGCATTTATACAAATACATACATACATACACACACAAATATAAAAAGCTAGACATGATGGTCCATGCCTCTAACTACAGAACTCAGAAGGCAAACAGATCTCTGTGAGTTTGAGGCCAACCTGGGCTACACAATGAGACCCAATCTAATTGGTGAGTTCTGGGTCAGACAGACCGTTTCAAAAACAAGGTAGCCCATGACTGAGGAACTAACTACACCTCAGGGATGTCAGAGAAGGAACTCAAGGCAGGAACCTGGAAGTAGGAACTGAAGCAGAAGCCAGAGAGGAGTGCTGCTTACTGGCTTGCTCCTCTATGGCTTGCTTAGCTTCTTTTTAAATACAACCAGAACCACCTGACCAAGGATGGCACTGCTTCTCGTTCCCCCACCCGACCCCCTATGGGCTGGGCCAACCAACACCAATCACTAATCAAGAAAATGCTCCACATACTTTGCTACAGGCATATGAGGTTCCTCTTTCCAGATAACTCTAGCTTGTGCCATGTTGACAGAAAACTAGATAGCACAGAGACTCCTGGCTTATATATGCACACACATGTATACCCACATACACACACATGAACATGTACTCACACATCAACACAACCAATAACTATCCTTCTCTGGATTACTGGACTATTTTAGAAAAATAACTACTGATAACTAAATATAAAGGCATATTGCCCATTCTCATGTTGCAATAGTAGCACAGTTGTTACGGGAATCTAAGACCACTCTGTAAGGAAACACATTCATGGTACTGTAAATCTAGTCAAGAACCCATGGTTAGGAAAATCACAGGTCCCAGAGGAGAACCTATTCTTAGTCTGAAAAATGGACATAGTTCCAAACTTTCTCTAAATTCATGTCTCTACCCATAGATTAATCCCCCTCCCAGACTTCAGTAGAGAAATTTCTCTGTACAACAAAGACCAATCTCTCTTCCTAGCAGGCCGGACATCCAGTCAACTTTTTAGGGCCTTATGCTAAATATAAATGAATCACCAAGGATTTGAAACAGTTCAAGGACAGTTCCAATGTGAAGCTAGAGGCTAAAGCAGCTAAACAGAAAAGGAGGGTGTGGAGAAAACAGATAGAATGCAGCAGCAAAACCTGTAAAGACAGTCACTATCCTTCTAATCCAATTAGCATACTCAGAGAAGTAAGAGAAAACGCTGTGTTCATAAAGTGTGAGGCACTTTCGTAAAGACACAACACTGTGAAATTTCAGAATAATAGAACTAAGTAACAGACCTTAACACAATTCTAAAGGGGGAAAGGAGTAAAAGCTTTCACACAAAAGATCAGGAATAAGATCGACATTGAACTTATAAAAAAAAAAATCAGGCTGGGCTTTGGTGGTGCACATCTTTAATCCCAGCACTCGGGAGGCAGAGGCAGGTGGATCTCTGTGAGTTCGAGGCCAGCCTGGTCTACAAAGTGAGTTCCAGGACAGCAAAGATGGTTACACAGAGAAACTCTGTCTCAACGCTCCCCCGCAAAAAAAATCAGTAAAGATGAAAGACGATGGATACATGCCTTAAAATTCGTAGTGACTGTAATTTCCAACACAGAATTCTACATTCAGCCAATTTATCAATTGTTAGGGTAGAATAAATACATTTTCTCTAACACTCCTCAGGAAGCAGAATAAATACATTTTCTCTAACATTCCTTCTCAGGAAGAAACCAGAGGACATACTCCACTAAACTTAGAGACTAAAGCAAGAAAGAGGAAGATATATGATATCCAGGAAGCAGAAAATCTGACTCAGTATATTCAAACAGAAGGACAGTGCTCTAGGGGAAAAGGACAGTAACAGATTATTTGTTTAACTGTGCAAAAAGTGATAGTGAGCTGGGCATGGTGGTGCACACCTTTAGTTCCAGCACTCCAGAGGCTACATAGTAAGTTCCAGGCCAGCCTGGGCTACAGGATGAGACTTTGTTTCAATGATAGAAGAAGGGGGGTGTTAGCAGCCCAGAAATATCAATAACATTGATAAAAGAGAAGGAAGAAACCTACAAGAGCCAGGTATGCTGGCACATGCCTTCAATCTCAGCACTTGGGAGGTAGAGGCAGGTGGTTCTGTGTGAGTTCAAGGCCAGCCTGCTCTACGTATATGGTTCTAGGACAGCCAGAGTTGAATAGTGAAATCCTGCTTAAAAATAAATACATAAGTAAGTAAGTAAGTAAATAAATAAATAAATAAAAACCTTCAAGAAGAAATTGCTTGAGCCAATCCAGAGAACATAAAATCTCAGAATGAATAAGCACAAAGAGCAAGGGATGTCCACAGATAATGAAATAATGTTGTTCACTCAGCCCATAATGGGACATCTATACTGTCCTCCATGGCTCAGGGAATGTCTCAGGAAGGAAAAACAACTTAAGAACCAGAAAGGAAAGGCTAGGAAACTGTGGCTCTCTGTCTTCTGCCCAGGACATGGCCACCACACTCGAACTCCCAGCAAATGTGATTATCTGATTAAGACCTGCCTAATTTCTTTTTTTTTTCATTTTTCTTTATTAAGAAATTTTCTACTCACTCCACATACCACCCACAGATCCCCCCTCCTCCCTCCTCCCACCCCCCACCTCTCTCTCCCAAGCCACCCCACATCCCCACATCTGTCAAATCAAGGTCTCCCATGGGGAGTCAGCAGAGCCGGGCACACTGAGCCTAGGCAGAAGACCTTGCTAATTTCTAAAATAATAATAATAATAATAATAATAATAATAATAATAATAAATTGGGGGGAAAAAGACCTGCCTAAGATTGGGCCTGTCAGTGTTCCTTCCTAGGGGTGGGGAGCTTACAAAGCCCCATCCCTTTCTAAGGATTTATAGACAGTTAACAGTTGCCTGGGGGAGGAACTCACTAGGCCCAGCTCTCCCTGCTGCTCTATAGGCAATTAAAGGTTGCTGGAGAATGGGGAGACGTTTTCTTCAGTGGTATAGCCACTGGAGAGTGGATCATATTCCTGTACAGAACTCCTTACCCATGCTCTTGGTCTCATAAGTAACCTTCCTTAAGCTCCTTGAGTCACCAAACAAAACAAAAACCAAACTTGGAAGTAGAGGGACTAGCTGAGAAGAGGAAGGGGTTCAGGGGTTTGGCAGGAGTGGAAGGAGGACAAGAAAGGGTAGTGGAGGATGAATATGCTCAAAATACATAATGTACCCAAATGAAAATATCATAATGAGATCTATTATTATGCATAATTTATCATGTAAGCCAAACATTAAAAACAGAATTGCGTTCAGAAAGGAAAGGCCAGTTGGTGACTCTGTAAGCACCTGACCTGTCCTTCAACCCTCAAGTTATTCTAAAGTTAAAGAAAGGGAAGTGCTTGCTTCCCAGTGTTGCTAGTATGAGTGTGACAAAAACAAGGGCTGAGTAGACAACTCAATTGGTAATGTGGTTGCCCTCACAAGCATAACGTCTTGAGTGTGATCCTCAAAACTGACATAAAAATGCCTAGTGTGGTGATGCATGGGCCCATGATCCCAGTGCGGGAAGAGGAGACACGAGGATCCTGGGGCCCTCTGGCCAGCCAGTCCAGCCAAATTGCTGAGCTTCAGTCCAAGAAAAGAACCTGTCTCAAAAAACGTGGACAACATTTTTGAGGCTGACATCTGAGGTTGTCCTCTGCTCTCCAGACACATGCATACATGTGTACATGCCCTCCCCATACAAACATGTGAGTGCATGCATTAAAAAACAAAACAAAACAGAACCATGGCCAGGAATGGTAGTGCCTGCCTTTGATTCTAGAGCTCCAGAGTCAGAGGCAGACTGACCTCTGTGAGTTCAGATTGGGAGTTTCAGGCTGGCCAGAGCTGCATAGTGAGACATTTTTTGAAAATGCTAAAAACATAGAACCTGTAGGATGCGGGGTCTAGCTGGAGTAAGTAGGCCACTGGGAATGTTATTTGTAGCAATTTTGTTCCTGGCTCCTTTCCTGTCATGTTATCTCTGCTTCCGGATGGTTCTTGTGACATGAACAACCCCCACTATCTGCTACTGTCACCGTGAACTAACAGAGCTGCTTCCCCATTCCTTGTCTATAATGCAATGAAAGCTTCTGCAACTGTGAGTCAGAATAAAACAATCCCTCCCTTTACAAACAACAGCAGCAGCAGGGCTAGCACTCGGGAGGCAGAGGCAGGTGGATCTCTGTGAGTTCGAGGCCAGCCTGGTCTACAGAGCGAGTTCTAGGACAGTCAAGGCTGCACAGAGAAACTCTGTCTCAAAAAACCAAAACAACAACAACAAAAAGACAGACAAACAAACAACAACAAAGGATTTGTTAATATAGAAAGGAGACCATGAAGAGGACCAGAAATGTAAGCTCAGATATCTTCGAGAGCTTGAGACCCAGCGACCCCTATCCCAGGGGCTTTCACTTTCACCATGCCTGAGATGATCTAAAAGAAGCTACAGGAAGAAGTGGAGAAACGCCAACAGCTGCCAGAAGATTTGAGGAGACCCTTGTCCGAGAGGACAAAGCTTGAGCCAAAGCTATCAGAAAAGAATATTGTGAGGGAGGATGAGGGAGGAACTGGCCTTGCTAGATGGATCCAACGTGGTCTTTAAACTTCTGGATTCTGTATTTGTCAAAGAGGAGCCAAGGGGAGACTCCAGCCACTGTGGGGAAGAGGCTAGAGTATATCACAGCAGAAATCGAGCACTATTAATTCCAGCCTTGTGACACTGAGCAACAGTCTGAGCAACAAAGGGAATTGCCTTGCACAGCTGCAGCAGGAGTTTACTCGGGTCCAGGCAGTAAAGGCAGGGGCTCCTGGGAAGGTCTGACCCCATGATAGGGGAAGGAGAGGGAATGATGCAGTTTCAGGGTCTATACTATAATAGCCAATAAAATGTAAACAAAAGGGGGGGACAAAACAAAAGAGTTATCAATATAATCTGGACCTACAGAAAGTGTAGGAAAAAACAAAGCAATTTTGATCAGAAGAGAGACACATCAAAGTCCTCTACTGCTTGTATAAAAGAAATGAAGGAAAGGCCCACCCAAGCTTTCTCTCTTCTCCACTCATTCAGTTTAAAGTGAAGCCTAACAGGTCAGTAAATGAGTTGACTAGAGTAGTATAGGTTGAATTTAGATGGATTTGACAGTTTTACTGAGTCTGCTGAGATATTGTATAGAACTTGCTTTTGTCCAATGTGTTTTCATAAAGAGACAGGGGTTATGGTTCCAGTGAGGGGTCTCTGCAAACACTACAGCCATCAGAGTATCCAGCAGAGTGTTCCATCCGTGTAAGGCAAGAAGGAAGTCCAGTTCAACACAACTCAGCGGCCAGTGTTGGTTCAAACTTTGAGAGTCCAGCAGGGTACTCATATGCTCACAGTGCAGGTGAAAATTTAAACTTCCCAAAGATCAACTAGAAACATGAACAAATGGCATGGAGGGAGGTGATGTGTTCCTGCAATCCTAGCACTTGAAAGGTGGAGGCCGGAGGAACAGGAGTCTAAAGCCAGTCTCAACTATATAGTAAGTTTGAAGCCAGCCTGGGCTACACGAAACCCTATCTCAAAAAAAAAAAAAAAAAAAAAAAAAAAAAGCTTTGAGAGTCTGATACTGAGTAGTTTATTTCACACAAATTTAAGCACAGCACAATTTGGAAAAAAAGTTTCCTGGTGATAATTAACTTAGTCCCATGTGTACAACAAAGCTTAAGACATGGTTATATCAAAACTCTTGAAAATACAAGTGACATCTTCTATAAAGATATGTTCTATAAATTAAAGAGGGAAGTAGGCTCAAGGTAAACAATGTTCATAAGGGTCTGGGGGAGGGAAGTATTATAGAGTGAGTGAGATAAATGTAAGAGTCTGGGGGAACCCATGTGTCCTGGCCATACAGATAGCACAGAGGTCACCAGGCTATTAACCACCTCTATCCCCAGCCTTCTGAGCAGAAAACAGGTTATACATCTCTCTCTTTGAAGAGACAGCCCTGTGTGTTTAACATTCCTGGTTTCCCTAGTGATTATCTGTGAGCACAAGGACCTCTGTGTCTCCTCCAAGATGGTTCATTCCTATAAAACTCAGCACTTGGGAGGGTGAGACAGGAGGACAGTGACTTTAAAGCCAGCCTGGGCTACATAGGGAGACTCTGTCTCTTTTCTTGTGATAACCTGCAGTACCTTGGCCTTCACCAGATGCATCCTATTGTCCTTGGACCTCCAGGACTGTAGGCCAAAATAAGCCTCTTTTCTTTAAAACTCATCAGTTTGTGGCATTATTTTAGCTACAAACAAATGGATTTCCACTTACCAACAATAACAAACCAGTAATGATAAATAAATGAGAAATGAACTCCTAGTATGTATAAACTACCATGCCTCAGATATTTGGTTATAATAGCACAAATTGACAATATTAAACTCGTGGACATTCTGTGGTCCTCAGATCACACCTTGAGAGCCACTGATGTGTGTGTATGTGTCTATATACATACACATATGCCATACACATATATATCATATATATGTATGTGTGTATATATCAACAAGAGAAAAGAGAGAGTATATGGGTATAGATGCTGGTTTAAGTGGGTAGGTGGAAGGATAGGAATTTGTGGACAACAGTGGAAAATGGAAATAGCTAGACAAGCAGGAAAGTCAATTGTCTAAACTAGAGTGTCTATCACATAGCCACTAGCCACATGTGACTATTAAGCTTGAAATGTGGATAATATAACTAAGGAATGAATTTAAAAGAGCCACTTAATTATTTGAAAGTAAATATAAGTAGCTGTATGTACTCGTGGCTGCTGTTTGGGGTGGCACAAATTATAGAACATTTCCATCACTCCAAAATTTTATATTGGATAGCACTAGTCTTGTGATATATAATATGATTGCCAGGAAGCATTAAGAGACCACTTAAGATTCACATTCATGAATTTAAAATGAAGCTAGTCAGCATGGTTCTGGTTTTCTCTAGCCACTTTCAGCCACCTGGACCTAGGCAAAACGGGCAGGTGGCATAGATTGGGTGTGCCTTAGTCCATTTTCTGTTGCCATAACTGAATACCATAAACTGTGTACTTTATAAATAAAGGAGGTTTATTTAGCCCATGCTTTAGGGAGTCTAAGAGCAGGATGCAGACATCTGGTGAAAGACTTCCTGATGGGTGATGACGTGGCAGAGAACGTTACATCATGAGACACAGCAACCTTCCTAACTTGGGTCTTTCTTTTCTTCTTTTGGAAAACCGCTAATACATCACGAGGGACTAATCCTAAAGACCTCATCCGATCCTTAATATCTTCTAAATGTCTCATGCCCAAATACCATTAACATATGTGACAGTGGGGAATGTTGTCTAAGTTTCAGTAAGGAGGCCAGGCGGTGGAGGCGCCCGCCTTTAATCCCAGCACTCGGAAGGCAGAGCCAGGCGGATCTCTGTGAGTTCGAGGCCAGCCTGGGCTACAGAGTGAGTTCCAGGAAAGGCGCAAAGTTACACAGAGAAACCCTGTCTTGAAAAACAAAAAAAAGTTTCAGTAAGGAACAGGGCAAAAATCTATTCCCCTACCCCCACCTCCTGTGGGAGAAAAAAACAACCATAATTTGAAAGCTGCAGAGAAAGCATTGATTTCAGGAAGGATCCAGGTGTCTTTAAGAATAAGACGAAGGGAGCACAGGGAAAGGGAACTGAGAATATAGGTTTTGTTCATAATGGATATAGTGGAAATATTTCAGTAGTTAGGAAAACATGGGAGAGGGGGCCAGAGTGGAGGATGTACAGAGCCAAATGAAAATGAATGTGGATTAGATGTTGGGTAGCTATGGAGTCTGGCGCTTCTTCTGGTGACTAACTTAAATGGCGACAGCTGTTCTTTTTCTTTTTTTTACTTAGTGTACCCGATGATGGGTTTCCTTATGACATTTTGTATATGTATAACATGGCACTCATACTCATTCCACATTACCCTCACCTGTTCGCCTTCCCCTCTCCCGCTGACTCTCTCTCCACAAATAGCCCCTTTTCCTCTTTCATATGCCGATCTAATGAGAATGGTCCCTGATGGACTCAAGGTAGACAGTGACTATGAGACTATTGGGAGTAGAGAGTGTCTGGAACAACACTCTGACTTCCGTTGTTAAGGCAGAAAATGGGTGGTGAAGCTTGATAGTTGTTCTGCTCTGAGACCATAATTGGAGTGCATGGATCTCCTCTTGGTTGATTTTAATAGAAGGGAGAACCTCAGGGAGGTGTGGGGATTTTTATTCTTTGAGAATTTCACGCATGTATACGATGTATTAGGATTATATTTACCTCCCATTCTCCCCTCCAACTTCCCCCAAACCCTGATGATGCTCCAGTTGATGTAGTTGAGGACTTCTAAAGTAATATGGGTGTCAGAGCATAGGGTTCTGATCCCAGAATTTGAAAAGGCCTGTTTAGGAAAGCAGGAGTGCTGGAGTTTTGTGACTTCATTGCACCTACCAGACTGCTTGTAGGGGCTTGAATATGCTGACATAGGGAACTGGGTATGGCTGGCGGTGCAGCACAGTTGGTAGAGTGCTCAAGCAGCTTGAAGACATCCTTACCGCCATTTTACTGTATTTATTTCCCTCCTCCTCCCCCTTCATTAAAGCCCCCCTCCTGTTTTTCCATTCCCCCTTCAAATCACTTGTACCCTGCTATTCCCTTCTCTATTACCACCACCGCCTACATGGTCCCTTTCACTTTCCTGTTTCCTGCAGGTTTTTTTTTTTTTTTAATGTGTACAGGTTGTATCCCACATCTTGAAGATTAGGAGCTAGGAACCTGAGATGAGAGAAAATGTGTGATGTTTGATGTTTGTTTTTCTAGGTCTGGGTTTCCTCACTCAATGATCTTTTCTAGTTTCTTTATTTACCTGAAAGTTTCCTGATTTCATTCTTTTCTGAGTTGTGGAACCCAGTCCCAATTAATTATATCTACAACACAGCTCCTATACCTAAGGCTCAGGGATCACTGAGGAAGAGGGGAGGAAAGATCGTAAGAGCCAGAGGATCAGGGAATTTGCTGTGAGATTGTGTCTACCAGAATTATCAGAAGTTACACCCATGAAGTCTTACCAAAAAGGCTGCTTAAACATGACCAGAACAAGGACGATATCAACAGACATGCCAATGTGAATGGGGTAAACCATGGGAGGCCTCAACCTTGCACAAAGAACTATAGGCAACTGAGGACTGCTGAGAGCAGGAGAGAGTCTTCCCAAAGGCGGAGTGCACTAATTAGTTATCCAATACCAAATGGCCAGTCCTGAAAACATATGCGTACAAGGAAAGTTATACAGACTGAGCAGTTTGTATATTATATAAATTAAAGCAAAAGAAGGGAGTACATGGGAGAGTTTAGAGGGAGGAAATATAAGGGGGAAATTATGTAATTATATTATAATCTCAAAAAATTAAAAAAGAAAAAAACATGTATGGCATGATCTCATTTATGTTTTTCTGTTTGTTTCTCTTTCTTTTTGGGACAGGGTCTCATTATATAAGCTAGGCAGGCCTCAAATTTACAATCCTCCTGGTTCAGCCTTCTGACTGATAGGCATGCTTTACAAGGCTCAGAGTCATTTTGTTTTTCAAAAACACACCAGGCTAGGGATATAGCTCAGTGGTTCAAGTGCTTGCCTTGTAAGCATGAAGTCCTGGGTTCAATTCCCAGGCCAGCCAAAACCAAATAACTACAAAAGCATATGTAGTATATATATTGAAATATCTATCCATCCGTCCACCCATCCATCCATCCAATTATAGAAATTGAGCTACATTCCTTAACCTCCATTCCTTCTGTTTCTTTACCCACAAAGTGAAAATGCTAATTATCACTTAAAGAGAGGTCCTACTGATGGAGGCAGATGCAGAGATCCACGGCCAGACACCAGGCTGAGCTCCAGGAATCCAATCGATGAGAGAGAGGAGGGATTCTGCACGTGGGAGACATCGAGATCATGATGGGAAGACGTGCAGAGATGATTGGCCACACTAGTGGAAGCCCATGAACTGTAAACTAGTGGCTGTGGAGCCCCCATGGGACTAGACTAGGTCCTCTGGATACGGAAGACGGTTGTTTTGCTCGAACTGTTTGGAGGGCACCCAGGCAGGGGGATCAGGATCTGTCCCTGGTGCATGGGCAGGCTTTTGGGAATCTGGTGCCTTGTGCAGCCTTGGTGCAGTGGGAAGGGGCTTGGACCTGCCTAGGCTCAGTGTGCCAGGCTCTGCTGACTCCCCATGGGAGACCTTGATTTTTGGGGATGTGGGGTGGCTTGGGAGAGAGGGCTGGGGGGTGGGAGGAGGGAGGAGGTGGGAACTGTGGGTGGTATGTAGAGTGAGTAGAAAATTTCTTAATAAAGGAAAATGAAAAAAGGAAAAAAAAAGAGAGAGGTCCTAGTGAGTTGTATAAAGCTATTGAGAGGACCCATCCCTGACTGGTGTCTGCAAGAGGGCTAGCTATCGTTTCTACAGTAGGAACAGGTGCCTGTGAGTATATGTACCTTTCTAGTTTAATAGTAGGAATGAATTTCCATCTAGAACTTCCCATCTTATTTTCAGGGGATTAGTTATTTGGGACAGTTGAGGAGGTGAAGTTTTGAAGAGTAAGAATAAGTGTAGGGGAAGTACCATTAGGACGGAGAGAATTGTGGGAGTATGGTGTGTGGGAGTGTATGTATGTGGGCACACACCGCCATGGTGTATGAGTGGGGGGCAGGGGACAACTTGTAGGAGTCAGTTCTTTTACCATGTGAGGTCCTGGGATCAAACTCACTCAGGTCATCAGGCTTGGCCACAGGCACCTTCCAGGAATCCACAGGGACATTAGAGGCTGTGCTGGCTAGTTTTATGTCAACTTGACACAAGTTAGAGTTAGCTGAAAAGGGGGAACCTCAATTGAGAAAATGCCTTCATAAATTCCGGCTGTAGGAGATTTTCGCCCCCCCTCCGGTTTTTTGAGACAGGGTTTCTCTGTGTAGCTTTGAGCCTTTCCTGGAACTCCCTGGAGACCAGGCTGGCCTCGAACTCACAGAGATTCGCCTGGCTCTGCCTCCCGAGTGCTGGGATTAAAGGCGTGCGCCACCACCGCCCCACCGAGATTTTCTTAATTAATGATTGATGGAGAAGGGACCTGCCCATTGTGGGTGGGACCATCCCTGGGCCATTGGTCCTAGGTTCTATAAGAAAGCAGATTGAGCATGCATTCTGGAGCCAGCCAGCAAACAGCACTCCTCCATGGCCTCTGCATCATCTCTCCAAGTTCCTGCTCTGTTTGAGTTTCTGTCCTGACTTCCTCTGATGAACAGTGTTGTGGAAGTGCAAGCCAAATAAACCTTTTCCTCCCCAATTTGCTTTTAGCTGTGATGCTTCATCGAAGCAATAGTAACCCTAACTAAGAGAGAGAGAGAGGTTCACACCTGTAGATTCACCACATCACTTCACTGGGCATTTTTCTCTTGCAGCACTTCACAAGCCTACAAAGGAGAGGAAGGCTGGGCAGCACTCACCAGTGTCTTTGCTGAATCAGTGTAGGACAACAAAGAGGGTGGAATCAATGTGTAACCAGTGATCATGAAACTCAGCAGAAGAATCAGCAAGAAGGATTCAGGGTTCACCTGAGGGTGGAGATGAATTGTCTGGAAATCACCGTGTGCCTGCGAGAAGGAACATGCCTACCATACTTTCTGATCCCCACTTCCTGATTGCAGCACAGTGGTGTTGCTGCTATAAATCACGTTAGATGGAAAAGGATATGAGAGGGAACTCATAGAAAAACCAAGAACACAGTGGATATTCAGAGATGAGGTAGCAGAAGATGGGGCTGGAGAGATTGCTCAGAGGTTAAGAACACTGGCTGCTCTTGTAGAGGACCTAGGTTCGATTCCCAACACCCACATGGCAGCTCACAACCATCTATAACTCAGGTTCCAGGGGATCCAACACCATCCTCTGCTGGCACTACATGCACTTAGTGCACATGCAAGCAAACACCCACATAAAATAAAAATAACTAAAATCTTTTAAAATAGGATGGCAGAAGAGTTTGCTAGCGGTGGAATTGTGTCCCCATAGGGAGCATATCAAAAGCACCTGGGCTGACTTTTTGTTTGTAGTTTCTCAGCTACACAGTCTAGAACTTGCTGTGTAGTTGAGAATGATAGTGAGCTTTTTTGGGGGGGTGGTTACGATGTAATAAAGTTTTAGAATTCATTTAAAGGAAGAGATTGGCAAATAAAAATGCCATCATTTCTTAAGCTAGTCTTAAAAATATTAGAGGCTTATGTGTGTCTTTTTTTTCAGTTATAAAAGCACATTAGGATTTTGTTGTTTCTGGGTATGTACGTATATATTTATCTATCTATTTTGTACTTAGGACAATAGTGACAGTCTTTGTTGGCTCTCTCAAGGGCTGGGATTACAGGAAGGTATCTGGCCTGTACTTTTCAAAAAAATGTGCTGGTCATTTTGCCCAAGGCTTTAGGCATGCTAGCCAAATGCTCTACCACCGAATTACCTTTGCACTCTAGCAGAAGCACCTGGAAATGAAGGTAGAAATGGGACATCAAGTACTGGGAAGAGAAGCACAGGGAAATGTGTTAAAGGGGAAGAGGGAACAAGGAAGAGGAGGAACAAAAATCCTAAAGAATTTAACACCACTTTGAATTTTCTTCTTTAGTCCCCTGTAAGGGACACAGACGTCCTTGTGCTCACAGACAAGCAAGCACCAGGGAAACCAGGAATGTTAAGCATGCAGGGTTGTCTCTTCAAAGAGAGAGATGTATAACCTGTTTTCCACCCAGAAGGCTGGAGACAGATGTGGGTAATAGCCTGGTGACCTTTGCGCTATCTGTGTGGCCAGGCCACATGGGCTCCCCCAGACCTTTATCTTGAGATTGTTTGCCTCAGTTAATCTATAGCGCTCTCATCCCCCAGACCCTTATCATCAGCTTGTTTATCTTGAGCCTGTCTCCAAAGTTAATCTATAGAAGCAACCTTTCTGGAAGTTGTGTCACTTGTACTTTACTAAGCATTTCAAAGTAGTCATGTCTTGAGCTTTATTGTGCACATGGGTTTGGGTTAATTATCACCAGAAACTTTTTTCCAAATTGTGCTGTGCTTAAATATGCCTAAAATAGTTAAGCACTGCTGGTGCACACCTTTAATACCAGCACTTGGGAGGCAGAGGCAGGTGGGTCTCTGTGAGTTCGAGGCCAGCCTGGTCTATAAAGCAAGTTCCAGGACAGAAATCCTATCTAAAAAAAATGCCTAAAATAAACTACTTGAGATCAGACTCTTGAAGTCTGAACCAACAACAGCTACTGACTTGTGTTGAACCAAACTTCCTTCTCATCTCCCACAGATTGACACGCCACAGTTCTCCTAGCATCTTCATAAAATAGAGACCCCATTTTACAGATGAGAACACAGAGTTTAAGTAACTTGCCTATTTTCACGAGTAATTTGCCCCCAAAGAATTTTTTTTAGATGTATTTATTATGTATACAGTATTCTGCCTGCATGTATCCCTGCACTCCAGAAGAGAGCACCAGATCTCATTATAGATGGTTGCTCGCCACCTTGTGGTTGCTGGGAATTGAACTCATGAGCTCTGGAAGAACAGCCCGTGCTCTTAACCTCTGAGCCATCTCTCCAGCTCCACCCCCAAAGAGTTTAATTAAAGTTATTCTACATAGGCGATAAGTCTCATCCCAGAAGCCATAGATTGTCAAATAAAAAGCCCAGTGCCAGTTGTGGGTACCTCCCCTTGAGTTGGTCTGGTCGGGGTGTCGCAGGGATGCCCCAAACAATAAAGGCTATAGCCATCATTCTTGGTTGCCCATCAGAAGTTGATGGTAAAACCCTATTGCTGAAGACACCACACACATTGGTCATAGGACATGGAGAAAGCAAACTGGTTCTGACCAGGAAGCTTCCTCCCTGCCAGTTAGCTTTCATAGTACTGGAAGGTGCTATGTACACTGGGGGTGGTGGGGGTGGTGGTTGTGGTCATCAACTGTTTTACCCAAATGTGAACGCTGTTAACTGCACTAATGACTGGGGTGGCAAGATAGGTCCATGTGTGCAATAGTGGCATGAATGTTATAAAGTGTCCTGGCTAGTCTTATGTCAACTTGACACAAGCTAGAGTCATCTGAAAGGAGGGAACCTCAACTGAGAAAATGCCTCTATAAGATCCAGCTGTAGGGCAGTTTCTTTTCTTTTCTTTTTTTTTTTTTTTTTTTTATGTGTAGCCCAAGCTGGCCTCGAACTCCAGATCCTCCTGCCTCTGCCTCCTTCAGCAAATCCTTTCGGCCTGCGCCACGGCAGTTTCTTAATTAGTGATTAATGGGGGAGGGTCCAGCCCACTGTGGGTGATGCCATTCCTGGGCTGGTAGTCCTGGGTTCTATAAGAAAGTAGGCCGAGAGCCGGGCGGTGGTGGCGCACGCCTTTAATCCCAGCACTCAGGAGGCAGAGCCAGGCGGATCTCTGTGAGTTCGAGGCCAGCCTGGGCTACCAAGTGAGTTCCAGGAAAAGGCGCAAAGCTACACAGAGAAACCCTGTCTCGAAAAACCAAAAAAAAAAAAAAAAAAAGAAAAAGAAAAAAAAGAAAAAAGAAAGTAGGCCGAGCAAGTCATGATGGACAAGTCAGTAAGCATCACCCCTCCATAGCCTCTGCATTAGCTCCTGAGGTAGTTCCTGCCCTGTTTGAGTTCTTTTAATGACGGACTATGATCCTTTCCCCCCAAACATTGCAGCAATAGAAACACTAAGACATTAGCCATTAAATAAATGATAACTAGTCTACAATCCAGAGACCCAGAGAGCTTAGGTATAGAAGAAGAGACTAGGGGATATATATATATGTGTGTGTGTGTGTGTGTGTGTATGTGTGTGTGTGTGTGTGTGTGTGTATGTGTGTGTGTGTTTGTGTGTATCCCAGGAGGGGAATAGAATATATTTTATGGGTCAACTGGGATGTGGAGTGGTGGATAGGAATGGGAGGAACAGAAGAGGTGGGAAGAGTGGGTTGAGGAATGGAATGAAGGGAGAGACAACTAAAATTGAGGGGCATTTGAGGGAAGACATGGAAACTTAGTGCAATGGAAACTTCCTAAAATATATGAAGGCGATTCTAATGGGTCTCCTAATAATGAGGGAGACCGAGTCCCAGCTGGCCATATCTTTTCATCAAAGGAGGCTTCTGGTACCAGTTGCATTCAACTAAGTTGTAGGCCAAGGGGATCCCATGGTTATCCCCAAACAACTCAGGCTGTTGCCAAGACAATGGGTTACTCTCCAAAAATGACAGCGGGGCCTCATTGCTGAGGACAACATCGACACAACTCACTGAACATGGAAAAAATGAGCTGGTGCCTACACAGAACCTTCACTCCTACGTTCTAGTGTCTTTGGTGTGGGGAGATACTCTGCAGGCTACCAAAAGAGAAACACTAGCTAGGCGGGGACCTGGGGTAAAACCAAATAATACTGGTCTAAAAAAAAAGAAAAAAATGTGGTGCTAAAATGACTCCTAATGATGTTCTGCTACACTCACAGATCAGTGCTTTATTCAGCCATCCTCAGAGAAGCTTCCTCCTACAGCAGATGGGGACCAATACAGAGACCAACAGCCAGACATGGAGGGTGTTTATCTTGTCTTATGTGCTGGCTAGCTTTATGACAACTTGACACAAGCTAGAGTTATCTGAGAGGAGAGGACATCAATTGAGAAAATGTCTCCCTAAGATTGGACTGTAGGCAAGCCTATCGGGCATTTTCTTGACTGACGATTGATGTGGGAGAGCCCAGCCCATTGTGGGTGGGGCCACCCCTGAGTTGGTGGTCCTGGGTTCTATAAGAAAGCAGTTTGAGCAAGCCATGAGGAGCAAGCCAGTAAGCAGCACCCCTCCATGCCCTCTGCATCAGCTCCTGCCTCCAGGTTCCTACCCTACCCTGTTTGAGTTCCTGTCCTGACTTCCCTCAGTGATGGACTGTTTACCTGGAAGTGTAAGTTGAAATAATTCCTTTCCTCCCCAACTTGCTTTTTAATTACGGTGTTTTGTCGAAGCAATAGAAGCCCTAACTAAGACATAGGAATAAGCAACTGCTTTCTAATTGGACTTAAGACCCATTCCACAGGAGAAAATACATATCTGGTACTGTAAACCTGGCTAAAACCCTGTAGTTGGAAGGAGGGTTAGGGTAACTTGGGGAATCCTTTGAAAACAGGGACTGGCCCCTTTAAGAAGAGCTGCTTATTGCTTTGGGGGTTATCCCACCCTCTCCCCTCAGGAGGTTGCAACTGTCCCTATTCCTCAGATTTCTAGATGTCACTCCCTTTCAGTGGCCCTTCTCCAATTGTCCCTTCACTTTCCTGCCTCAATCTTTTCTCCAGGGAATACAATTCTTTGTCCGTCCCACCAGACAAACCTACCTGTACCCCTAGATAACTACCCCATCACCTAAGACCCTCACAACAGTTGGAGGATTAACAAGGCCCCAGGGGTGAACCTGATAAATGGACATAGTATCAAACTGCTCTCTAAATTCTTCTTCTTCTTCTTCTTCTTCTTCTTCTTCTTCTTCTTCTTCTTCTTCTTCTTCTTCTTCTTCTTCTTCCTTCTTCTTCTTCTTCTTCTTCTTCTTCTTCTTCTTCTTCTTCTTCTTCTTCTTCTTCTTCTTCTTCTTCTTCTTCTTCTTCTTCTTCTTCTTCTTCTTCTTCTTCTTCTTCTTCTTCTTCTTTTTTCCAAGACAGGGTTTCTCTGTGAAACAGTCTTGGCTGTCCTGGAACTCACTCTGTAGACCAGGCTGGCCTCAAACTCAGAGAGATCCATCTGCCTCTGCCTCCCGAGTGCTGGGATTAAAGGCATGTGCTACCACCGCCCGGCTCTAAATTCATTTTTTTTCCCCACAGAATAATGTTACTCTTAGGCCACGCCCATGGTGTTTCTTTGGGCAGTGAACAGTGGTTAACACAGAAACTCATAACTGGTGTAAGTGTAGAGACTAAGTGGCAATGGAGTGTTCAGCCACAAATGAGACATCTATATTAGACCGCTTTCTAGAAGGCTCAGTGAACATAATGGAAGAGGGGACAGAAAGATTGTAAGACCAGAGGTTGGCGAGGACAGGAGAAAAGTCATATCTTCTGGACCTGACAGACTACTGAATTCAGGAACTCACAACATCTGTAGTTGACTCGACAAGACCCGCACAGGATCAAGCTAATCAACAGTCTAGGACAGAGTGGAAAGGGGCTCATGAGTCCTCACACCTAACTGAGGCCTATGGACAACTGATAACTTCTGGGGGAGAAAGAGTCAGTTTTCTTTAAGGGTGTGACCCCTGGTACATCAACCAGGCTCCAGGGGATGGCCCCCACTCAGGAGAGTACAGGCAGCAAAAACTAGAGTTAATTAGTTTTGTTTTGGTTTTGTTTTTTAAAAAGAGGACAGGAAATTGGTGGGATGGGTGGCAGGGAGGGAGGTATGAATCAGGGAGGAGTTTTGGGGAGGAGTGGGGAGTGAATATGATCAAAATGCACTGTGTGAAATTCTCCAAGAAAAAGAGGGGGAAAAGCAACTTGCTCACAGTCCCAACAAGTCAGACTGGGTGTTTTCATGTTTGGCAGTGATAGAAGAAAACAGGGGTGTGAGTGAGGCTTAGTGAGTTTGGCTCATCACCAGTCTTGCTGTTTGGTGAGTCCTGATAGTCTTTTGATAGATAGGAGGAACTCTCAGGTCTCCAAATGGAGCTGTGTTGGAGACTGGAGGTGGGAGTTGTTTATTTCATGGATGTTACATATGTTGCTTGGTATAGGAAGATCTGGACAAGAAGTACTAATGTACTTTCTCACTTATGCTTTTCAGAGTTGGTGGGGGGCTCTGGGGGGAGTGTTGTGATTCTTAGGTGTGTTTTGATCTAGTTGGGGACATAAAGCCAGGGTTCAGCTGCCTCTAAAGTAGAAGGCTGAGAGGCAGTCTGTGGGAAATATGAGCCTACGAGGAGACTTCACAGGCTATAGATTCTGAGAGACGGGAGGCCCAGCAAGGGTCTGGCAGTGACTCAGTTCTTTTTTGCAATAAAAGCAGCCTCTCCACTGTTCAAATCTGTGCCTTGTCTCCTAAGAAAACCTTTCTTTCCTAGACTCTTTACAGGGTTTGGTGCTATGCTTACCGCTTAAGAAGTACTTCCCTGGGTTGCACTTTAGAGAGTTGTATCAAATGACTCTGTAAACCACTTTCAAAACCTTAAGTGGACAAATACAACTGTGACATGTTTAATGCTTATTACAGCTTTTAGTAAAATACATGATTGGCTTGGGGATTGTGTCCTGTCCTATATGGACACTGAGGGTCCTTGTAAAATAAGATCCTATAATTTATCTATAAATTATAGGACAGAGATCATATATATCAAAAGCATAAAAGAACTTTATAACTGTTTATGACGTGAATAAATGAAACTTAATTTTCAGGGTTAGGTTGTTTTTGTTAAGATACTATCTCACTGTATTGCCCAGGGTGTCCTTGAAATAGCAAGGCTTCATCCTCTTGAGTGCTGCCATTACAGGCCTATACCACCCCATCTGGCTTGGAAGTTCATTTTTAATTTTTCTTTTCGTATTTTTGAGATAGTCTCATAGCTTAGGCTGGCTTTAGACTTGTGATCCTCTTCCTTCTACCTCTCAAGTGTTGCACTTACAGGGGTGAGTCATCATTATTTCAATATTATTTTTCCAAGACAGGGTAGCCCTGTGTAATTTTTGAAGATATTTTGAAATATATTTCAAAATTATTCTCAATTTTGAAATATATCCTCTGTGGCACTGGTTTGTTATAGCAATGATTTATTTAAAGGTGAGTCCTGGGCCAGAAAGATGGTGAAACAGGTAAATATGCTTATGCTAAACCTGATCACATGAATTTGATTCCCAGGTCCCAATGGCAGAAGAGAAGATCTGACTCCTACAAGATGCCCTCTGCCCACACACACACTGTGGCATGCACATGAGCACACGGCACACACAAGAAGTAAGTAAGTATAATAATTCTTTCTCAGGAACAAACTCCAAAACATAATCTTGGAAAACTATAATCCATTTCATTATTATACTGCTTATAACACTGTTTTGTTATTTTTTTTTTTCTGAAGTGATGCACAGAAACCCCTATCTGTCCCAGATAGAGGAGGCAAGGACAGAAGAAAGAAACAATTCTTTCAAGTCCCATTTGGTAACTTACGATACAGCATGAGTGTGAGGGTGGGGTGGGTGTGTATACATGACACGTATTAGGTATGTGCTGTGCCACTGAATTGTGTGGCGGTTGATGCCTGTAATTCCAGCACTTGGGAGGATGAGCAGGAGGATTGCCATGTTTTGGGGTCAGCCTGAGCTACTTGGTGAATTTCAGGTCAGCCAAGGAGTAAGGGTCTACCTCAAACAACAACAACACAAGAACAATAAAACTATAAGCAACCTCAGGGCGGTGGTGGCGCATGCCTTTAATCCCAGCACACTGGAGGCAGAGGCAGGCAAGGCAGATCTCTGTGAGTTCAATGCCAGCCTGTGCTATGGAGTGAGTTCCAGGAAAGGCTCCAAAGCTACACAGAGAAACCCTGTCTCGAAAAACAAAACAAAACAAACAAACAAACAAACAAAAAACCAAACCAAACTAAACAAAAAAAACCCCAAAAAACAAAAAACAAGCAAACAAACAAAAACTATAAGCAACCAAGCAACAACTACCACTCCCAGCCTGACAGCACTGGCCTGTAATCTCAGACACTCAGGAAGTTGAGGGAGAAAGATCTCAAATTCAAGGCTAGCCTGGGCAACTTAGTAAGACTCTATCTCAAAATTTAAAAAATAGGAAAAGAGGAATGAGAATGTAGCTCAGTGATGGAGTGCTTGCCTAGAATGCACAATGTCTTGGGTTCCATTACCAGTACCACCACTACTCACGTACAAAATGTTCCAAAACCCAAAGCCCAAAACAAAAGAAAAATGCCATTGACTGGGCACTGGCAATACATGGTACCAGCTCTAGCAAGAGACTGACTGCATGGGGGCGGGAGTTATTATTTTTAGTAATATGAATTTTTGGCATAATACTTTTGAATAAGTAAAAGTAGTAGTTTTTAAATTATTATTTTATTCCTTATGTGTATGGGTTTTCTGGGTGCATGCATGCCTGATGCTCATGGAGGCAAAAATAGGGCACTGGACCCCCTAGGACTGGAGTTATAGATGGTTATGATCTGCTACGTGGGTTCTGGGAATCAAATTCAGGTCCTCTGGAAGAGCAGCCAGTACTTTTAACTGGGGAAACATCACTCTAGCCCCATTAGTAGATGTTCAAACAAAAAGTTCAACAAATTAATAAATTTATCCACTTATTTACTAATTTTTTTTTGTTTTTTGAGACAGTGTTTCTCTGTGTAGTCCTGGCTATCCAAGAATTCATATTGTAGGCCAGGCTGACCTGGAACTCAGGGCTTCATCTGCCTCTCCCTCCAAAGTGCTAGGATTAAAGGCTTGTGCCACTATGCCTGGCTAATTTTTTCCTAATTTCTTTGTCCAATAAATTAACTCTGATTTTCTTGTAGAACATGTACTTATTAAATACAAATTTGCCACATACAGCTACCCCAATGGTTTTATGGTGGATGCAAAAATAGTAAGTATTCAGTAGAAACATTGAAGTTTGATCTTTTTCTGGTTTAGTGAATGTATTGTTTTGCTAGGCTGGGTAGCAACAGTAAAACTCATCTCTCCCAGCCAGTCATGATACTGAAGGGAAACAACCAATTCTCTCTAGATAGTGTTCTGTTTTGCTAAGTTATGCTGCTTGTTAGGGTAGGTGTATCGAACACACTTTCAACTTAATGATATTTTCAATTTATAGAGTGGGTTTATGGGTTCATAATCCCATCTTAAATCAAAGAGCATCTGTATAAATTCTAATGCAAATTATCTATTTTCACTAATGTTAAACTACTCAGTAATGGCTGTTTCTTGCTGTTGACAATGTATTTGTTGTTAAATGGCAGGCTCCTGGAGTGGCATGAGAATTGCTAGGCAAGGAATAATATTTGGCAAGAAGCTCATTAGCTTCATTTTTTGGGGGGATAGAGTTTCATTTTGTAGTCAAGCTGCCATTGAACTCTCCATCTTCCTGTCTCAACTTCCATGTTTTGCTGGTGCCAGGATTACATGTATGGGCTACTGTGGTGATGATATATTGTGTACCCTAATAAACTTGCCTGAGGAGCAGAGGACAGAGCCAACCACTGTATCCCCACAGGCCACCATGCTAGGCTCTTGGCTTCAGTTTTGCATGTTCATAAACCCAATATTCCAAATCCTTCCATATTTATTGATGTTAGTAATGCAGATACACACTAAGGGTATTCACAAAAGACTGATGTGTAAACCAGAATGACCAAATTATTAATTTACAAAGACGAACAATTTTTCATGCAGATTTGATTTGAAAATATCGTTATTAAACAAAGATTGTTGGTACCATAGAATCAAGACAAGGTAGGCATGTTAACCACCAATTACAAACAATGGAACAATTTAAATGCATACTACATTTGTTGGAATACTTTAAAGGTTTACCTCCCCATTGAGGACTAGAATATTTGTTCCTAGATAGACTGCTATATTTGTCTTACAGGTTCCTGTGTCTCACATATTAAGTAGTGCCTGTTTAGTCTTTAATCCCCACCATGCTTCCTCTTTCTTAACCTTTCTTTTGAAGCATAATTTTGTTTTCTTAGGAAAAAATTGTTTAAAAAAATTATACAAAGTTGAGTGTGGTGGCACACATCTTTAATCCCAGTACTAGGGAGGTAGAGGCAGGTGGATATCTGATTTTGAGGCCAACCTGATCAACATAAGGAGTTCCAAGGCCAGCTGGGAATATACATCGAAGTCCTGACTCCAAAAAAAAAAAATCACACAAGCAAAATGTATTTCTTCTTCTTTCTTTTTAAATTTATTTTTTCTCTTATATTACATCCTGACCACAGTTTCCCCCTCCCTTATCTCCTCCCAGCGTCCCCCTCCCCCAGATCTACTCCTCTTCTGTTTCCCTTCAGAAATTAGCAGGCCTCTCAGGAATATCAACCAAACATGGCATAACATATTACAAAATGACTAGGCACAAACCTTCATGTCAAGGCTAGACTAGGCAACCCAGTAGGAGGAAAAGGGTTCCAAAAACAAGCAAAAGAGTCATAGATAGACACTGCTCTCACTGTTAGGAGTCCCACCAAAACACCAAGCTACACAGCCATAACATATATACAGAGGACCTAGGTCAGTCCTATACAGGCTCCCTGATTGTTGCTTTAGTCTCTGTAAGACTCTATGAGTCCTGGTTAGTTGATTCTGTGGGCCAGTTTCTTGTGGTGTCTTGACCCCTCTGGCTCCTACACACCCTTTCTTCTCCTCTTATGCAGGATTCCCTAAGCTCTGCCTAATGTTTGGCTGTGGGTCTCTGCATCTGCTCCTATCAGTTGCTGTGGATGAAGCCTCTCTGATGATGATTATTCTAGACTCCCATCTATGAGTATAGCAGAGTATCATTAGGACTCAGCAAAATGGATTTCTTTATCTTTTCATTTAGATTATGACTATTATTACTGGCCCAGAGGTCTTTTTATTCTTTAAAGAAATTACCTTATTTTTAAATTTCTGTTTTGTTTGCTTTTTGAGATGGGGGTCTCAAGCCTCCTCCAGCCCTTCAAGTGCTGTGATTTCGGACATGTGTTAACCATGTCTGGCATGAAATTGCACTTTGTTGTTGTTGTTGTTGTTTGTTTGTTTTTTGAGAAAGGGTTTCTCTGTGTAGCCCTGGCTGTCCCTGAACTAGTTCTGTAGACCAGGTTGGCTTTGAACTCAGAGATCTGCCTGCCTCTGCCTCCCAGGGATTAAAGGCATGCACCACCATGCTCTGCTATATTCTATTTGTAGTTCAGTTTCTAAGTATCACAGTGAAGCAGGGTAGAGCAACCTGGTGACTTATTTGATAATTCTGTGAGAACACTTCACTGTCTAATGATTAGGGCTCTCAGATAAAAAATAAGTTGTTCAATTAAATTCATATAAACAGGTAGTTCTTAGCATAAGCATGTTCAAAACGTAGATGAGATATACTTGCACTAAAAGATGCTCACTTTATTTGAAATTCAAATTTAACTATGCGTCTTGTAATTTTATTTGCTGAACCCGAGAACTTTGCCATTATTTTAACATGAAGCTATGAGGTTTGCCTAGGTTTGTGCTGCTTGGTAAGCACCAATTCACTAGGTTGCCTGAGACAGGAAACAAAAACCATTGTCATTACAAAGTATTTGGTATAGTAGTGTGTAGCAACAAAGAGACCGAAGAATCTTGACCCTTTGAGGAACCCGTAACTGACGCTACTGCTTTGATTGATTCCCGCCCTCCTCCGTTCTTCTCTTCCAGCAACCAGAAAGAATTGCTTGATCACTTCTGAAGTCCCGCCCTTTCGGCTATCCCCAATGGAGAGTAAGCTGTTACTCAAAAGGAGGCGACAAAAGCGTCAACGTGGAGTTGAGAGGAGCGGAAGTAGTCAGATTTCGCTGAGGGCCGTAAAGCGGATAGTGTTTTCGCCTTCCGGATAACGACAGCAGATCCGACTGTCAGTGCCGGCCTTCCTCGTGCCGGACCCTTCCTAATTCCATTTCCTTCCCATTCCGGGCCCTTCCCTATCGTGGCCCCTTCACCTTGGATCATGTTCAAGAAGTAAGGACACGCTGTGGCCTCCATCGGCTGCTCACAAAGGCGGTGGGGGTGGGGGTGGGGAAGAGGGCGAGAGCGAAGGTCCTCTTTCTCTCCCCCGTCCCTGCTATCCTGACTCCCTAAGTTTTTTGGGTTTTTTTTTGTTTGTTTTTTAATAGTATGCTCTCACTCAGGACTTGGAACACTTCTTTAAGCTTTCCATTTCTAGTCCTCAATCGGGGTTTGGCTCTCCCGCTCCCATTTTCTTTCTCCTTAACCCTGTTCTGCCCCCTCCGGCAGTGCTGTCTTCATTCCTAGGTTTCTACCAATCACATCCTTGCATTGTGATTTAGGGGCACATCCTCCTTAGCTGAGAGGAGAGCCCTGCACTCGCTGCCATATGTTTATTAGTTATGAACTGAAAAGGGGAAGGCTTGACTTCCTGGGTCATGGCAGCGAAGGAGTCTGGGTGACAGGAAGCAAGCAGCCTGTCAAACCTATTGCTTAGCTGCCAGATTAACCTTGTCTTAAAAACGTGATAGCCCTTTGTGCTAGTCAGTGTAAGGAAGACAAAATTCTTTGGAAACCTACCCAGTGGGTTTGTCTTTCAGATTTGATAGACGCAAAAGGCAAGGGGGGAACATGGGGAAAGGAAGGTGGGTTTTGTGCATGAAAATTTGAGCAAATCTTGATATGGCTCTTAAAATTATTATCACCATTCCTTAAAACAAAAACAAAAACAAAAAACCCCCGCAGACTATGTAACCTGCCAGGGCTCATTCTTTTGTTCTTCTTGGGTGGGTCTTTTGTATTTTAATGTGTGAAGTTTCGTTTAGATTAAAAAAACAACAACAACATAGGTTTTTATTATGGGTGGGAGTCTGTATTTTTTTTCCTTTGAGCAAGAATTTTCAGTAAAAGGCATTTGTGTAGCGGATAACAGAGTCTAGCATAACAATTGCTCTGCCCCCATTAATTGCAGCACATGCATGGCAGTTTATTTTAATACTGTCTTAAAACATTGGTTTTGTATTGTATAAGACAAATGGAAATTAGTATTTTAAAAGCAATATATAATTATTTTAGGCATGAGTACTTGCTTGGGAATAGATAATTAATTAGAACCTTACTTTTAGATTTTCTGATTCTTTTGCTTAGCAATGACTTTTTTTTCCTTGAAAAAAATCATTTGCCAGATTTGATGAAAAAGAAAATGTGTCCAACTGCATCCAGTTGAAAACCTCGGTTATTAAGGGTATTAAAAATCAATTGATAGAGCAATTTCCAGGTATTGAACCATGGCTTAATCAAATCATGCCTAAGAAAGATCCTGTGAAAATTGTCCGATGGTAAGTCCTTGTTTTTCTCCATGTAAAAATTAGAGTAGCTGAATATTAAAGGTTAGATTGTTTACATTCTAAATGGAATTATTTCTGCATTAGCTATTGATAGACTAATCATGAGAATAGACAGAATTCATTCTGAACTTGTCTTATTTCTATTTTCAAAATCTTATCTACATATATGAAAAATGTGTATCTTTTTTATGATACTTTGTTTTATCAAGGACTTGTTTTTATCTATAATTGGATTTCAGTTTACTCTTGACAGATTTATTACTTGACAATGGAATTTCAATAATAAAATGTGGAATTAAATTGGCTGTAGCAGGTCATATTTCCTCTCTGTCTTCTCTACTAGACAGGTATTTTTTTGGTCAGGATCTTTACTGGATTAATAAGCTTAATGTATCCTTGTATGTGGTTATAATTTTTATAGGATGTTTGACTTACATTCATTTTTGAAGGAAAATATCTAACCTGGTACTTTGTGACATTTCTCTTACAGCCATGAACACATAGAAATCCTTACAGTAAATGGAGAATTACTGTTTTTTAGACAAAGAGAAGGGCCTTTTTATCCAACCTTAAGATTACTTCATAAATGTAAGTCTTGTTAGAAACATGCATTTGGGAATATAAAAATACACAAAAGTAGTTGAAAATTATAGGAGTGGAAAGTGACTTTTGATAGTTTATTTATTAGTGCTAAGTAATAAGGGATATAAAAGTAAAGTGGATCCTCATCTTGTGGTAAGTCTGAAAAATGCAAATTCTCTCATGTATTAGAGAAAGCCCTCTCCCTACAAAAAAGCATTCATTAGTTTATCCATTCAATAAAAGCCTGGTGTAGAGACTCACAGATGTATTCACAGAACTTGAGAAGCTGAGACAAGAGATTGGCACAGTTTTGAGGCTAATCTGGGCTACTAGGTGATATCCTGCCCCCAAACAAACAAAGGCCCCAGAAATATTAATTCAGTAATTATTTAGTGAACTTTTTATATGGTTGGCACTAGGGGCTAGTTACTAAGAAGTGCGATTGTAAGCAAAGACAGACATAGTCCCCTGTCCTTATTGTAGGTGGAAGAATAGACCAGTATGTAATTGTAAACATATATATTCATAAACTGATAAAGGCTTAGAAGATTTTCATTTTAAGTTTGTTATTAGAGTTCCCTAATAGACATAATTCTGTGTATGGAAAAGCATTGGGTAAATGTGGAATTCCCATTTATTACTGACTGAGTACACAAACAGATGTCATGAAATCAAATAATGTTTATTTCATGCATACATATTACAAAAAGTTGAAGGAAGATATAATTCCAATGAGCAAGAACTTTTCAAATGGGAACTAAAATTTTTGCTTTTTAGTTTGGTAATGTCAGGAGGCAGTAGGAAAACTAGTGACTTATAGGCTCTATTAATGATGGGCAGTGGTGATTGAATTTATCTCTCTGTAAAAACCAAATTCATTAAATCACAAGGAGATATATTTTTAATTGCCTGGTGTTACAGAGGTCAGGAGTAGCAAAACTGTTTGGCGAATCTTTAAGGGGGTGACATTTTAATACTTATAAAACTAATTATAATTATTCAATTAAGCATAGATTTTTTTTAGATTAAGATACAAATTAAATTCTGATGCAGTGGGAATAAATTTTTGTTGTTGTTATTGTTCTTTGAGACAAATATTAGGTAACCAAGGCTGGTTTTGTACTTCTAATTCTCTTGCCTAGGTGCTGGGATTATAAAGCTGTGCCACCATACCTGGTTACTGGGAGCTTAGAGAAACTTACAAATTCCTCTAGGGGCTGGAGAGATGGTTTAGCAATTAAGAGCACTGGTTACTCTTCCAGAGGTCCTGAGTTCAATTCCCAGTACCCAAATGATGGCTCACAACTGTCTGACAGTAGTCCCATGGATCTAATGCCCTCTTCTGGTGTGCATACATGCAGACAAAACACCCATATACCTAAAATACATATCTACATAAATCTTAAAAAACGAAACAAAACCCCTAAACCGTCATCATGTGAAAACCTCTAGAAATTCTTTAATTGTTGGTTTATAAGTTATTGGTATACACAATACTTTCTTTTAAGATTACAAAAAGAATATATGCACTTAAATGTGGGAAATCACAGGAATAGGAAACTAACAAGCAAGTGTATTCCTGTAATCCTTTTTAACTATATTCAGTGCATTGGTATACCCTTATCCACTTTCTTTCCTATGTTGTATACAAACACTTTCAGTTTTGTTTTATTTTGTGCTGGAGATTGAACCCAGGACCTTGTGCATGCTAGGCAGGCACTATACTGCTAAGCACAACCTGTTTTGTTCTTTTAAAATTGGGTTCTCTGCTACTTAGTTTTCTCTATTAAGATTCCGCATTGGTAAATCATAGGCACTTGCAGTTGGTGAATCACTACTGATAACATTAATAGTCATAAAAGTTCTTTTTATACAATTCTGTATGGTTTGCCAGATCCATAATGTCAAGTATCTACTGTTCACTATCATACAGAAGAAATTTACTGCTTTAAATATCCCCTGTGATCTACCTGTTCACCCTTCCTCTTTCTAGTAACCACTGATTTTCTTTTTTTGGTTTTTCAAGACAGGGTTTCTCTGTGTGTAGCCCTGGCTCTCCTGGACTCACTTTGTAGACCAAGCTGGCCTCGCACTGAGAGATCTGCCTCTGCCTCCTGAGTACTGGAATTAAAGGCTTGTGCCACCATGCCTGGCCACTGATCTTTTTGATAGTGTTTTATTTCTGCTGTTTCATTGACATGTTGTTTTGTAAACATTTTCCAGCCATTAAGTATTTTCTAAGAGCGTGGTTTATTGTAGACTTAAACACTACTCTTTTTTTTTGTTTTGTTTTGTTTTTTGTTTTTCGGGACAGGGTTTCTCGGTGTAGTTTTGGTGCCTGTTCCTGTCCTGTATCATGCTCTGTAGACCAGGCTAGCCTCAAACTCCCACAGATCCACCTGGCTCTGCCTCCCGAGCGCTGGGATCAAAGGCATGCACCACCACCGCCGCCCAGCTTTAAACACTATTCTTATAGACATATCTTAAATTGTTTGTATCTTACCTCATTTTTTAGACATTGTGATCCATCTCAGTTTATTTCTGTTTTATGTCAGTGTTGGAACAAATCTTTCTACATACTGCACATCCCTCTGTATTCTTTTTTTTTTTTTTTTTGGTTTGTTTTCTCTGTGTAAGAGCCCTGGTTGTCCTTGAACTTGCTCTGTAGACCAGGCTATCCTTGAACTCACAGAGATCTGCCTACCTTTGCCTCTCAGTGCTGGGATTAAAGGCATACACCACCACTGCCTGGCTTTCCCTCTGTATTCTTTAGGACAGACTCAGAAGTAGAGTTACTGGGTCAAAGAGTGGAACTCTTTTCAAGCCTTTTTTTGTTATTTTGTCTTTTTTTTTTTTTCAGAGTGGAAGACTGAACCCAGGGCCTTGCACTTGGTAGGCAAGCGCTCTACCAGTGAGCTAAATCCTCAACCCCCTTTTCAAGGCTTTTAATGCATGCTGCTAAGTAGTTCTAAATGAAGCTTTGAAGCACTCTACTAGGATGTGTATTCCTGTAGACTTTTCTTGAAAATATTTATCCACTTTCTCAGTTAGGACAGTGCTTTGGCTTTTATTTTGCAATAATAAGAGTACTGTAATTTTGGAAAATACTTGTTTATGTTTTTTGCTATTATCTTGAGTCTTCAGTCATATTAATTTGTATAATTTATTTCTTCTCTTGTAGATCCTTTTATCTTGCCACATCAGCAGGTTGATAAAGGAGCCATCAAATTTGTCCTCAGTGGAGCAAATATCATGTGCCCTGGCTTAACTTCTCCTGGAGCTAAGCTTTACCCTGCTGCCGTAGATACTATTGTTGTATCCTTCCCAGGGTTTAACCACTGAAAATTGTTCATTGGATTCTTGCCATTACTGAAAGATCTATCATCCAGGAGAATATTACATGTGCTTTTAATTTTTATTAGTTTTTTTTTTCAGAAATAGTAATCTCACTCTATAGCTAAGGCTAGCCTTGGGCTTGTGCTTCTGCTGCCCCAGTCTCCTGTGTGCGGGGATTACAGGCATGTGCTACCACACCCTGTTGAAGGAGACTTTTAATTTTGGCTAAAGAGAAATGGGAGATAAACTCAAATCAACCAGCCTTGAATTTTTTTCTTTTTCTTTTTTTCTTTATTTTCTTTCTTTCTTTATTTTTTTGAGACAAGGTCTTACTATGTAGTCTTGGCTGGACCTCAAACTCAGTATGTGGTCCAGGCTGGTTTAGAATTCACCATGTATCCCAAGTTGGTCTCGGATTGATCAGAATTCTCCTACCTCTGCTTCCTAAATGTTGAGATTATAGGATTATATGATGGACTAAAGGAGGCATATTCTTGACCCTGAAAAGAAGTGAGAGATAAACTTGGAATCAAGCAAGCTTTTTATTTCTTTTTTTTTCTTTTTGACAGTGTCTCATATAGCCCAAGGTGGTCTCAAACTTGTAGTCAAGGATGCTCTAGAACTCTACTCTTCCTGCCTCTACCTTCCAAGTTCTGTAATTATAAGCATGTGCCACCATTCTTGCCCCTCCTACCTTTGTTTTATTTAGGCAAGGTTTCTTTGTGTAGCCTTGGCTGTCCCAGAACTTGTTCTGTAGACAGGCTGGGCTTGAACTCACAGAGATCCTCCTGCCTCTGCCTCCCGAATGCTGGGACCAGCTGGCTCCCTTTTTTCAATCTTTTTTTTAAACAACTTTACATATGTATACAATGTATTATAATCATATTCACTCCTCTTACCCACAATTACATTCTGTCTTTTTTTTTACAGTCTTACTGTGTATCCTTGGCTGGCCAAGAGATTTTTATGTAGACCAGGCTGGCCCTGAACTCACAAAGATCTGCCTGCCTCTGCCTTCTGAGTGCTGGGTTTGAAGGTATGTGCCACCATATCCAGCTATCTGGTTTTTTTGAGACAGAATCTCACTTATATATCCCTGACTGGCTTAGATTTTACTATGTAGCCCAGGCTATCCTTGACCTTGCTATAATCCTGCCTCTGTCTCTTGAGTTACTGTGATTACAGGTGTTTACCACTATTCCCTGTTCCCTTCTTTGCTTTTTTTATAGTCTTATTTAAACTGACCTTGAATTTACTATGTAGCCATCACTAGTCTGGAACTCCTTATTCATGGGTCATGTATTATGCCTGATTCCTTTTTTTTTTTTTTTTTTTTTGGTTTTTCAAGACAGGGTTTCTCTGTGTAGCTTTGCACCTTTCCTGGATCTCGCTCTGTAGACCAGGCTGGCCTTGAACTCACAGAGATCCACTTGACCTCTGCCTCCTGAGTGCTGGGATTAAAGGCGTGTGCCAACACCGCCCAGCTCTTTTTTTATTTCTTAAAAAAAAAAAAAACACGTTCTTTTGTGTGTGTGTGTGTGTGTGTGTGTGTGTGTGTGTGTGTGTGTGTGTAGGTAAGAGTACATTGAATTGAGAATTGAGGAGTCAATTCTCTCTGCTATAGGTTCTTGGGATAGAACTCAGCTCATCAGGTCTGTATCTTAAGCACTTCTACCTTCTGAACCATCTTGCCCTCCCTTTTTATTTCTTGATGATAAATTGTGTTTCATTTTACGTGGATTCATAGAAGCTCATAGAAGTTAGGAAGGAGTTCTAGTGTTATTGCAGCCTGTTTATGACCTATAATCAGACTCAGGATGCAGTGTGAAACTTGATTTTGAGTAGGTTACAGGTGATATGATTGGATCCTCTTTTGTACATGAACTTGCCACTTTAACGTTTAGTTTAACTATCCAGATATAGTGGAGTAAAAGCATTCAAGAGGGAACTGAATTGAGGCAACAGGTACAGTTTCTCACATCTCAAGCAACAACTCTGTATTAGGAGAAATACTAAGAGTCTTCAACATTTATTTTAAAAATTCACTTTTACTTTGCCTGTGTGTAGGGGGGGGGCGGGGGGGGGGGGGGGAGTATCTTGTTATATAGCTTGGATTAGCCTGGAACTCGATAGGTAGCCTTGAATCTTCCTTTCTCAGCCTCCCAGTGCTGGACTTACAAGCATCTATTACTATACCTAGCCTAAAAGTTGACATTTAGGTGGTTGGTTTGGACCTGAGAACATATTTTCTCTAAGAGAAATGTGTATTTTTATATTTAAAGATATGCAGCACATGCTAGCCTTGAACTCACAGTGATCCTCCTAGTTCAGCTTTCCCAAGTACTAGGATTACAGGTGAGCATCACCACTCCTCTCCCTCTCTCTCTCTCTCTCTCTCTCTCTCTCTCTCTCTCTCTCTCTGAAAATGTTTTAAGATTTTTAATATGTCCAACCTGAAAATATTTAAATAGAATTTTTTTTTCTTTTTGACAAAGTCTAGTCTTGAATTCTTGGTGATCTGCCTGCATTAGCTCTCAAGTGTTTTATCACAGGCATGAGCCACCTTATCTGGCTAGGGCTTTTGTTTGTTTTTTTGAAACAGGGTCTCTCTTACATAGTCTTGGGTGTCCTGGAACTTATATACAAACCAGGCTTACTTTAAAGAGATCCATCTGTCTCTACCTCCCAAGTGCTGGGATTAAAGACATGCACCACCACTCCTGGCTAAGGATGAATTTTTAAATATATCTCATTTGGAAGGGCTAGATGCCCCCCAGATTGACTATCTTAGTTTGTGTTCCTACAGGTCTCATTAGAAAAGAAGGTGGCAGATATTAATAATGAATGTAATAGGTCAAATAAATACATTTAGAGACACTGCAATGTAGTTTCAAAAAAGGAACAAGTGAGACCTTAAGAAATAACCATGGGGCAGGCGGGTGGCGGCACTCACCTTTAATCCTAGCACCCAGGAAAGCAAAGGCAGGCGGATCTCTGTGAGTTCAAGGCCAGCCTGGTCTACAGAGTGAGTTCCTGGACAGCCAAAGCTACACAGAGAAACCCTGTTTCAAAAAACCAAACCAAAAGAAAAGAAAATAACCACAGGAGCAAAAAAATCATTATAACTTATTCAACTTTTTAAAAGAAATGCACATGGATCTGTAAGCAGTGGTATCCATCTGTATTCCCACCACCTGGGAAGCTGAGACAGGACAAGTGTCATGAGTTCAAGGTCAGGCTGGAGTACATGAGACTGTGGCTCAAAACCAAGCCAGAAATAGAAGAACTAGTGACAAATTGAGACTGCTTCAAATCAAGGAATAGTCTTCATGTACATCACAGCTTGTTATGTTGGGCTTTTTATTCTTTTTGAGACAGCGTTTTACTATGTAGCACTGGCTTGCAAAGAAGTTGCTATGTAGACCAGGCTGGCCTCAAATTCACAGAGATCTTCTTGCCTCTGCCTCTTAAACATGGGAAGTAAGGGTGTGACCACCACATATGGCCATGCTATTCTTTTAAGCCATGATCACACTTAACGACTCTTATCTTCTTTGTCTAGGGAGGAAACCCAGTTTTTTTGTTTGTTTGTTTTTGAGACAGGGTCTCATGCAGCCTAGGCTGGCCTGGAACTATTGATGATTTTCCTGCCTCCACTTCCCAAGTGCTGGATTACAGGTGTGTGCCACCTTGTCTTGCCTCTTTCCCCACCCCCCATTTCAGGATCTTACTTGGTAGTTCAGACTGGTTTTGAATTTACAATCCTGCCCCAGCCTCCCAGGTGCTGATATTATGGAGGTGCACCCCTGCTCCATACAGTTTAAAGGATATAGTTATGCCATGAATAGGACTAAGTGATTCTGTATCATTTCCATTTTGCAGCAATATTTCATCTATATTATCTATAAAATAGGTTTTTGTCCATTAGGACAGGAATCCATCTTCTCCTTTGTCATAGACAGAGTGGTCATTTGCCTCAGGTTGAGAAAAGGAATCATAATTGGTGAGAACAAGGAAATCACTATGGAGTGTTGGAATGCATTTAAAGATGTGTCTTAACTGGATGTGGTGGCTTACACCTGTAATCCCAGCACTTGGAAGGCTGAGGCAGGAAGACTGCCATTAGTTTGAGGCCAGCTTCAAAAACAAAAATATCAGGGTGTAGTGGTAGGTACATGCTTTTAGTACTCAGGAAGATCTTGGAATTTTAGACCAGCCTGGTCTACATAGTACCAGAGCAGCCAGGGCTACATAGTATGACACTATCTTTTTAAAAAAAAGTGTATTCTGTGCCTTGTGCTCAAAAGAAGGTTTTCTCTTTTGTGGCATTTGTACCTAAAGGATAGAATAAGTTGTATATGTTAGATACACATTGCATTGACGTAGATACTAGTCACATACTAGGTGCTCAAATTTTTGTGCTACACTGAATGGACCACTGGAAAGTCAATGGAGAAAAGTATTCTGTGAGGACAAGGATACCTTTTATGTTTATAGATTTAAACAGTGGTATGTTTTAAGTTCTGAATTTTTCCTTGACTGGAAGATTTTCCTAGTACCTAAACTTTACCATCATACCCACCCTCCACCCCCTTTTGGAGATGCAGTTTCACTCATTTGAAATAGTAGATTTACAGGAATTGCAAAAACTAGTAGAGAGATTCTGTGTATATTTGAACTCAAAACAAACACTGCAGCATAAAACAGAAGCTTTGAAGGATAACCAAAATCATTGTTTCAATTGTATAAAGGTTGAAACTCTTACAAGGGGCTCATCAAAACAGAATGGAAATATATTTTTTGATATAGTCTTGTTATGTAACATAGAACTGACCTTACTAGCTGTGTAGCTCAGGCTCTCCTGCAATTTATGGTTTTCCTTCCCTAACTTTCTGAGTGTGGCAATTACCAGCTTGTACCTTGCCAAGCTGGGTATATAATTATTACCTTATGTGTTATTTATATAAAGCCACCATTTGGTGGTGGTAATAACTAAAGCAATTGATATGTATTTCACAGATTTTAGTATTTATCTACAATAAGTTTTATCTTATTTTTACCTGACTTTCTGGTTTGGTTCATAGGGAGGTACGGTACTGATATTTGGCTTGAAACTATAGTGATTGATTAATTTAGGATTTATTGGATATTTACATTGTACCCAAAGACTCCTAGGTTCCTGCTCTTAAGGAATCAGTGGTCTAGGAGAGAACAAAAGATGGGCTCAGGTGGCAAAACAATCATTGTTTCTCACACTTCCCTTCCCCAAATTGAGAAATAGTTTTCTTAGCTTGTTTTCAGGCAATCATGGCAGAAGGAAAGCAACATGCTTTGTGTGTTGGCGTCATGAAGATGTCTGCAGAAGATATGTAAGTCTCACTTTAGGCTCCCTTAACTGAAATATGAGTGGTAGCTCAGGCGGCATCAGTTACAGGTGAAGTTTGATGTCATTCATACCACATCTTACAAATAGCTAAGCAAAGTAGCTCATTTCTTAATTTTCCTAACACTTAGGAAGCCGTTACAATTCATTGTCTTCAGAGTTACATTCTTAAGCATTTTGAAATGAAACATGTGCTAAAACAGGTGTTATATACCTATGTATGTGGTGCTAGTCTTGAAAACACTAATACAGCTGGGTGTAATAGCACATGACTATAATCCTAGCACTTTGTGAGGTGGAGGTAGGGGGATTGTGAGTTAGAGGCTGATTTGAGACTACAAAGTGAGACTCTGTCTCAAAAACAAATAATGATATAGTTCAGCATTTTTCACCCTTTTATATTCTGATCTGGTGATAGAAGAAATGTAGCATGTTTCCAACATATAGAACTGAAATTCTGTTAATTTTGCTTTGAGATTTAGTGTTGCCATTTTTCTTATTTTGTTGGTATCATTCTGTTTGATTGTTATACTGCTAAAGTCAGTATCTTTATTTACTTTCTGGTACCCACCCCCCTGTCCCAGACATGTTTTCTCTGTGTAGCCCTGCTTGTCCTGGAACTCACTCTGTAGACCAGGCTGGCCTCGAACTCACAGAGATCTGCCTGCCTCTGCTTTCCAAAGTGCTGGGATTAAAGGCATTTGCCACTGACATCTGGCTGTTTTTTGAATGTTTGAGACAGGGTCTTTTGTAGCCCAGGTTGACCTTGAACTAACCAAGCAGTTGAGGATGACCTTGAATTCCTGATCTGTCTCCAGTGCTGGGATTACAGGTGTGTGCTACCTCACCCAGCTTTAGAATCACTTAAATATGATTTTCAAGAGTGATTATGTGGCTCGGTGGTGGAGTGCTTATGTAGCATGCATGAGGCCCTGGGTTTGATTCTGTAGTACTACAAAAAAAATAGCCAACTAAAAGAAAAGTCAGATCAACCAAATCCCCAAACCCCACAAACTGCCACAGAGTACTGAAGTTTAATGCAGACAATAATATAATAGCAAGAAATTTCCTACATGTTGCTCAGTGATTATAAAGTAACAAGACACTTTGGATTGTGTTTCTTATGAATGAATAAGCCTATAAAACTCATAAAACCTGTTTATGTATTTTTTTTTACAGTGAGAAAGTCAACAAAGGAATTGGCATTGAAAATATCCATTATTTAAATGATGGGCTGTGGCATATGAAGACATATAAATGAGCCTCAAAAGGAATGTGCTTGGGCTAAATATGGATACTGTACTATATCTGTGTTTGTGTCTGTGTGTGACAGCATGAAGACAATGCCTCTGTGCTTATGCTGAATAAATTCTATGGATGCTAAAATTCTGTTAGCTTCAGAAATTATTTTAACTTAAACACAAATTATAATTGGGTAGCCAACTTGGACATTAAAGGATATCTGGTGAGTGACTCAGCAGACAACTCAATGTCCTATTTAGGTTAACAATAGAAGATGATTGGGTAAATGTGTTTGCCAGTTGATGGTGGATTCCTAGATAGTTTGTTTAGTTATGGGGCTAGAAGCTAGATATGGAATTTGATTCCATTATTCAGAGGCACCCAGCAGTGTTTCTGTGTGTATGTGTGTGTATGTGGTGTTGTTGTCATTGTTCTAGATTTCACTATGGAATGTTCCAAACAGTTCTAAACTATGGGTAATAGTATAACAAACTTTCCTTCCTTCATCTCCCTGCTTCACTTTGGGACCAATCTTCCTTTATCTATGCTTCAGTTTTCTTCACTACTCCCCAGTTACTGTGCAGCAAATCTTAGCCTATTATTTCTCCTTTAACTATTGTAATATGTATCTTTAAAAATAGAATCACATACCCTGAGAATACTTAAAACATTATTTTCTAATATGATCAACTATCTAAATTCATCAGACTCCCTCAGTTGTCTCTTTTCAAGTTTTATGAACTGTTAGTTTCCTTGAGTTAGGGACCAGAAAAGATGCTTATATTGTATTTGGTTGATATTTGTTTTCATATTAAATCCATATTCTTTTATCTTTTTAAATCATTGAAGAAATGTAGTTTTTTCTTAGGAAGTTCCCATGTTCTTTATTTTTCCCCGTTGTATCACTGTCCCTTGTACACAGGAATATACAGTATGTTTCATCAGATGAAGGTTCATTTGTAGTGCCTTCTCTTGAGACAAATCATGCCATAAGAGATTTAAACTTTCATCTTTGTGTTCCAATATATTCCCTTCAAAATGTCTATCTCCTATCCTGAGGACAATGGGCCACCTATAGAAAGAACAGTAATCTGTTTTGGAGTTAAAAGAATACTTGTAAGTTTTAGTGATAAAGGCCTTTCTTCCCAGTGGCCTTATTATGCTAGTGTCTCAGCCATCTCTTTTGGCTGTTTACCAATCTTGACATGTGATTTTATTTTTCAGATGGATACAGACATTTACAAGATTGTGGTGTTACAGTTAGAAGTTGGTGAGAATGGTGAGGGTGGATAGTAAAGAGAGAGAGATCATTCAGCTGGCTGTTCTAGCTGGGCCTCCCAGGATATAACTAACATAAGTGAACACAGATAAAGATCTGATCCTCAGATTGGCAAACCATTACCCACTGATGGACCAAGTAAGACTTGGAGATTTCCCAGTTAGAATATAAGTTTGTGTAAAGGGCCTACATAGGGTGAACAATTAGTAAACAAGAAGTTTCTTGGTAAATACAGAGAGCAAAGAAAGGTTGATAACTTGGGATAATAATATTTCATCTGGGTTGGGGTAAGGCTTGGAGAATTTTTCCTGATTCTTCCTCAATTAGAATGCTTATCAGTTCCAAAAGCTTGTCTGTCTTAGCCTGTAGAGGTGCCCTGATATTTTACTTCCTATATCCTTTTCAAGTTCTATGTCCAATATTTCCCTTTTTTGTGACATTTGTGTCTTATAATTTACCATATTGCTCAATTTTTATAGTTATTCCTGGTAGCTAAAAAAGTCTTCCTGGATGTGGTGGTGCATGCCTTTTATCCTAGCACTCAGGCATGAGAATCTGAGTTTGAGGCTAGCCTGATATGGTCAGCCAGGTGTGCATAGTGAGATCTTGTCTCAAAACATTTATGCTGACTTTACTGATTTCAAATTCCTGTCTCTAATTCTGAGGCAGAAGCACACATTTTGATGCCTGTAGCTCCTTATAGTTCTAATAATAATATATGTGCCACTTGTGCCAAAACCAAGTATTGAGCTTTTATTTTCATGCTAAAATAATGTTAGTTGACCAAGATTGTCTGTGTGGTGCAAACAATGAAAAACATGGCACACACAAACATAGACTGGAGAAGTTAAAACTTTATGTTGCCTGGTTTCTAGAATGATTATTCCTTGTACCTAACCACTGTCACAGTGGGTATAGAGAACACTTTTTAAATATTCAATATCAATATTTGTGCTTGTTTTTCTACTATGCTAAGGTACACTGACTTGTTGCCTTGGTCGACTAGTAGGTTACCTGCCTCTCCTGAGTTTGAGGCCTCATCTCATCAGTTTTAATCAGGGGTGCCACTCTTACTTGTACAGGCCTTTTCAGGCTTTTTTCCCCATTTTTTTAAAGACAGGGTTTCTCTGTATAATAGCCCTGGCTTTCCTGGACCTTGCTTTGTAGACCAGGCTGGTCTTGAACTTAGAGATCCGCCTGCCTCTGCCTCCCGAGTGCTGGGATTAAAGGCATGCGCCACCATGCCAGCTGGCCTTTTCAGTTTTTAAACATAGGCCATGTATAGGAGCCAACTGAAAGATGCTAAACTAGCAGAAAGATGAGCTACTTTCTGCAGCGTGCTTGAAGGAAAATTCACCTGTATTCCTGAGAGTAATAGAGAGGGCCTGGTATCTTTTGAGCAACATGACACAAGTTTTAAATTTCAAAATTAAATCTGTGCCAAACTTAACTTCCATTCCAGCTATTCTTGTGTAGTTGGCTCATTTTTACTCAGCCCAGGTCAGTTGATCTCAATAGGTATTGTTTCTATATAGAATGGCACAAAGGAAAAATGTACAAGAAGCTCTTGCAATTAAGGGGCTTCTAGTGTAGTGAGTATAGAAAACTTAATGAAGAAAAAATGAGCAATGGTGATAGCCCCAAGATCAATTTATAAAGTCAGTATTAATTGCAATACTTTTCCAATTTTAGTCAACAGAATTTTGCAAATTTGTGTTGGGTATTGTGGCTCACACTTTTAACCACAGCTCTTGGGAGGCAGAGACAGGCAGATCACTGAGTTTGAGGCCAGTCTCATCTACAGAGTGAGACCCTGTTTCAAATAAAGTACAAATTGCATATAAACTAACTATAAAAGTACCTCTTACATGTATCCAGTATAAAGTTTTCTTTTTTTTAAATCCAAATGTAGGAATGGAGAGATAGCACAGAAGACTGGGTTAGGTTCTCAGCAACCCCATAGGGCTCACGACTGTAACTCTGGTTACAAGGGATTTAGAAGAGCCTCCATTGGTACCAGGCACATATGTGGTGCATAGACATATACACAGGCAAAACACCTAGCACATAATAGATTAAAAAAGTTTTAAATCCATATGCTTTGGAGTTGTAACAGTTCACCATCTCAGGTTAGATGGTTATCCCATAGTTCAGTGCCTTACAGCTTGATCAATCAATCTCTTCTAGCAGACTCATGTTTTGCTGTTGTTCTGTTAGCAGCTGCCCCCTACAACCCCCCCAAACTGGAGGTTGGCCCCAAGACTTTGTAAATGCTAAGCAAGTGCTCTGACACTGGGCTGTATCCCTAGGCTTCATTTTATTTTAAGACAAGGTCTCACTAATTTACCTAAACTGGCCTTGAACTCATTCTATAATCCAGCAGTCCCTGAACTTCCGGTTGTCTTGCTTCAATCTCCTATGAAACTGGGATTATGGGCTGCACCACCAAGACCAGCTCATGTTTTCTTTTCTTTTACCTCTTTTTAAAAAACATCAACTTCAAACAAAACCAGCTGGATTTATCCCAAGGGTAGTCATGATTTCCAAATTGAGGGATATAACCCCACATAGAGATCATATGCTATTTGTTCAATAATGATCTATACAAGCAAGTTCCCCATCTAAACACATCATAAGTGAGGATATACAATAGTATATACCTTCTAGGTATAGTGCTTTAGAAGAAGATAAACAGCAATTTGCAAAATTTGCAGAGGTATTTTCATTATTTTGTTGGTCATGGTAACATAAACACAGCAATTATGTATTAATGGAAATATGATGAGTGCATGCCCAAACAAAATGTAAATATTTTAATTTTGCTTATCTAAGATTCCTTAATATTAAGGACATCTCTCTCAATGTTCTTCAGGAAATTCAAAATGATTCCAATTTCTAAAGGAGTATCTACTAAAATTGATTTGTAATGAAAGAAAAACAGTGGAAACATAAATCCCATGTCAATATAACTATCACTTCTGAGGTCTCAAGCAACCACAAACCTGCTGTAAGAGTAGGCCATTAAAATATTCTGGAAACCCTGTAGAGCATATTCATTAACTATGTTACAATCATATTAGCACAGCAAAAAAAAAAAATTAGACCAAATATAACTCTACTTTTTTTTTTTCTTTTTGAGACAGGGTTTCTCTGTGTAGCTTTGGAGCCTATCCTGGATCTCACTCTGTAGACCAGGCTGGCCTCGAACTCACAGAGATCCGCCTGCCTCTGCCTCCCGAGTGCTGGGATTAAAGGTGTGTGCCACCACCGCCCGCGAGGGTCAGTTTTAAAAGAAGCATTAGAATTAGGAGGTTGAGTATGGTGGTACATACCTGTAGTCCTAGCACTTGGGAGACCTAAGAAGGACTACCATGAATTTAAAGCCAGCCCTTGCTACTTACGGAGACCTGCCTGAAAAACAAAGAAGCCAGGTATGGTAGTGCACCTCTATAATTGCCTACAATACTAGTACTCAGAAGGCTGGAGGAGGCAGATTGAGGCTTGGAGACCAGCTTATTCTACCTTGTCTCTAAAGCCAGCCTTTTAGTGAATAAAATTATCATAGAATGGATTAAAGGAGAGACTCTCAGGAGTTTCTTCTGATACTGTTTATTATGAGCAGTTCATTAATCCCAGATGAATGTGAGTTTTAGGCCAGCCTGGACTACATAGATGCTACTTCCAACAACAACAAAACCCTGAAATAAAAAAGTCACAGGGAGGAAATTAACATTTGCTTTAGAGTAACAATTGAAGAACACTAAATTTTATCCTCGAATACTCTGAGAAATAAGACAAAGTAGTAAAAATAATTGTGTCTTAAAACCCTTGTTGGAGAGAATGACATGCTTCGCTACTAATATTCAATTACAATTAAATGGATTGTTTTGCCAATTAGTGTGTTTGTGAAATGCAGCAAATAGAAATGGTAATGAGACTTGATACCTCAAATGGATAAAGAAAACTTGATTAGAGGAAGGAAAGATGTGTAACTATCGGAAGCAGTTAATTAAAAATAGAACTATAGGTATCAGTTTCTTGTGGAACATTAGTTCAATGGCTTATGATGTGTAGAAGACTTATTTTTAGAATTTTTATATGTATAAGTGTTTTGCCTGCATGTTCTCTGGAGAACAAACTTGGGTCCTTTACAAGAACAATTGCTCTCAACCACTAAGCCATCTCCAATCCATTGCAGATTTCTTACTATCAGCATGCACGACATTGGTTTTTCTTTCAGGCAAAAACAGAAAAAAAATCCATCAAATCATCCAAACATTTTCAAGATTCTTCTTTTCCCCTTGAGGAAAGGTCTTGCTATGTGTATAGTTCAAGCTGCCCTGAACTTCTGATCCTCCTGCCTAGTCCCTTGAGTACTTGGATTACCAGTGTGCACCACCATGCCCAGCTTTTCAAATACTTAATTTCGTCAGGGTGAATGAGGAACAATAAATGATAGAGCATAATGAATTATTTACTCCCTTCAAGTTCACTTAAGTATTCTTGGAATTCTACCACAGGAAAAACATCTAGATTTACAAGATACAAAGCTTTACCTTTCCTATTTTAATCTTTTTTTTTTTTTTTTTTTTTTTTGGTTTTTCGAGACAGGGTTTCTCTGTGTAGCTTTGCGCCTTTCCTGGAACTCACTTGGTAGCCCAGGCTGGCCTCGAACTCACAGAGATCCGCCTGGCTCTGCCTCCCGAGTGCTGGGATTAAAGGCGTGCGCCACCACCGCCTGGCCCTATTTTAATCTTTAATCATATAGCTTGTCAGTGATATTTGCCAACTATCATTTTGTTTCCTGTAGTGTAATAAGTAACTTCTGGCTTCCACAAGCATGCAGGCAAAGGAGTTGCTTTTCAGCAAGACTGGTTGTGACTAAGCTCTTGTTTGGAGAAAGTGCCATTTTAACATAAGCCTTCAACACAAATTCAGTTTCCTTCAGCCTGGAGGTGGTGGCTCACACCTTTAATCCCAGCACTCAGGAGGCAGAGGCAGCAGGATCTCAGTGAGTTCCAGGCCAGCTTGGTCTAGAGAACAAGTTCCAGGACAGCCAGGGCTGCTACAAAGAGAAACCCTATTACCCTATCTTTAAAAACCAAAAACCAAACCAAACTGAAAAAACAAATTTAGTTTCCTTGTTCATCAAACTTACTGGGAGTTCTAAGATCTGGCAGCCCATTTTTATCCCTGTAGCTAGAGTTTTCCTGCCTGGCCCACAGTCAGGACAAATCTCTGACACCTGCCAGTCCCACAGCCGCTCAGACCCAACCAAATAAACACAGAGACTTATATTGGTTACAAACTGTATGGCTGTGGCAGGCTTCTTGCTAACTATTCTTATATCTTAAATTAATCCATTTCCATAAGTCTATACCTTGCCACGTGGCTCGTGGCTTACCGGCATCTTCACATGCTGCTAGTCATGGCGGTGGCTGGCAGTGTCTCCTTCCGCCTTCCTGTTCTTTCTTTTCTCCTCTCTGTTAGTCCCGCCTATACTTCCTGCCTAGCCACTGGCTAATCAGTGTTTTATTTATTGACCAATCAGAGTAATTTGACATACAGACCATCCCACAGCATATTCCTACCAATTTCTGTTTAAAAAGGGGTATTCTTTGTCCCCCAAGATTGAGATTGCCTTATGCTGATGCCCTGAGGCTTGGAAACTTGCAAACCAGTTAGATGATTTTGTGATGAAACTGCATAGCTGTTAGGCAGCCAGTGTACATTCATAGTCCTTGAGCACATAAATTAGAAAACTTCTCAGTAGTGTTGAGGATCAAATGTAGGGGCTCAACCAGGGTCTCATCCATGCTAGGCAAACACTGTTACAGATTCACCCCTAGCCCTTAGGCAACTGGTGGTGGTAGTCAGAGATGTGATATAGCCTGGGCTAGCCTTGATTTCAGAATCCTCTTGCCTGCAGAATTCAGGATAACAGACTGGAGCCACCTTGCCCAGTAAAAAAATGTTTAATTTTGCTTCCTTATTCTTCAGGGCTTGAAGCTTCTGTTTCTATATATTGACATTCTAAAGTTTTTCATGATGTGAAATACTTTCCATGTAGAATGGCTTTTACTTATTTAATTGGTGCTCCAGGGGGCTGGCAAGATGGCTCAGTAGGTAAGGATACTTGCTGCCAAGACTGACAACCTGAGTTCAGTCCTCAGGACCCACTTGGTGGAAGGAAAGAAATGACTCCCTTGAGTTGTCCTCCGACATGTTAAATAAGTTAATGTAAACTTATGTTAATGTAAAACTTATGTTGTTGAAGATGCTGTTCTATTAACATTTTAAAGCCAAAATTCACTTCACTAACACATCTGACCTTAATTGGTGAGGGTGAGTAGTTTTTGTCCTGTACCTTCTGGGCAGCTCTCTTAAAGTTAACTCACTGAGAATTAGTGCACAACATACGCTTTCATATGGCTAAGTTCTTTCCTCCATTTCCTTTCATCTCCTTCCTTTCCCTTTCTATGCAGCCTCTTGTAGCCCAAGCTAGCATGAAACTTTCTCTGTGTAGGGAGGATGACCTTGAATTTCTTAATCTCAGGCCTCCACCTCCTAAGTGCTGGGACTGTAGGTGTGTACCACTACGCCCATTTTTAATGCAGTGCTGGGGTTCAAACTCAGGACTTCCTGTATCCTAGGCAGGCACTTTATCAATTAAGCTACATCCCTAGTCCCTAAAGTTATTTTTTTAAAGTTTTCTTGTATAAGCATTTAGACTTAAAATTCTGTTTAAATAATATTATGTTTTGGGGGCTGAAAAGATGGCTCAGAGGCTGAGAGCACTGTCTGTTCTTCCAGGGGACCTGGGTTCAATTCCCAGCACCCACATGGCAGCTTACACCTGTCTGTAACTCCAGTTCCAGGGCTTCAGACACCATCACAAAGACATACATGCAAGCAAAACACCAATGAACATAAAATAAAAATAAATTTAGAAGAATATTATGTTTTTAAAAAAAATATATTTGAATACAGATTTAAAGTAGTCGCATTTAACATGATAATAGCTACATCTAACACATCTACTAAATAGCTTTCAAAACATGACTGGAATGTATTTTTTTCAGATACTGCTTTATTGTTTTTAAAATCATACAAGATAAAATATATTAGAAACTTGAGTACTTATATTGTACTTATGTTGTATTTCACAAGGTTAAAGTTATTTTGTAATATATATGGAAAGGAATTGACAAAGTTAATCCTTTCTTGCTCTTGAATGAGATCAGAGGAGAGGCACATGGCTTTATTACTCTTTTGTGGTATCAAACAGTCCTCTCCCAAGTACTAGCCTTCAGAAGCATTTACAAGGATGAAGGAGTCTCACTGATGCAGGATTTTCCCCCAGTATGAACAGAAACCTCTTGATTAAAGTGTGAGAAATAAGAACTACATCAATTTAAGCAATTTAGGCTTCAGAAGTATCTAATTTACTGCGAAAGGGAAACATAGTCTAAACTTATGTTTTTAAAAGTAATTTATGGCTTACTGCTAAAAATACTTGTTTAAAAGCTTTCAGGAAAAGCTGTTTTATCACATAGCACCGATTAAATGTGCAGATGTTATCTTTTTTTCTTTTTTGGTTTTTCAAGACAGTTTCTCTGTGTAACAATCTAGCTGTCCTGGAACTCACTTTGTAGACCAGGCTGGCCTCCAACTCACAGAGATCCATTTGCCTCTGCCTCTTGAGTGCTAGGATTAAAGGCATGTGCCACCATTGCCTGGCCAGATTAGTTATCTTAAGATTATTTCTCTATTAGTTTGAATATTCAATACCACCTGTTCAAATCAGTAGTTTAATATTTTACCATCAAGATATTTAATTCCAAGGATTGATACATGAATAACTAGAGTACTAAATGTGTCCAAATAAGGAGGAGAAAAGGGAAATAGCATTCCATGGGTGTCCACCATGCTGAAAATCTTACATATTTTCATTAATTTTTATGATTCTGTGGGGACAGCTTTTAAGTTTTTTTTACAAATGAGGACACTAATGCTCAGCGGTTAAGCCTGGCCCACAGTTGAATCATCTTTGTGCCTTGATAATCTTGTGTTTCACAGTAGGATAACAGTGGGTAGGGTTTGTAGGAGTGTGTGGAGTGCTTACACAGTCTTATGCTGCTGACGGGATGTTCTTTTCCTCTTCAGCAGCAGGATGTACTAGGAAAATCCTTTGAAGTTGAGCTCAGTTCTGAGAGCTGAGCTGTTCCTACTACTCAATCGCCTTGAAGCCAGGTGCTTTATAGCCATTTAAAGGTTATGGCATTTAGAGGCTTTTGTTGGATCCTTAAAAAGTGATACAAGGGAGTAGCTAGTTATGTGGGAGCAATTCCAACACTCAGGAGGCTGAGGTGGAGGATCTCTCTGAGACTAGCCCAAGCTATGCACTGACTGTCTTTAAAAAAAAAAGCATGGCAATTAGAGAAGTGTGCATTGTGCAAGCACAGGCCTAACAATTACTTTGAAGGTAGTTGGGAGAAAATATTAATGATGATTAAAGCTAATGAGTAGTCTGGGTTCATTTATATAAGGGGGAAAGTTAAGATGTCTAATTGATGTTTTGCTTCAAATACAATGATTTCATTTTGAAGGGGATGGTCCTTGATTGAACTCATGCAAGGTGATGGCCTGGAGCCTACTAAAAGTCAGGTTCCAGTTTTAATTTCATTCGACACAACCCCAAACAGGACTTTTGGGTGTTTTCTCCCATTCATATTTAAACCTACCTGGCACATTTTTGGAACTGTGTAGCCCTCTACTTTGCAGTATGGTGGTCACTAGCCATATGTTGCTACTGAGCACTGGAAATGTGGTAAATGAATTGTTATATGTTATAACTATCAAATACACACTGCATTTCAAAGACTCAACTAGAGAAGAATGTTAACTGTGTAATTATTCCTGTAGATTACTTGTTGAAATGACAGTACTTTAGATATATTGGGTTAAATAAAATATTACTGAAAAGTAATTTTACCTATGTCTTTTTACTCTTTAATGTGGTTACTGAAAATTTCAAACTGTATATGTGGTGCTCATGTTTAATGTATGGACAGCAATGGGCTCATGAAAAGGCAGTATTTCTTAAGGCTTCCTGCCATATACTTTAGATAAATACAGGGAGAAAAATGATCAGTACCAGTATTCAAAGATGTTTGTTAGGCCAGTCAACTTGTCCCCACTTCCTCAGGAAGTACTCAACTCATGTTTTGACAGTTCTCATTTATTTAGTACACAGGGTACCTAGGTGATGTGTCTTATTATGATCCAAGAATTAAAAAAAAAATTATGTGTATGGCTGTTTTGCCTGCATGTATGTCCATGCACCACCATATGTGTGCCCGGTGCATGCAAAGGCCAGAAAGAGGGTATTGGGTTCCCTGGAACTGGAGTTAGAGCTGGTTGTGAGCCACCCATGTGGGTGTTGGTAACTGAACCTGGGTCCTTTGCAAGAGCAGCCACTGAGTCATCTCTCCTGTTCTATTCCAAGAATTAATGAAACCAAACCAAAAAAACCCAAACCTTTAAGTCCTGCTCTTTCTGCCAGAACTTTTGACAAAGTGAAAATGCAATGGCATAGATGGCGTGGCTATTCTTGTGTGGAATCACTAAAAAAAAAATCCCTAGAATATGGATTTTTTTGTGAATTTAAAGAAATAGTATCTCTCAAAATCCAGGACTTTTAGGTAAATGGACCACCATATTCTAATTTTTGTGTGGCTTTTCCTAGGGAGATGAACAAATACCTATTTACCTCATATAGAGCACCAAGCTACAGACCAAAGAAAAGATTTCAACCATGTCTAGCATGGCGAGCCAATGAGCTTAATGGGGGTTACAGGAGCATGGACAATTTATGCCTGGTTAAACTACTGCCTGCCTAGTCTCTGGCAGGGTTAGGGAATCCTGATTCTCTCCCTCATCAACTCTTAACTGCCTATCTATCCTTGGCAGTGCAGGGGTGTCCTTCTGAGCCCCATTCTCTGCAACTATTAACTGTCTGTTTATCCTTGGTGGGGCTCCTGAGTCCCATGCTCAGCAACTGTTAACTGCCTATCTTCTGGATCTCTCTATTTTTTTTGAGCTGAGGATCGAACCCAGGGCCTTGCACTTGTTAGGCAAGTGCTCTACCACTGAGCTAAATCCCCAACCGTGCCTATCTTCTGGAAGGGGTGAGGCCCAAGTCTCTCTTTCAGCAACTGTTAACTGACCATCTCTCCTTGAGGGTATGTACTCCTGAGTCCCACTCTCAGCAACTGTTAGCTACCTATATATTCTCAGCCTTGTGAGCTGCCCCCAGTAAGCAACTATTAACTGCCTACTTATCTTTAGGAATAGGTAAGACCTCATGAGCCCCTCCCCTTATGATAAAATTAATGGACCAAATCATGTCTGAGTCTCCTGAGGGTAATCCCAGCTGCTAAGAGTTCAAGAGGGCAATGGCCATGACATGTACAGAGGATAGTGTTATACAATGTAAACAATGGTTTGTTTTACTGCTCCTGCAAACCTTATACAAATGGACTGAATCCCTGTAATGAATCATGGCTTTGGGTTCTTGTTGCATTTCACGAGGCACCAGGCCTAGCATTCAGCTCAAAAAATGCTTGGTATGTAAAAGGAAAAATTTGTAAAGATGCCACAATGATATAAGGTAAAAGTTTGTTTTTGTGCCAGGAAGCAGTGGCGCATGCCTTTAATCCCAGCACTTGGGAGTCAGAGCCAAGCGGATTTCTGTGAGTTCAAGGCCAGCCTGGTCTGCAGAGTAAGATGCAGGACAGGCACCAAAACTACACAGAAAAACCCTGTCTTGAAAAACCAAAAAAAAAAAAAAAGTTTGTTTTTGTAAAATGAAAGACTCCCAGATACACATCATGTTTTATTTTCCAAACAAGTCATTTCCCACCATCCATTTAATTTTTGGTGATGATGCATATTGAATGTGATTGTTTTTAGTTTTGCTACTTTTGGGTTTTTTTTTTTTTTTGGTCTTTTTTGTTATTTTGTCTTTTTTTTTTCCCCCAGAGCTGAGGACCGAACCCAGGGCTTTGCACTTGCTGGGCAAGCACTCTACCACTGAGCTAAATCCCCAACCCCTAGTTTTGCTACTTTTTGAGATAGGGTCCCACTATATAACCCTGACTGTCCTGGAACTTGAGGCTGGACCCAGACTCACAAAGATCTGCCTGCCTCTGTCTCCTAAGTGCTGGGATTAAAGTATTGTACCACCACACTTGGCTGATTTTTAATATTTATTTTTTTTAATCTGCCTGTAGAGTTTAGGAAACATTTTGTGGGAGTCAGTTCTCTTCTACCATGTGGGTCCTAGAAATTGGACTCATATCATCAGGCCATCTTGCTAGCCCATGATTATTAATTTTTGAGACAGAATTTTACTAAAGGCTGGGTTCTAACTTGAGATCTTCCTGCCTCTGCCCTTCAGCTGGGAGGATAAGTCTGAGCGACTAGACCCTGATACATCGATTTTAAAATTTGGGGGGTGGGAGGTAGATAAAAATTTGAAAAACTGTTCCTATGCTAAAAGAAAGCTAATTTCTGCTGGAGACTGTGGGTCAAGGGAATCTAAAGGGAGGGGGAGGTGCAACAACAGAGTAGGTTGGGGGATGACAAATTTCACATTTTTCTCATATCTGGAATTTTGATTGTGTCATGAAAGCAGAAGGGCTATATTTGAGGGAAGGAGCAAGTACAGGCAGGCGGGAGGAGAAAGTGTACTGGGAGGGTGAATATGAGCAAGGTACAATGATATATTCCCATTATTTTAGACTCTTGATAATTTTTTTTTGGTTTTTCGAGACAAGGTTTCTCTGTAGCTTTGGAGCCTGTCCTGGACTAGCTCTGTAGACCAGGCTAGCCTCGAACTCACAGAGATCTGCTTGCCTCTGCCTCCCGAGTGCTGGGATTACAGCGTGCGCCACCACCGCCCGGCCGATAATTTTTTTTTAAATGTGCATTGGTATTTTGCCTGCATGTATGTCTGTGTGAGGGTGTCTTGGGAGTCACAGACAGCTGCCATGTGGGTGCTGGGAATTTCTGAACCAGGGTCCTCTGGAAGAGCAGTCAATGCTGAGCCATCTTTCCAGCCCCTATTTTAAACTCTCAACAAAAAATATTTGTAAAAAGCCAGGCATGATGGCTCTTGTCTGTAATTTCAACACTTATGAGCTTGGGGCAGAATGAGTCCCTTGAATCTGAAGTCAGGTTGGGCTAAAGAAAGCCTGTGTTTAAAAACTAAACAACAGTAAAAAACCCCAAACAATGCTGGTGAAGAGATGGCTCAGCGGCTAAAGGTGCTTGCTGCCAAGCTTGAGGACCTGAGCATGATCCCAGGAACTCACATGACCTCCACACATGTGCCTGTGGCAAGTGCCTGTGTATCCACACACACAAATGTGATTAAAACATTAACTCTCCCCAAATGGGCTGGAGAGATGACTCAGAGTCTGTTCTTTTAGAAAACCAGGACCTCAGTTCAGTTCCCAGTACTCACATCAGGTGGCTCACAAATGCCTGGGAACTCCAGTTCCAGGGGATCTGACATCCTCTTCTGGCCTCCAAGGGCACCTGCTGTTACTTGCACATACCCACACATATACACACCATTAAAAATAACTAGAAAACAAAAAAGAAGCTAACTTCTATAAACACAAAGGCACCTAATCTTACTTGCACATACCCACACATATACACACACCATTAAAATAACTAGAAAACAAAAAAAGCTATGCATCACGTAACCACCCATGCATGCACCAAATGCACTGTATTTTTCACCTAAAGAACACTTAACAAAGGAAGCAGAAATGAATGATGCCCCACCACTAGACTGCTTTCTGCAATTTTTCTAATGTAGGTATAATCTGCTTTAATAAAACTTGATGGGTTTATTTAAATTCACTCCAAAAAAACTCTTGATTTTATAAGCCAGATTTGATACAGAATAACTTTTTTTGCCACATCAAAAAGAAAAAGCCAAGGAGTATAATTTCTTTTTTATTCTAAATATGTTTTCATTTTTGAGGAGGATTCAGCTCATGCAAGGAAATGGCCTGGGGTCTGCTTAAGTTAGGTTCCAGTGTCTACTTAAGACAAACAGAAAAATAAACACAAATTCAACTTTTAGAAGACACCTACAAACCAGGAGGTGGTGGCACACACCTTTGATTCCAACACTCTATCCAGGAAGCAGAGGCAGGCAGATCTCTATGAGCTCAAGGCCAGCCTGGTCTACAGAGTGAGTTCCAGGAAAACCAGGGCTACACTAAGAAACCCTTTCTTGAAAAACCAAAAAAGAAAAGTTTTCTTTCATGTATGTGTTAGCTGTGGCTGGATGTCTCAATTTCTGATAGCTGTTTAAACCTATGTATTTATTATGCTAGTCATTAGCCATATGTAAAGGATATTCACATTTGTGATCAATTTGCATTGGACCTCTATTTTTTCTCAACTCACATCTTAATTCCAGGGTATGGCTAGGGCTAGCTTAGCTACTAAATGTGTATTTTCACACATAAAGTGAAATGACATTATGAAAAGTGTGTCAGTATCTACAACCACAGTATTACAATTCTTTCTGTTAGTGAGCCACCTTTTATCTACAAGCCTGGATATACATAATTTCTAAGAGGCAACATACTACTGGAGACATTTTATAATCCAATATCATGTATAAAAACTCAATTAAGCATTAATTTTATTTTAAATGTGCCAGTGGCCATGTCAGAGGAGCAGCAGGTGGCAACTGACTTCAGGTTGTCAGCCCACTAGGAGGAAAAGCCCTGATGGGTGAATCTCAGATAGGCAAGGCCCTGAGACCCCAGATCCCAGAATGTTTTTTTTTTTTTTTTTTTTTTTGGTTTTTCGAGACAGGGTTTCTCTGTGTAGCTTTGCGCCTCTCCTGGAACTCGCTTTGGAGACCAGGCTGGCCTCGAACTCACAGAGATCCGCCTGGCTCTGCCTCCCGAGTGCTGGGATTAAAGGCGTGCGCCACCACAGCCCGGCTCCAGAATGTTTTTTGCTTCTGCTATGCCTTTACATGTTTGCCCCTGCCATCTTCCTCTGATATCTGGCATGGTGTGAATGGGTGTGAGGAGATCCTCCCTGCCTGTAATGTAGTATGTTTATCTCATGGAAACATCTTGTTCTGCTGAGCATTTTTATCTGTGTATTGTCATGAAGATGATTCCTTCCTAAATTGTATTGTCTGATGGATAATAATAATGTTAGCTTATACAGAATTTTGACAAATAAAAATATTATACAAGGAAATGTCACACACCTAGGTCCTATGAGTTTCACCTAAGGAGTGGCATAGATCGAAATTCAGGTTAATGATTAAGGAAAACAACTGAGTCCCCAAGAGCCAGGCTGGCTCTAATTCTCTTAATCCTGAAAGATGTAGTCACAGGTTTTGGTGTGTAACATTAGCTGAAACAAAGCCTTAAGTAACTTCAGGCTATAACAGATGTTTTGATAATAGCTTTGAGATGAAAAACTGCAGAAAACAATTTAAAGTTCACAAGGACATATTGCTGAGTTATAGATTCATTAGGTTAAGGTAAAAAATACAAAGCACTCCAATTATTACTAGCTGACATACTTTCCTTGCTACGGTTGATTAATGTTCAAAGGTGATGATTAATTCCTTATATTCATGTTTGCTCTCAATCTCCTGATATAAAGAAAACTATTGATGAGTGGGTATGTACCCTAAAGATTTAAAGTACAGCTGACTGATTGTTTTTCATGTATAAAAGCTTATGTTTGCGATTCAAGATTCCTTATAAGATTACCTTTCAAGAGAAGTAATAAAGTAATTGGTCCTTTCTTTGTAACTGCAAAATGTAGCCTGCCAGTAAAAGACCTGACTGAGAATAGCTTGCTTGCCCACACAGTTAATTTATAACAAGTTGCTTGGTTATGAATGTGCGTGGGTTCTTGGATAACTTGTTTTTCACCTTTAATATGTAAAATGTTTAATCATGCTATTTTTACTGTTTGTTTTGTATTCGTTGTAGTCAATCACTTGAAAAATAGAATGTAACCACATTGGAATTCCTATATTGCCTGAAAAACTTTGTTGGGGTATATAAGCTATAGAGAAAAAATATACAGTAGAAAGAACACAGGAAGAACATAGAATAGAGAATAAAGAAGGAAACCATCAAGAGAGAGTTTGAGTGTCTTTTTCCCTAACCTCTCAGATAGATAAGTCTAGTACGAGCTAACTCTGTGGATTTCCCTTTGAGCCCTGTGCTGGAGGAGCCCTCCTGCTGAAGGCTACCCACCTCCCAGCAATATAAATGCCCATGTTTACCTTGTTATCTATTGACTGGAAAGTCAAAAGGGTGTAGTCACTGACATTTATTCCAATATTTTTGTTTCATTTTTGAGATAAGGTCACTCTATGTAGCCTTGGCTGTCCTGGAACTCACTACATAGACCATGCTGTCCTTGAACTCACAGTGATCCCCCTGCCTCTGCCTACTGAGTGCTAGGGCCTGGCAATTTTAGTATTTTAATAGGCTAATGTAATTAAAGATGAAAATTTTATATTTTTAGTTTTGAGCCTAGCATTTAATGGCTGAACCATCTCTCCAGCCCAAAGATGAAAAATTTAAATACTGGTGCTGGCAAGGTGACACAACAAAAATAGAAAAAAGTTACATTTTATGTGTGTATGTGTTTCTTTTGTCATGTGTGTGCAAGTGTCTGCAGAGGTCAAAAGAAGGTGGTGAATCCCTGAGTTACAGGTAGTTGTCAGCCACCCAATATGGGTGGGTAATGGAAACTTAACTTGGGTCCTCTGGAAGATGGGAAGTACTCTTAAACAGGGAGCTATCTCTCTGGTCCCTAAAATAGAAAATTTTAAATAAAGCCACACAGATGGCTTAGTGGGTAAAGGTGCTTATTGTGAACATTGACAATACAAGTTTGATCTCCAGGACCCACATAGTGGAAGGAGAGAACTGACTCTCACAAGTTGCCCTCTGACCTCTACATGTGCACTTGTGTAACCCCGCCCCTCAATAAAATAAATGTAAAAATATTAGTGTTAGGGGTAATGAGTCATACTCAGAATTTTTAATCATTATACTCACACTGAACATAACTTGATCTGTAGAAATTGCATCTGTAACCACATAATAGGGTGCTTATTAAATAGCATTTATGATTCTTTGAAATTAAGAATGCTTCAGCTTAACTGAAAATCCCAAGGAAGAAGGCCAGACAGCATTTAAAACAAAGGCTTGACACACTAGCTTGAGGATCAATAGTCTGAAATTCATCCTGCTTTGCTAAAGCTGAAGGAGATTATTAGAGTCATAAGGCCAATTACAAGGAATACTGTATCTAAAAATAGTTTCACGTCCTAAAGGGGCTTATGAATTGAATTGAAGAGAGCAGATTATAGGACAGGCCAGATCCAAGTATATTACACATTTAAGAGGACAGGAATAACTGTATCCACAATAGGTGGACATTTTAGGTACTCACTTGAGATTAAGCAAATAATATGGTAATCCAACATGGATGGTGAGGCTAGTGCCTACCCACCCAAAATGGAAACAAAGCCAAACCAGTTAGGTGTGATACAATCATGAATCTGGGGAAAATTTCAGAATTTGCACAAGTAACAAAAACAAACAATAAAACAATAAAACTCCACATTTAACTTAGGTAAGTGAATCAGCCAGATGAGAAAAAAACAAGTTTTTTTCAAAGGAGATCTGCATGGAACTCACTGTCCAGTAGGCATGAATAAATCACAGGTCATATATTTAATCCAAGCTGCAGCTCAGAGCTTAAGGGGGAAAACAGTTAAACAACATTACAATTTTCATAGCCTCCATTCCAAATGCATGATCTGAATGCTAAAGTAGAGAGTTAATGGAAACTGAACACTCTGGAATGCCACATAATTAACTCTGAGGAATATTACTTAACCTATGTAAACATTTGCACATTCTCTTGAGGATAACATTGAAGCTTTAACAGTGGTAACAAACACTTCCTTAACTGCTTTGTTGTATATTTTAGGAGAGTAAACCCATTGGCATTGATGTGGCTTAGAGTGCAAATCTACATCTGAAGTAAAGGAAACAACTGGGTATAGTGGCACACACCATTAACACTAGCACTCAGGAGGCTAAGGAGAACTGCCAGTTCTAGGCCAGCCTGGACTACATTGTAAGACCCTGCTCCTACCCCTACAGAAAAGTAAAGGAAACACAGGGCTAAAAGTATCATTTTAAACACATTCACTAGAGATCTCATTTTCATATATTAGAAAGATAAAAAGATACATTAAAAATTTAAAACTAATACATCACAGATTTTAATGTCTACAACTTAGTCTTCATCACATAAATATAATATTTATAAATATGTATTTGCAAAATTGCTATTCTTAAAACATTTATTTCTAACACATTAAAATTTCTTACATGTGATTTAAGGGAAAAATACCATTCCATTTGAAAACGTACAAGTAGACTTCAATGTGTGATTATACCAGCGTAACCAGATTAAGAAAAAGAAACACACTACTGTGTTAGATACATTATCAATTAGAAACCATGATAACATGTCTTAATGTGGTTACCAAATGCATGCTCTTGCTTTTTGTCAGTCATTCTCAGAACCATTTGGAGGTAAGAAAACCAATGCATCATTGAAAATATGTCCAAATGCCCTAAGCCGGTACACCCCATACATCATCACATGCATCTGATTAGGAGTCAATCCATTAAAAGTAACAGCCGTATCAGAACAGCATCCTTCAACTACCTGGTTTGGGTGGTTAGTCATTGCCTCTTTAATGAAAAGCCCAACAGATTTGGTATTAAATACATCTTTTCCATTGGCATCTTCTGCATTTTCTGCAAATACTCCAGCATATTTCAGGCAGACTGCTAGCTGCTTATCTTCAGATATCTTCCAAATCATCCCTCCTTGTTCAGGACACTTTTCAGGAACATTGAGAAGGCTGTTGAGTCTTTTCATTGATTCTATGCTTAAGACAATTCCTCCATCCACACTCACATATTCAAGGTCTCCAGATTTTACAGCGTGTCCTAGATAGAAAGGTTGTGATGGATCCTTTTTTAACAAAAAATATTTTAGATTTTCAATAACAGCAAAAGTAGTGGGGCGTGCAAGGAAGAACCAGTTGTACTGGTCTCTGTATTTATCAAAAGCATATTTGTAAGCCTTCCTCATCATCAACCACATGTCATTTGTGTCCACATTAATTGACTCAAACACTTTAACATTTTCAGAACTGAAGAACTCTGCTTTGTCACAGTGTTTGGTCCAAGTCTCCTTTACTGCAGCCCAAAGACTCACATCTTTGGGTTTTACAAGAACAATACAGTATACCTGGAAGCTCTTACTAAGCTCCATGCGTTCAGCCTCTGAGATTTTCAAGATATCTTCTTTGTTAGGAGCTTGCAGGTGGTGATGCTCATGATGGTGTGTTCTGTTTCCGTGACCAATCCTAATGTGGCCTAGCATAGTGATCAAGGCACAGAAGATGCTTCCAAGCATCACACCCTTCAAAAATGAACTGCTTTCTGAAAGCATTTTTCCTGTAAAGAAAAAGACTTTTCAAACAGACTAATAATTTCACTTGGTTATTTCTTATATACTTACAATTTGCCCTTAATGTTTAAAAGTAGGTCCACATGCTTGAAATCAGGTGAGGAAACTCCTTCATGGAACAGAATTTGCAGTTGAGGGGGGGCAATTTTTGCATATCAGCATTTATTTAACCAAGAGGCAAATCAAAGCCTTAGCCTAGAAACCAATGTTATAGACATTGTTTTTCCATCATTCTCTAAAAATTTTGTATGAGAAACTTGTACTATGTTTTTAAGTACCTCTGGCCATTACAAAAGCATTTTAGATCAAGACTTTAAGTTGAACAGATACTCAATTTAAACTCAAATTTCTCTTTTCTTTCTTTTTTCAAGACAGGATTTCTTCTGTGTAGCCCTGGCTGTCCTGGAACTTGCTCTGGAGATCATGATGGCCTTGAACTCAGAGATCCCCCTGTCTCTGCTTCCTTAGTGAAATGCTAGAATTAAAAGTGTATGCCACCACCACTACCAGTCTCAAATTTCTCTTTTCAACCTAGTGCTTTACTTAACTTTGGTGGCTAATGTCCTAAGGCGTTTTAAGCAATCTATATCATGTTCCTTGTGGTTAATATCATGTTATTAATTATCATTCTGCCCCTAAGATTAAATGTCTTACAATACAGTATACCAACTACTGACATAATAAAAAGCCCACAATGGAAAGTTGTTTGGAGAAAGAAGTCAATATAGGTATATTTGGGGGACATCAATGAATATTTTTATCTCCTCAAATGTTATTTTCTTCTTTGGGGAAGTAAACAGGGGGGTCCTACATTTTTAATTTCAAGTAGAAACGTAAAGAAATGTCAATGTAAATAAAACAGCTGAAAAATATTATGGTTTACATTTTTGCTAGTAAAGGCTGAAAGTTTCCCAATTTCCCCTGCAACTCCACAAAGTTCTACTGTGCTCCTTAGATTTCCACTTGTCTCTTAAGGTTGAAAAGGACCTTAGAAGTTATCTAATGTCATTTCTCTCATTTAAAAATATGTACAGTTATGTGTCATTTTTTGTAAATACATGGGGTTGGGGAGATGACTCAGTAGATAAAAGCTTGCTATGCAAGCATGGGGACCTGGGTTGCAGTCCCAGCGCCCATATAAAAAGCTGGGCAAGGCAGGAAGCTATCTGTAACCCCAGCACTGTGGGTTGGAGATAGGAGATCACAGGGGCCTGCAGGCCTTCAGTATATTCCTGGTTCAGGAAGAATAAAAGGTGGGGGAAATGATAGAGCAGGTTATTTGAAGTCTGTCTTTATCTGGCCCTAAATCCCAACTCTGTGACCCGCCTCCCCCATCTCATGCCCCCCCCCCATCTCATGCCACACATGTATTTCTTTTAAATAGGGAAATGGAGAACAATAAAGGCTAAGTAATTGACCCAAAGTCACAAAGGCTATCAGTGGTAGAAGTGACCTATAAATGAGAAATGTGGATCTACTAAGCATAATTGATGCTTACACCAAATTTCTCTACAATGCTACAAGGATACTACATTGATAGGTTTCTTTCTTCTTTTCTTTTTTGAGAAGACCCTCTCACTATGCAACTTGAGCTGGTCTTGAACTTGTGATCCTCCCACTTTATTTGCCCATGTGCTGGTGTCAGTGTGGCACCACGTCTGGCTCCTGCTGTTTTCTTAAACAGGAAATGAACTTTGACTTCCACCACAAAGGCAGCTGTGTGATGGGAAGGTGCAATTTCTGAGTGTGTTTGGGGAAGTGGGTGGGGAGAGGCAAGATGGTACTTTTCCCGTGTAATCCAGAGCACTTGATCAATAAACAATTCCCACAGGAAAGGGGAAACAACCGAAAAGCTATGCCTCAAAACAGTGTTGCCGGGTGCATCTTAATATTAAATTGTTATAATTGCAGTTCTTATCACACAATCATTACTTCTGGCCAATACACAACAATCCAAACAAATCCCTTCACCTGATTTTGTGTCAGAATTTTTCCTGGCAGGGCTACTCCTCCTGGCAGCAAAACTACTATTAAAACTCAAAACGTCTACAAATTTTACACAAAATTATTTGCACAAATTATCCTAACATTTTTTTTCCTCCGTCGAGGAATAAAAAAATGTAACATCAGCGATCCACAGGATAGGGTATTTTCTACAGAGTAGAAGGGAACTTAAAACTTCACACAGTGAAGGCAGAAACTTTGTTTTTGAGACGAACTTTTTTTTTTTTCAAGGAGAAAGTGGATGGAGATCAAAATGGAGACTGAGTACAGAGATGGGCTTGAGTATTTCAAGATCCCATTGAGGGGCCAAGGGCGCGCCTCTAGGAAGGCTGCTTGCTCTTCACCATTCCCGCTGGGTCCTCCCGCAGCACCTGCCAGGGCGTCCCGAGTGGAGCATGCTGGGAATGGGCTAGGGCCCAGGCCTTCCCCAAAGGAGGGAGGGGAGCAGCCGCTCCGGGTTGCGCTTGGAGTGGGGACAGCGGTCTTGGCACTCACCGCGTCTAGAATGGCTCAAGGGCAGGGAAGCACAGCCTTACGCGGCTTTCCTCTCACGTCCACGGGCCCCTCAGTTACGCTCCTGACCAGGCTGCTCTAGACGTAGGCGGTGTCCTCTCGTTGGTTTCATTAAAGAGCGGGCGATACAGGAAGCTAAAGGGGGGCGGGATGGGGGTCGGGGAAACGGACTCCCGGACGCTGAAAGGGCCCGCCCCGCGCTGAGTTCAGACCTGACGTAACCCTCACGCTCAACTGTACCCAATGAGATGCTCCGAGGGGCGTGCGTATGCTAGACCCGCCCACACGCTCCTCCTTGTCCGCCTATACTGGGCGTGGAAACTGCCAGAATGGGAAAGCAAGTTGTCTGTCCGTTGTAGATTTCTGGATCTTTTCTCTAACCTATTGTAGTGTGTTGATACTCTTGTGGTGACAAGAGGGTGTTTCTCCCAGGATTTCTGGCCTGGAATCAAAATGCAAGTCATTGAAATAGTAATCGTTTTGGACAGAAAGAACTGGCTCTGGTTGCTGGAGTGGTGGGATTTGAAGCCACATAGCCTAGTGTCTATCTAATCTTTAGCCAAATCCTTTGATATCCTGGAAAAGTGACTTCAGTTTCGCTATGCCTCGGTTCCTTCCTTTATTATGTTTGGAAAATATCACAGTAGCGCCTCACAGGTTATCAGTTAGTGTACATAACTCCCCTAGCAAAAGTTCAAGTGTAAACTACGCGTTTAGTAAATGTTGGCTCTTTCTATTCCACCCTGTATTGCTAGCACGTAGTGCCGGCATGCAATAGACAAATCTTTGTGGAGCTAATGAATGTTAGAAATACAGGTGAGGAATCAGGCCCAATACAGGAGAAAGGGTGCTTTCGAATGGCTACCTTAGATGCAGAGGTGGGTGTAGAATCCAGCTCTAATTAGGACTACAGAACCAATAAATAGAGTCTCTTGAAGTGCTCTTTTGTAGCTGGTGCTGTTGGGTCACACTTGTAATCCTACCACTGGGGAGGCCACGGCAGAAGGATTGAAAGTTGAAGGCTAGCCTTATAGCTATTCAAAACGTACTGTCACTAGATTTGGTTCAAGTAACATTGAATAGTGACTTGGGCCCAAGTTCCTGAAAACACATACATTTGAGTGGTGCCTGGCAATGACCTACATTAAGTACAACGAACAGTTCAAGAAATACTGTAATACACCTAGATTGCAAGAAATTATCATTTTTAATCTGAGGGCTATAGTCCTACCAAGCCTTGTCTTTTAGGGGAGGCATATTTGTGTTTAAGGTAAAGAAGTTCCAAACATCCAGTGCTGTTTACAAGGTGAAGAGAAATCAAGTGGTTTTGGCTTTGTTCTACACAGACTCTACGTGGGTTTGTTTTTCTGCAGAGGTTCTTTTAAGATTGCTTTGCCTCTATGTTGTGTATTAGGGGCATTTTATTTTTCCTCTTCACTGCAGACACCCAATGTATTCATATCTTAAAAAAAAAATCTTTCCAGTATCTCACCTACCTCACCTTCTTCCACAAACTTTTTGGTTCACATCATCATCTTCTGCCTCTTTTCCCTGAGCAATTGAAGAGTCACTCTCTATACCTTCTGTTTCTCCAGAGACTTGCAAAAAGCCATGAATGGGGAAGTTGTACAGGTTGCCAGACTTCTTTGTTTCAGTTTCTCCAGTAATTCCTTCTCAATGGCATTACCATTAATGCCTTTCTCCTCTTCTTCCTTTTGCTTTCCTTTTTTTTTTTTTTGTTTTGACCTTCTTACTTGAAGGACCAACTGTACTCCATTACAGTGAAAGTTTTTTTTTTATTTGAATTAGGTATTGGGTTATCATGCCAAATATCTACTTACATTTGTGTTGAATGAAATAGGGCTAGTAAATTCAATTTTCATCTATTTGTTGCTCAGTCTATAACTTTCTTTCTCTTCTTTAATGGTAGCACACTATTTTTTTCAGGGGACACAGATGATCAATTTCACAGCCAATCACACTGTATTCATTCCTTCAAAAGCCCTGAGTGTTGCTTCTTGTTTTTCACTCTGTGTGATTATGGTTAGTTAAATGCTATATTAGAAATGAAAATAAACACAAGTAGCTGCAAAAGCATGCAATCTCATAAAGAGTGCAGCAGTTAAGGCCTCCTTTGAAGATTAGAGATGGTTCACTTTGCAGCAAGTGAAAGCACTACGTCACCCAGGCCGGCAGTGGTAAGCTTGCTAACAGTGGAATTTCCACACCAGTGGGAAGATGAAAAACAGACTTAGGGCACATTGTCTACTGCTGATCTCTCAGCCAGGTAGTATGGGTGAGAAACCATTAGAAAGTGCTGAAAGTTAACAAACACACAGGTTTACAAAAGCAATCCTAAAACCAAAACTCTCAATGTCGAAGTTTGCTCTTGAGAGGAAATCCTTAGTTTATGATCTTTCCACACACTCATGCTGGAGATTATGGAAGAAAAAATTTCTTTTTCTTCAAGGATCTGTTTTCTCCAGTTTTGATGTCAAACTTTTCCACTTTCTACAAGTTAGGTTTAGCATTCAACTGAAAGGACTGAGACCACTGTTTGCTCAGAACTGGGTTTTGTTCTTATTTTAAGGAACAAAATTGCTTGTTTCGTATTTGTTTTTCTCATTCTGTTTGCTTAAGATCCACATTCACACTCATACCTTGGCAATTAAACTGGATTGTTAACTTGACTAGATTGAGAAGCATCTAGGTAATTAGTAAAGCGTATAGGCTTGCACGTGTGTGTGTGTGTGTGTGTGTGTGTGTGTGTGTGTGTGTGTGTGTAAGCATTTCCAGAGAAGATTAAGGGGGCAAGGCATGTCTCTAGATGTGGGTGGTGCTGTTCGTTCCATAGGCTATGGGCCTAGGTAACTAATGTGTATAAGACCCTGGGTTCAGCGCCCAGTTCTGCCAAGAGAAATAATGGTGATTAGATTGGCAGAATGTAATTACTAAAAATGAGTCATAGATACTTTGAACTTCACTTTACTCTCTATGCTTCCATGTTTATTTAAAAACTATTCATAATTAGGGGCTGGTGTGGTGGTGCAAGTCTTTAATCCCAACTCTTGGGAGGCAGAGGCAGGGCATTTGAGTTCAGCCAGGTCTACATAATGAGTTTCAGGCTAGCCAGGGTTGCATAGTGAGATCCCTTCTCAAAAAAAAAATTAAATGTTTTTGTCCATGTAACAATGGAGGTCACTCAAGAATTGGGAAGTTTGACTGTTATGTTAGAAAAGCTAGTTGAGAATATCTGAACTCAAAGAGGCAATGGAAGAATTGTGATAGCTTTATAATTCTTTTCTAATCCATGGGATTTATTAAATGGAACACAGCTAAAGCATTTGGCAGCTATAATTTAAAATAACTTCAAAAAGCTTTTGAAAAGATGTCATGACCACTTCTGGAATTCCCTAATAGCTCGGGATTACCTTGAAGTTATAGACATAGTATCTTAGCTTTTCATGTGCTGGGGTTGCAAGCATGAGGCAGGCCTGTCTGAACACTGGTTTTGTTGTTGTTGTTGTTGTTGTTACAGTTTGTGTGTGTATGTATGTGTGTACAGAGGTACGCAAATCATGTGTGTGGAGGCCTGGGTGCCATTCTCAGGAATGTGCCCTCTCTCTTTTGAGACAGGGTTTCTCATTTGTCTGGATCTCACCAATTAATTTCAACTGGCTGGCCAGTGAGCCCTAGGGATCCTCCTGTCTCTGTCTCTCAAGGACTGGGATTATAAGCACATGCCATCATGTTGTCATGTGGCAGACTTTCACTGGAGAGATGCAACACACACACACACACACACACACACACACACACACACACACACACACACACACACACACACACCTGGTTATCCAGCAAGGGAATGCATTACAGACCAAAATAATGACTGCTCCAAAGTCTAACTCAGTAAGCCAACGGGTTTGTAATGGGGTTACTAACAGAACACGGGTGAGGGTTTACTTACAAAGAGCACAGATGTCTCAAAAGCAGCTGTGTCACTGAAAAGTCCACTCCCAAACAGGTGATGACCCACAAAGCTGCATCCCTGGAGCTTTCTAAACAACTGCACAGTGGAAAAAGAGCTCCTCCCTGCCTTTCAGCTGTTCAGGGCTCCCTCTCCAGCAACTGTTTACTCATTCCCATACTTTTGAGGGGGGCAGGAGATGAGAAGAATCTCCATGACCTTTTGTCTACCCCAGGAGTCTCATGAGCCTCCCCCCCCCCCCCCCAGGGAAAGTTTCACTTTGGAGGTAACTGCCACACAGCACATGCTTGACATTTTTACATGCACTCTGGGCTTCATCAGGTTCCTATGCTTGTAAGACTATGGAGCCAAAATCCCTCATCATTCCTTTCTTTTGTCTTTGAGACAGAATTTCATGTAGCCCAGGCTGGCTTCCCATTCACCAAGTAGTTGAATTCCTTGAATTCCTCATCTCCCTGCCTCCACCTCCCAAGTGCTGAGATTACAGGTTTGGACCACCACACCTAGACTTGAGCACTGTTTTTAAGGAAATAGATACACTTTAGGACCTTGACTCCTTTTCCTCTCAATAGATAATGCCTTAAAAATAGGAGACTCCAAATAACCTACCCTAAATATTTAAAAAAGAAAGAAACAGGAGACAACGGATAAAGGATGTTAAGAAAATTGTTTTGACATTTCAAAAGCATGAATTTTTAGGGACATGGTGAGGTGGGACGTATTTTATAAAATAATAAGTTTGCAAAAGATCTAAAGGAAGCAATACACAATGAAATCTCTAAATTGATGACTATATTAAATTCTTTGTGAATAATTCAAACCTTGTTGACATGGAGAATAAGCTATAAGGAAGTCTCATGGGTATGGGTTTAGTTATATTCACTGGCAGCTATAAATATTAACTGTAGTTGCTCTGAAACTACTTATTGATATTATGGAAGGTCTTGCATGGTGAAGCTGTAGACATTAAGGTTCATTGCTAAATATATAGATAGCTTACATATGCAGATTTAATGACATGTAAATAAAATATAATAGTGGCTAGAGTTCTCTGGAGTAGCAGAACCCTGGAGAAAAGTATTTTCTCCTCTGGAAATACTAACAATTGGAAAATATGGGCAAATTATCTAATGCCATCCTCTTTCAGCTATCAGTTAATTTCAGGACTCCCACCATATTCAAATCTTAAGTCATTTATATAAAATGGTGTAGTATTTGCATATAATCTACTCGAATTCTCCTGTGAACTTTAAATCATCTCTAGATTGACTATAATAAATAATACATCACAAATAGTTTATAGGTTTTTTTTGGTTTTTCGAGACAGGGTTTCTCTGTGTAGCTTTGCGCCTTTCCTCGATGGAACTTGCTTTGCAGACTAGGCCAGCCTCGAACTCACAGAGATCCGCCTGCCTCTGCCTCCTGAGTGCTGAGATTAAAGGCATGCGCCACCATGGCCCGGCTAGTTTATAGTTCTTGTACTGAGAGACTAATGACAAGAAAAATAGCCTGCATGTATTCACTTCAGTCACCACTTTTTCCTTCCTTCCTTTCTTTTCTTTCTTTCTTTCTTTCTTTCTTTCTTTCTTTCTTTCTTTCTTTCTTTCTTTCTTTCTTCCTTCCTTCCTTCCTTCCTTCCTTCCTTCCTTCCTTCCTTTCTTTCTTTCTTTCTTTCTTTCTTTCTTTCTTTCTTTCTTTCTTTTTTTTGAGACAGAGTTTCAAAACTCCCAATGTAGACCAGGCTGGCCTCAAATTCATAGAGATCTGCTTTCCCTCTGTTTTCCAAATGCTAGGATTAATAATGTGTGCCACCACATCTGGTCCTGAGACATCTGTTTTTCAAGGATTTTTTATCCTTAGTTATATGGATATGGAACCATTTATATGTAGGACTGACTGTATGAACACCCATAATCTATCTTGTCAGTGCCTTGGAGAGAGTTTAAAACCAAACTTCAGTGGGGAACAAAAGTAATCCACTCTCAAGTTTTCCATCTCTTTCCAAGGGGATAGATTAAAAAAGTCAGGGCATGCATACATGTGCGTGTGCGAGAGAGAGAGAGAGAGAGAGAGAGAGAGAGAGAGAGAGAGAGAGAGAGAGAGAGAGAGAGAGAGAGAAAGAGAGAGAGCAGCTCAGTGGGTAAAAGTGCTTCCAGCTCAAATTTAAGGACTTCACTTAGAGTCCCCATACTGACTCAACGATATTCTTTGACCTCCACACACACCCTTTAATAAAATAAAACATGAAAAATATTAAAAAGAAATGAGAGGCAGAAAAGAGTCAGAAGATACTTTTTTAAGAATTTTTTTCTGCAGACAGTGATGGCGCATGCCTTTAATCCCAGCACTCGGGAGGCAGAGGCAGGTGGATCTCTGTGAGTTCGAGGCCAGGCTGGTCTGCAGAGTGAGTTCCAGGAAAGGCTCCAAAGCTACAGAGAAACCCTGTCTCAAAAATCCACCCCCCCTCCGCCCAAAAAAGAATTTTTTCTGCTTGTGTTTGAAGGAAGGGAATGGGCAAATCAAGTTCTTGTAGTGGTTCAAACTGAAGAGGTAAGGATATACTGATGGGACTTGCATGGAATTTTCAGACTCAGCCCCAAACGAAAATGTGAAGTTCTTCTCATGAATTGTAAAGAGTTTCAATGGACTCCATCAACATCTTGTCATGGGAGGAGATGGGGCTTATGGGGCCCTGCTCCTTCTTGAGGATCTACAGGTAGATAGATAATGGTTGCTGGGAGAGAGGGAGACGTATTCTTCAGTGGTGTAATGGATCCCTGGGCCATGGGCACACTAGCAAAACCTGAGCTATTCCTGCAATCCACTTGCTGGTAAAAAATGCCTTTGTATTTCTTTTTCTATGAAATATTCTGTTTGTGTTTCTGCTAGTTCTACTGGATACCTTATGCTTTTAAACTTTTAATTGATTTATGTATTGAAACTATCAATCATGGGTCTGGAGAGATGGCTCAGCAGTTAACAGCACTGGCTGCTTTTGCAAAGGACTCGGGCTCAGTTCCCAGCACCTATATGGTGGCTCACAACTCTCTGAAACTCAGGCTTTAGGGGATCCGACACCCTCTTCTGGCCTCCATGTATACCAAATACCAGGCAAGCATGTGGTACACATACATATATACAGGAAAAACATTCATACAGAAAATGAAATAATTCTAAAAATGTTTTTAAAGCTATCTATCTTTTGTAGTATGAATATTAGCTATTTTTAAAACCTAGTCTTTTGCTTGATGTTTGGTGTTTAGTTATGTAGACATTATAAGCCTCATACAGTTAAGTTGGTCCATTTTTTCCTTTAGGTTTTTTTTAAAAGATTTATTTATTTGAGAGACTGGTTTTCAATCTGGATCATATGGAGTAATAGACATTATTTTTACCAGAAGGGAAGAACATGGTAATATTGATTAAGAGCAAAATATTGGTCATTGTCATTTCAGATATCTTATTTAATCATAGCAGAAACCTGTGATTAAAGACAAATTTTGACACTAAGCAAGCTTAATCCCCAGCACCTCTCTCTTGTATTCACCATTTTATGCCCCTGGGAAGGTCTTTATTTCTGTCTGGCTTCAAAACTTTTTTATACCCCAAAATCATTTTCTTTCAGATGAAAAATTCATGATAACCAACTCACATTATAGTGATAATAGTAATTTTTTGAATTATTAGACCCCCAGGACTCACCAGATGACAGATTCTAATTGGATAAAAAAGTTTTATTTTTTTCCTGTGTCCTTATAATATAGCATAGTCCCCATTTCATCAAAATTGGCTTCAGTGGTTTTCGAGAATGGAAAGTATCATTTACTAAAAATATATTAGTTATATTAATATGTGTCATATATTATTATTTTTTTTTTGGTTTTTTGAGACAGGGTTTCTCTGTGTAGCTTTGCGCCTTTCCTGGATCTCGCTCTGTAGACCAGGCTGGCCTCGAACTCACAAAGATCCACCTGCCTCTGCCTCCCGAGTGCTGGGATTAAAGGCGTGCACCACCACCGCTCGGCTGATATGTGTCATATATTATTATTACTTAATTTTTGTCTTTTTTTCTAAGACAGGGTTTCTCTGTGTAGTTTTGGTGCCTGTCCTGGATCTCAATCTGTAGACCAGGCTGGCCTCGAACTCACAGAGATCCGCCTCCCAAGTGCTGGGATTAAAGGCGTGCACCACCGCCCGGCTAATTATTTTTAAATGAAATAATAACCTGAATTTTTTATTTATTCATTTTTAAGTGTCAAAAGCACTTTCCTTTATTGGCAAGTTGTGGGATTATTTTTTCAGAAGTGGAGATTGAAGGTAAGGCCTCCATCATTCCCAGCCTTTTTCATTAGTTTGTTTTTCAAAGTTGGAGATAGGGTATCATTAAGTTGCGGTATTAGTGACTTTCCTGGTTGCTGCAACAAAATACTGGACCAAAAGGAACTTAAGAAAGGAAGGATTTATTTTGGTTTACAGTTTGAGAGAGAATTCAAGATGGTAGGCAAAGCTTGGCTGCAGGAGTGTAACTGCTGGTCACACCGCATTCATAGTTAGGAAGCAGAGAGAGATGAATGTCTGTGCTCAGCTACCTCTCTCCTTTTTATTCAGTCCAGAACTCTAGCCCATGGGATGGTGGGAGCCACACAAAAAGGGGGTCTTCCTACCTCAATTAACCTAATCTAGAAAATCCCTCACAAACACACTCAGATTTGGTTTTTCAGTGGTTCTAGAGCTTGTGAAGTAGACAGTATAAATTGTTACAGCTGCCTCAACTCTGTGGTGCAGGCTGGGTTCCTGCCCCAGGCTCCGGAGTAGCTGGTATTGCAGGCCTGACCTTTTCTTTCTGCTTTTTCTTCCCTCTTCCCTTTGCACAGCCCTTTCTAAAGCATGTGCTTCTTTTCGTCTGACTGCCCTAAAGCATCAACCCGTTTTGCAAGTTTTGAACAGTCTTCCAAATCTTTTCTGCTTTATCTGTTGAATACATCAAGTGTCTTCCACTGTGGAGTCCTGCCTGCCACTCAGGGATCATTCTAGGGTTGATTCCAGACTTCTGCTGTAATCTTACATGTCCAACGTATTTCCATAGCTCTGGCAGTGCTGATATCTGTCAAGGGACAGTTTAATGCTGCTTTTCAGGGGGAGCAGTGATATAAGGAGTTAGTGATTCTTACTTCCAAGGTCTGCCAAGTGTGAGCATGCCATTTGTTAGGTGTCTGTGGCTGTGTAGAGAGAAGAAGGCAGAAAGAGATCAGACCAGAAAAGACTATTTAATTCAAACAACAAGGATCAGACGCTCTCCTGTGGGACCAGGGGTGCCTATGAAGGGGGAAGGTGATACTTGCAGTTTATATAGAGGGTTTGGAGAATGGGAAGTTAAATGCAGCTGTAGGAGTGTGCACTGTCTACTTCCGGGAGTTGTTTGTCCAGACAAGGCTGTTTTCTCTTTAGAAACTGCCTTGCTCTGGCTACCAGGATGCGGGTGAAAGTGGCTGACCGAGTTAGGCAATGCCAGTGAGGGAGAAGGGGCTGGAGTTTCAACACAGAGGCAGGGGATTGCAGCAAGCCTTAGGGAAACGGAAAGTTCTTTTGGTCAGGGCCTGACAGAGTTTGGTAAAGGTTTATTCTGACACCATTAAAACAGACAAGCACCTTCAGATAATCCCTATCACCAATTGCTTTTTATTTCCTGGGGTGGAGCCCAGGACTGTGCCATCCATGCTAGGCAAATCTTCTACCAGTGAGCTACACTACCAGTCTACCTATTGCCTTTTCCATCCAATTCTGGAAGGTGTCCAAGGGGCAAACAATGTATGGGGCAGTCTTCTAAATAGGTAAAACCTCACAGAGTCAGTGAAATTGCTTTCCTTTGCCCTAGTTGCCTATTTGGGATTACAGGCATGTGTAAGCATGCATGTTATGTGTGTGGGCCAGATGTTACTATGTTGGTTCTTCAAGAATCCTTCACTGACCTGGGTCTTGCCCATTTGGCTAGGTTGGTTGGCCAGTGAGCCCAAGGGATCTCCTGCCCTAGAGCTGAGATCACAAGTGCACACCACCACTTTTTGAATTTTTGAAATGTAGGTTTTGGGGGAGCAAGCCCAGGTTGTGGGACTGGAGAGATGGCTCAGTGGTTAAGAGCACTTGCTGTTCTTGCAAAGGACCCTTGTTTGTTTCCCAGAACCAAGGTTACAACCATCTGTCACTCCAGTTCCAGGGGATCTGATGACCTCGTTAGGACTCCTTGGGCACCAGGCATGGATGTCATGCATATACATACATGCAGGCAAAATACTCATACATTCAAAATCTTTAAAAAAAGAGACTCCTGCTTGAAAAACAAACACATAAACAAATTTAGGTCCTCGTGCTTGTAGGGCAAGTATTTTCCTGACTAAGCCTTCTTCCCAGCCTATAGAGATTTACTAATAGCTCCAAGACAGCTGTGGACATTAGTGATTTTTCTACCAAGCAGTCTAGAGGTTATCATGAAGATTCTCTCTCTCTCTCTCTCTCTCTCTCTCTCTCTCTCTCTCTCTCTCTCTCTCTCCTTCTCTCTCCTTCCCTCCCACCTTCTCTCCCTCCTTGATTTCTCTCTTCTTCTGTCTCCCCCATCTTTTCATGTGAAGAAAGACAATACAACATTTCCCTGAGTCTTCCCTCTTCCACTATGAGCTTTCCCCTTCCTCTTACATATTCATTTACTCAGCTAAATACTAGTTTTTAAACCCAACTGCCCATGTAATCTATGTAGCTTGTTATAAAACATCTATCTTTGGGTGCCACCTTACCTTGACATTCAAACATTTTCTAAATAGTTACTCTATATTAGTTGTAAATAGCTATTCTAAGATAGGTACAAAGGCAATTCATAGACCCTGATCCATGTAGTTCATAACTGTCTTAGTGTTATATTGATGTGAAGAGACACTATGACCATGGCAACTCATATAAACCAACACATTTAATTGGGGCTGGCTTAGAGATTCAGAGGTCTAGTCTATTGTCATCATGGCAGGAAGCATGGCAGCACACAGGCAAACATGGTGCTGGAGAGGAGCTAAGAGTTCTGCATCTGGATCCACAGGCAGCAGGAAGAGAGAAACATTGGGCCTGGCTTAAGCATCTGAAACCCCAAAGTCCACACTCAGTAACACACTTCATCTAACAAGACCACATCTACTCCAACAAGACCACACCTCCTAATCCCTCTCAAGCAGTGCCACTCCCTGATGACTAAGCATTCAAATATATGAGCCTATAGGGGACATTCCTATTCAAACTACCACAATAGCCAATAGGCAAAGAGCTTTTAAAAAGCTGTAATTCAACAAGAAAATACAGAGTTTTTTTGTGTTCTGATGTATATGTGTGTGTGTGTGTGTGTGTGTGTATATGTTTGTGGTACATATGCTTGTATTTGTATGTTTGTAATGTTTGTGTGGGGTTTTATGTGTGTAACTGTGTGTAGAAGCCAGAGATCAATGTTAAGTGTCTTTAAAAAAAACAAAATATTTATTTTATGTGTATGTCTAAGTGTTTGTATGAGCATCATGTGTGTCCAGTGACAGTGGAGGTCAGAGAGGTCATTGGATCCCCTGGGACTGTACCTGGGTCCCTGCAAGACCAGTAGTGTTCTTAACCACTGAGCTATCTCTTCAGTCTTGATGCTGAATGTCTTTTCTTGATTGTTGTCCACCTTTGTTTTTTGAGACCAGGCTGGTGGGCCAATGAGCTTCAGGGATTTTGTATTTCTGCATTACCTCCCAAGTGCTGGGTTTATAGTCCCTCTCAGAGAACATTCAGCCTCAAAAATCAATAAATTTGGCTGGGGTGTAGCTTAATGTTAGAGCCCTTGTCCAAACAGCATGAGACCCTGGGTTGTATGCCTAGAACTTCAGGAAAAAGAGTAGAGATAAAAATAAACACTTTTAAACAATGCAGCCTTGAAAGTATCAATAATTATATTATTTTGAGACACCCATTCATTTTCAACATTTAAGGTATATCTTTTTTCTCAGTCTGTTTTTCTCTTTCCGGTGGTGTGTTAGCTCAAATCCAGGGCCTTATACATGTGTAAATGCCCTACCATTGAGCTGCATGCATCCCAAGTTTTTTTTCCTCTTTGAGACAATGTCTCACTAAGATACTCAGGCTAGACTAGACTAGAGAGAACTAGAAAATAATGGCGTGAGTGCAAAGGTTTTTGGATCAACAAGTGCCAGTTTACATAGTGCCTGAGAGCGATGTGAAGGCTGCAGACGTTTTAAAACAGTGTATCCAACACCTAGTTACTGTGGCCTTTCAGTTTCCTGATAGGCCAGGCTCTTTCTGACCTTGAGCCATTTTCCTGCTCTTTGTTTTCCCCGAAACACTTCCCTGTTCTTTGTCCAGCCTACCCTTTCTTGAGAGAAACCTCTGATCTCCAGAACTGGGATAGTCTTTCACTTAACCTCTTTATGTAGGACTCTGTACTTTAGAATAAATTGCAATTGTGTCTAGTTGTCCAGTTTTCTCTTCCTTCTCCTTTTTGGTGCTAGGGATGGAACTCAGAACCTAAGAAAAGCATCTTTTTTTTGTTTGTTTGTTTTTCAAGACAGGGTTTTTCTGTGTAGCCCTGGCTGTCTCGGAACTCGTTGTGTAGACCAGGCTGGCCTCAAACAAAGATCCGCCTGCCTCTGCCTCTTGAGTGCTGGGATTAAAGGTGTGCGCCACCACCCAGCTATCATTATTTATTTTTTGTTTTTGTTTTTGTTTTTTCAAGACAGGGTTTCTTTGGTAGCTTTTGGAGCTTTCCTGGAACTCACTTGGTAGCCCAGGCTGGCCTCGAACTCACAGAGATCTGCCTGCCTCGGCCTCCCGAGTGCTGGGATTAAAGGCGTGTGCCACCACTGCCTGGCTCATTATTTCTTAAATAGTGCAGTATGATGAATATTTTTATAGAATTTGAATTGTATTACATTTTTCTTTTGTGTGTAAGTGTTCATATGTGTATGCAGGTGCATGCATATGTGTTGGTGTGTGGAAGCCAGAGGTCCACCTTGGACTTTGTGTGTGTGTGTGTGTGTGTGTGTGTGTGTGTGTGTGTGTGTGTGTGTGTGTGTGTGTGAGAGAGAGAGAGAGAGAGAGAGAGAGAGAGAGAGAGAGAGAGAGAGAGAGACAAAGAGAGAAAGAGAGAGAGAAGGCCTCTGATTGGCCTATAGTTCACTGATTAGTCTAGGCTAGCTAACCACTGAGGCCTAAAGTTCTGCCTGCCTCTGCCTCTCCATGTCTGGACTTTCCCCATAGGTCCTGGGAATTGAACTTAAGCCCTCTTGATGAGCACTTTACTGACTGAGCTGTCTCCCAAGTCCTGGTGTTAAGTTGTGTAAGTAACCTACTTACGTAGAAAGTTACAGATGATTTAAACTACACAGGAAGTTGTGTATAGTCCATAGTTTATTTGGAATGCCACTTGGAAGTGTGAATAAATTTTGATTCCCATGGAGGTTTCTGCAACCAGTGACTTGATTTTCAGTTGAGTGCTCACAGACTCCTCCCTGCTGCCAGGCACTCAAGACCTGAAACCCACGTGGGTATGTCTTTTGTATTTTTCTTGACTTCTAGGAAAGCCCCAGGTACGCAAAGATACATATGTTTTTTGGTTTTTCGAGACAGGGTTTCTCTGTGTAGTTTTGGTTCCTGTTCTGGATCTCACTCTGTAAACCAGGCTGGCCTCGAACTCACAGAGATACGCCAGGCTCTGCCTCCCGATTGCTGGGATTAAAGGCTTGCGCCGCCGCCACCACCACCACCACCACCACCACCACCACCACCCGGCTGATACATATGTTTTTAAGACTGGGTCTTGGTATGTAGCCCATGCTGTTCCTGAACCCAGGATCTTACTGCCTCAGTCTCTTGAGTTCGGTGGGCTGGGATTACAGGCGTGTACCACGGCACTTCGCTCAAAGATAATTCTTGAATGAATGAATGAATCAACGATAGCCCCAAGGAAAAAATGGAATGGTAAACTCTGCCATCTTGTGGCTATTAGTCTTTAGTGTTGCCATCTCATTGCATTCTCCCCCCAGTGTTGAAATGTAGAAAGTGACACGTGGACAGAAAAAAGGCACTGTGATGAGGAAGGGTTGGGAATGTTTCTTTTGCTTTTGCTCATGCAGCCAAACGGTGGTTACTGATAATAGTTTGCAAGAGAAGACAGAGGTGATAGGAAATCAGAAACCGAAGTAGAATGGGTAGCAATAGACTTAATATAGACCTGGGGACAACTGGATTAGAATCCTCAGATGTGATCTCTGACTTAAATGCATCAAATGAGGGGAAGATGACCAGTCTGGAACGCTGATCAAATGGCCAATGTAGTTACCTAGGGGATTTATTAGTAAACTTTTTGTAGCAGTCGTTGGGTGAAGAGAATGGCTGCCTTTGAGTTAATGGTCCTAGAATTCACTTTTAGTTTTGCAGAGCCACCTGGTGTAAACTGTACAACCTAGCTCATCTTAGTTTGCTTGTCAGTTAAAGCACCACTCAGTTTGCTGCCAGAGCTCGTTATGAGACTGGAGGCATGAAGGCTCCTAGAAAAGTTTTTAAAAGGTGCCATACACATTTACCATTTCCAGAAAAGAAAAGCAATGTTTATAGCTACCATTTGTACAGCACCTAAGTGCCTTTCAGGCCCGTCATCTATTTTTAGACTCAGCAATCCTAGGAGGTAGGAAGGCAGCTGTATTGCCCTCAATTTTCGGATGAAGTCCAGAGGTTCCCTTTCAGACTCAACATACACATAGTGAGGACCTGCTTCGTGCCAGGCAAACTAATAGGTGATTTCACAGGCTAGAGAAGTTCCTTGTCTAAGATCACATGGCTGATTACTGGTAGTCTGTGCTGCAACCCAGGTCATCTGACTAAGAAGCTGAGTGATCAAACCTGAATGTCTTTACACAACTCTAATTCCTCTCTGAGGGAGATTTGTATTTTATTGTTCTCTTTCTTCTATGGAACTAAACATTTTGTTCCCTGTGGAAGGTATTTAAGTTCTTAGGAGGGGGTGCATCCAAAAGCACTTGGTGCAGGCTGCAAGAGCGTACTTGAGCTGTGGTTCTGAGCCCTAGTTGTACATTAATATCACCTGGGGACTTAGGAAAACATTGCCTACATTCTGGTCCCACAGCAAAATAATTAAATCGGAGATTCTGGGAATGTCCTCTAGGGAAAGATTTTTTAAAAGCTAATTTAAATGTGCAATCAGGGCTGAGAACTGCACCATAGCTCTAGCAGAAAGGTCAGTGACCTAACAATCTAAGGGGCAATTCAGCTTTTCTCAGAGACCGATTCTGGCAAATATCAAGAGCTGTCATCCAGGAAGAGGGAAGAACCATAGAGAAATACCTTCAAAATGTCACTTGTTGAATCTGATTTTAATAGTGCCACAAAGATGAGCAGTGGCGGATATGGGTAAATCGCTGACGCTAAAGAAGAACCAGGAAAGAGAACAGAGCTTTCACTTTGAGTTAAAGAGAGGAATGGCAGACAATTCTTGCTTCGTAGGCACTCACATTACATGCCCCTATTCATTCATTCACTCATTAATTAATAAAATATTTACTGAGCAATTACTATGTAGCAAACTTATTCAGGGTACTAGGGCTATACTATGTACAGATTTAACACTCATGGATCGTGCATTAAGCTGTGAGAATTGGGGAATGGTTCTTTCCATGGTGTTCCAGTGACCTTGAAAAGCTCCTCCTAGGCACACAGCCAACATTCAACCACAATCTGCTCTTGCCTTGGAGAAATACCCTGCAATTCTCTGTGAAACATGACAAAATAAGCAATACCATGAAAAGCTATTATAAAGCCATTTCTCATCCATGTTTCCACCTTATGTTCCATCTTATGTTTCCCAAGAGGCCTCTGGTTGCACTGAGGCATAGAGCTCTCCACCATCGCATATATAGTCCTTTCTGTCTAGCTGGAGTATAAACTGCTTGACTATAGCTTGGAGTTGGCTACTCCACAGAAAAGGAATGCACTGCTCACGTCATCTGTTATCGGGACCCCCTTATTCAGTGTCATCCTACAGAACCAAGGATGCCATGCTGATTTTTGTGTTCACTGCTTGTGAATTGAACTGTATCTGTTTGGGCTAATTGTTTTCTTCCTGGCTGAGTTAAGGGACACATGGTATGCTAACCTAACAGCTGCCAGTGCACCGTTGCTTAGGGACTGCTTGACCACTTGATAATGGAAACAGACAACCAGACAGGAAAATCAAATTTATTACAACTTGTGATAAATATGATGAACCTTAAAGTGTCACCTCCACACAAGCCCTGAAATCACCTAGCCATTTAGAAATACAAGTAATGTAGAAGGAGTGAGGAAAATACAAAACCACTATTAGGCAATGCCATAATTGGTATAGCAAGTTTGATTAAAAAAAAAATCAGTGTAGGGCTGGGGATACAGCTTAATTGGTAGAGTGACTGTCTACCATGTATACAGGCTGTGCTTTGATCCCTAGCACTGAAGATAAAACTTAGTGGAAAACCAGGTATGGTGGCACAAGCCTGTACTTCTGGCACTTGAGGGACTGATTCAGGAAGATCACAAGTTCAAGGCTAACTTGGTCTACATAGTGGGCTCCAGACCAGCCAGGCATGTACAGAATAACCCTGTAAAAATATTAGCGTGTCAATCTGTAAAAATGTAGAGAACAGGTCTGGATAAATGGCTGAGCACTTAAGAGTACTTGTTACTTTTCTGAAAACCTGGGTACAATCCTCAGCACCCATGTTGGGCAGTTGATAACTGCATGTAACTCTAGTTCCAGGGGCTTATTATAATGCCCTCTTCTGGCTTCTATGGGTACTGCACACATATGATGCACTGACTCAGAAACACATAGATACACATAAAATAAATCGCTGGGTGGTGGTGGCGCACGCCTTTAATCCCAGCACTCGGGAGGCAGAGCCAGGTGGATCTTTGTGAATTCAAGGCCGGCCTGGGCTACAGAGTGAGATCCAGGAAAGGCGCAAAGCTACACAGAGAAACCCTGTCTCAAAAAACTAAAAAAAAAAAAAAAAAAAAAAAAAAAAAAAAACTTTAAAAAAATGCAGAGAATAACAGACCAACCCCAAATAGTACATCTGCAACATAACTCCTATGCCTAAGTTTTAGGGAATATCAGAAAGAGGGCAGAATGATTGTATGAGTTAGAGGGCCAGGAAGTTTGCTGAGAGATAATGTCTTCTATATGATAAGGAACTACACCTATGAAATCTCAATATGTTGGCGTAAAGAACACCTGCATAATGACAGCACCAGTTGACATGCCAGTGTGGATAGGGGAACTCTTACAAGGCTCTCCTCCACATGAAGAACTCCAGGCAAATTAATGGTTGCTAAGAGAGGGAGAATCAGTCTTTAGGGACAAGTACCCTGATTGTCCAGTGGTCGGCCCTAAACACATATACATATGAACACACTAAATGGACATGGCAGGATATATATATATATCCTGGGCAGGGAAGAGGAAGGGGTGGAAATGATGTAAATATGTTACCAGGTATGAAATTCTAAAAATAATCAGGAGAAAGTTTAAGAGAAAATAGAATATTTCTGAACCCTAAAACTTACTCCCAATATAATTATTAAATAAAAAGGAAATTAATTAATTAATTGGAGGCCTGGAGAGATGGCTCGGCTGTTAAGAGCACTTGTTGCTCTTCTAGAGGATTCAAGTTTGGTTTGCAGCTCACAACTGCCAGTAACTCCATTTTCAGGGATTCTGACCATCCTCTTCTGGTCTCCACAGGAACTGCATGCATGTGTGCACAGACATACATGTAGGAAAAACACTCATACACATAAAAACTGATTTACTGAAAAAGGAAAATTGGTAACCTTTCAGTAAAGAAACCCAATCTTCTTTGCTTGAGTAGTAATGTGTGGGATAGGTAATAAGTGCAGTTGTGTGGGGTTGGGGATTTAGCACAGTGGTAGAGCACTTGCCTAGCAAGTTCGATCCTCAGCTCTGACAAAAAAAAAAAAGTGCAGTTGTGGCCCAAGAGCAGGCCACCATGGGCCTTTTCCTGAAGGTCATTTTCCTGGTTCTAAAATACTAGGTCTGGGCAAGTATATTGTCCAGTAAAGCAGAAACTATTGTAGTAGAAAAAGCCAAGTAGATGCCTCAGAAATTCCTCTACCCACTAAGATAGCAACAGGTAAATAAATGCAACTGAAAGACAGTGTATCTCAGAGAATTGTATACATATCCTCTCATATGTGTACAATGCAGTCCCTGTTGGAAACCTATTTAATTCAGGAGTGCAGTCCCTGAAAAATACAGGTGAATCACAGCTGATTACAAAAAAAATACCATTTTCATGAAATAGTATTACTAGTTGTGATTGCTATGTCCAATGTATCTTTATTAACACAGCCATATGTATGTGGTTATTGTTGAAGTAAATGTGTAATTTTCCACATTCCTTCCATAGAAGGAAGACAAAGAGATTTTTTTCCAGTTTATGGGAGCATGTCTATCATTCATCTTTTTTTTTTGTTTTTTTTTCAAGACAGGTTTTCTCTGTGTAGTTTTGGTTCCTGTCCTGGATCTTGCTCTGTAGACCAGGCTGGTCTCGAACTCACAGAGATCCACCTGGCTTTGCCTCCTGAGTGCTGGCATTAGAGGCATGTGCCACCACCGCCCAGCATCATCCATCTTTCAAAAAATTTTAAAAATATGTGTGTGGGTATTTTGCCTGCATGTATGTCTACGCACAATGCGTATGCTTGTTATCTTTAGCCAGAAGAGGTCATTGGATCCCCTGGGACTGGAGCTACAGATGGTTGTGAGCTGCCATGTAGTTACTGGGAACTTACACGACAGGCTTCCAGTAGGGTTGCCTTTGCTAAAGAAAACTGCTGCCAGAGACCATGTGGAAGTCTATGATCGGTGCTTCTGCTGACTGTAAAGGGCATGGAAGCAACTTTTGCAGTGGTATCGACGACTACAGACTCACAGTTGAGAATAAGGAGCAGAGGCTACTACTGACAACCCCTACTCCGCCCACCCAAAAGGTAACAGTCTAGACAGAAAGCCATCAAAGACAGTTCTTAAAAGTTGTAATAGCTGATGGTTTCTGGCAGGGGTGTGGTGGGAAAGGACGCAGTTTTCTTTAGGGAGCTGGCCATTGGGAGTTTACCGTGCTCCAGTGAGTATATGAGAAACACAAGTTGGACTTGTTTTTTTCCTTCGTCTTTTTTTGGGGGGGTGGGGTGGGGAGGTCACAAAGAGGGGGCAGACCTGGGAGGACTGGAAAAATGAGTGTGATTTGGGTGCATGATGTGAAACTCCCAAATAATCAATAAATATAGTATGTTAGGGAAAAAAAGAAAATTGTCTCACTCAATGCCATGCCTCATTCCGAGGGGGGGGGGTTTCCATATCCAATCGATAACTAATCAGTGCAGGACCATAAAAGCCCAGCCCACTTAAGCCAATCCAAGACAGTCATTTAGAGTCTCCTCCCCGGGTTAGCCGAAGCTATTATTGTGACTGCCCCATAGCTTAGCTTCTCCTTCCTCCTCTGTTTAGTCTTCTTCCCTTCACTGTGTCCGTTCCAAATGGAGTCCTTAACAAACATCCTGAAAATGAGTCTCCATCTGAGAGCTGACTTCCTGAGGAACCCAGACTCTGCAGGAGGAAGCAGTACTGGGATGGGAGTTGGGACCTGGATCCTTGACTGCTTGCACTACATTTAGGATCTCATTACTGATGGTAGATGGTGCATGAGCATTCTCTGACACAGGTAGCAGCACAGGTCAGGCTTTCAGTGGTAGAAAGGAATACTAATTAGTTATTGGGCTATATCAGTCATTTGAGGAGTGTGGGGAGAATAGTGATCCTTTCTTCTCTCTTTGTTTCTTTTTCTCTCTCTTCCTCCCTCCCTTCTCACCATCCCCATGTCCCTCCCTCCCTCCCTCCCTCCCTCCCTCCCCTCCTTCCTTTCTTTGTCAACCTCCCACTATGTTGTCCTGAACTAGACTTAGGTGATTTTTCTGCCTCAGACTTATGAGTACCTGAGACTAATGTGCATCACTGGAACTGGTATTAAAATAGTAAATTAAAAAGTATTATTGTTTGATGATTTTAATAGAAATACAAAATGTTTAGTCATCTAATCTGTCTTAGCTAATATGGAAACTACCACACAGAGGAGGACAGAGACAGGGTCCATGGTGTTAAGACCAGGCAAGGGAAGATTAAAGGTGGGAACACATGATGTAAGAAACCAGGTGAGAGACCACGGAGGACCAGGAGCCAGAGGACAGGAGCTGTGGTTTGGGAAAGGGAGAATGCAGGGCACTGAGGGTAAGGTAACAAAATGCACAATAGTGTGGTTGTAAATGTGCTATGTTCCTACCATGGAGAAGGAGAAGAGAAATGAGATACAGAGGTGAAGGAGAGAGTCTCTTTTGGGAGAGGTATTGGGGGTTCTACCCACTCCGCTATGCATCCTGTCCCCATCTCTTCTACGATGGTGGGAGTAGACGCACCTATATGGGCCTGTGGACACTTTCTAGTCTGTTTCTCCCCTCTCTTCATTTCGCACCATACATTTATTGCTACCATTCAGCTGTCCCTTTGCCCATCTTTATCAGAGGGAAATAAAGGAAGGTGGGTTGGCTGAGTGATAGTAGCACACGCCTTTAATCCCAGCACTCAAGCGTCAGAGTCAGATGGATCTCTGTGAGTTTGAGGCCATCCTGGTCTACAGAGAGAGTTCTGGGACAAGCACGGCTGTTACACAGAAAAACCCTGTCTTGGAAAAATAAAAGGTGGATTAGGGGCTTCCTCACAGCCAGCCCTGCCCCTACCCTTCCTGACTACCTCTATCAGAAGTTCCTCAGATGGTAAGGGTTGGTGTCATGATACATAGTGACAAGCATTCTGTCAATGAACTTGCATCTGGTTAGGCCTTGCATGATTTTCTAGCATCTAACACAGAGATAAACAGTCAAGCACCTTGATGCTGTCCATGAGCTAAATGATCTCCATGGTCTTGTCTAGTCCATCCTTAGTACCCCTCATTTTTAAAGTTTTTTTTTTTTTGGGGAGGGGAGATAGTGGTAGGTGGCCACCTGTACTTGAGAACTCATCAGGTCCAGCCCTTTCAGGGTTATGGGTGTCTGACTGATAGTATTCAACATGGCTAGCCTTCTGGATGAATAACTTCTTATGTACCAGTCAGACCATCAGGAACCATGTTGGGGAGGAAAGAAGTGTCTTGATATAATCCATAGCTTATATAATCTTGCACTATATTGGAGTAATGTGTACAAAGCCTACTAGTAACATAACTCTTCTTCTTGTGGCAGAGGAAATGACAGGGGAGGTTGGAGGGAGAGCTGGGTAGGGAAACCTCAAGCTTTATTTTTCTTCTGGGGTGCTTGGGATGGACTGAGAGTCCTGCATGTACTAGCTGGCACTCTACCACTGAGCTACATTCCCAACCCTGGTGACTATTATTTGAGTGGTACTATGAAAACAGGTAAGAAAAAGTTGTAAGTGATAAGTTGACAATTTCCAGTTGAGAATGAAAGTCATAGAACCTCCTTGGTAGCATACAAAATACTTTGACTTCCAGGCAACAAAATGATCAAATCTGAATGTGATGGCAAACACCAGAGCACAGACGTGCTAAAGCAGGAAGATGGGGAATTTGAGGCTATTCTGACCCTATAGAATGTCTCTGTTTAAAAAAATCATTTCTTTTAGTTTTTGAGGTTATAATTACAATATTTCCCCCTACCCTTTCCTCTCTCCAAGCCCTCCCACATCTACCTCCCTGCTCTCTTTCATATGTATATACATATTCGTAAATGCATAAATACAAACTGCTGAATCTGTATAATGTTACTTGTATGTATGCTTTCAGGGCTGACCATTTGAAATTGGATAACCAATTGGTGTGCTGTTTTCTGTAGAAAACTATGTCTCCCACTCTCAGTATTCCTTAGTTGCCTATAGTTATTTGTGCAGGGTTGAGGCCTCATGGACTTTTCCCCCATTCATGTTAGTATATCATTTGGTGTTATCTTTGTTCAGCTCATGTTTAGGCAGTCATACTGGTGAGACATTAATGGGTGTAGCTTCTGACAAAACCTCACAGCAAACCTCTTCATCCTCTGGCTCTTAGCATTTTTTCACTCTGTCTTCCATGGTGATCCTCACTGACCCTTAAGAGTGGGAGTTGATGTATCAGTTGGGGCTAGGTTGTACAGCTGTTCTTTTTTATTTATTTTTTAAAGAAAACCAAGGAACGTACCTAGACTTAATCATGAGAGTAAGGCAGGTCTGTTTTCTGAGGTCAGGGATCTTGAATAGTACCATGACCTTTATGGTATGGACTTCAAGGCCTGAAAACCCCAAGCTCCTAGATTTTTCTGAACCATCTGAGCTTTTGGAGGTGATCCTGTGCCCCCTCTAAAGAGCTAGCAAAGCCATTCTCTTCAGACAATGTAAAGAAGGCCAGCCTCTTACAAGACACCCTACTGTTCTCCTGAAAGTAGACAAATAACAGGATCAAGTCACAGTGGAATGCAACTCTGAGGGAGGGTTTTCTCCTTACAGTTAATCCTTCCCGGAACTGTCCCCACAGACCTGCCTAGAGGTCTTTGCTGATTACAGATCCAATTAAGTTGACAATCAAAATTAACTGTCACAACTAGCAAAAGGGATGGCGGGGAAACCAAAGCAATGAAGCGGACTGCTCAGTAGAGTGGGTACAAAAGTAGTGATGAGAAAGAAGATGAGTGAGATGATGAGAAGGTGAGATGATGAGAAAGAAGATGAGTGAGAACAGCAGGCAAGGGGCCTGGCCCAGGGGGAGATGGAGGTGGTTAAGCAGTTAAGAGCACTTACTGGTCTTGCAGAGGACTGGGGTTTGGTTCCCAGTACACAACCATGTGTAATTCCAGTTCTAAAGCATCAGATGCCTCTTTCAATCTCCACAGGCTCCTGTAGGTATGTGGTGTCCATGCATACACTCAGGCACACATCCATACACCACAAAAGTAAATAAATCAATATTAAAAAATGAGAAGGGGCTGGGCATTGTAGTGCACACCTTTAATCTCAGCACTTGGGAGTCAGAGACATGGGAATCTCTGTGAGTTCACGGGCAGCCTGGATTACATAGTGAATTCCAGGACAGTCAGAATTATGTGAGAGTTTCCATCTCAAAATGGAGTAAAATAAAGTAAAATAAAATGAGAACATGGCATCACTAGTGGGAAAATATATGGGCAGATTTTTTTCTTCAGTTTCAACATGAACCAGTTTTCAAACTGAAACTCATGAACTAAATGGCAGTGGGGTGGGGTGTTCTAGGTCCCATGGGGGAATGGACTGTAAAGTAGCATCAAAAGGACACATAGTAATGACTCATTTTGTTCTTTCTCCAAGGGACTCATGACCCCTTTATTTTGGGGCTAGTATATGCCAGAGAAAGTGAAGTATCCACACTTTTGAGAACTGTTGGACTGACTGGCATAGAGGTATGGGTGCATTTTCCTGAAGGCATTCTCCAGACACAGCTCTGAACATTAGTTTTTATAGAAAATGACTATATTCCAGGAAACTAATTGCCTAAAATAAATCATGAAAGAGTCCATGAATTATGGAGCTACACAGAGATAGTAATGGAAGACTTTCAGATTAGGGAAATGGAAGGATGAATAATGAGTGCAGAAATGAATTAGTGCCAAGAGCAAGATAAGCTGGCAGGCAACAGTTAGAGTTAAAAAGCATTTAGGAGTGTTTTTGCTGGAGGAGCAGCAGAATATTGAGTTATGTAGAATTAAGTGGCAAAACCAGGTTGCAGTGTTTTGCTAAATTAGGGGACTTGAAGATATCAGGCCAGGTTCTTAAGCAAGGGTTTTAAAAGCACAGTATTGGAAATTATAATAAAAATGGGTACACTCAACAGGTAGGCCCAGGAATAAATCATTAACGAATTCAAAGGCCTAAGAATAAATTTTCCAGAACTCATTTTCTGTAGAACACTGCTTCTTCTTAAGCTTATTGTACTTTGATCATCACTTCCTTGTATTTTATTGCCAGGATCAAGGAGGCTAAACATTGGCAAGAAATTGGGTCATGTTCTGTGGCTAGATAAACTGTGACTCAGAACTTCCAAACAAAGGTTGGGGGCTTGAGAAATGTGCCTTGGCTATAGTATCATTTGACCTACACTTTTAAAAGAGTATCGACAGACATGACAATAAGAATTTTGTGGTTGTTTCTTTCTATGTCTCTATGGTATGATGCTTTTATATACTTTATTATTATTATATAATATTTATTTTTCTTGAGTTTTATTTATTTACTTTTTTGATATAGATCTGCATAGTCCAAGCTGGTTTGGGCATAGTCTCTTGCGTCAGTTTCGTAAGTACTAGGATTATTATTATTACTTTTATTTTATGTTTATGGATGTTTTGCCTCAACCAAGTAAGTACTGAAGTTCTAGATATATATCACCATGTCTGGATGGTATGCTACTTTTACTCCTGTTATAGTACTGAGTCAAGTCTATTATAGTTAGGACAAAGCAAACTAGTGATATGGGTCATCTCTAGTCTGTAGACATGTTTCATTTGGCTAACCATGTACATATTAAAAAGTAGTTGCCAAGTTTTCAAAAACAGGGACATTTGTACAAGAAATTGCTGACTTCTGAAAACATGGAGCCTGGTACACAGAGTCGCAATTTCCTTGTGGCAGCAACGAGCTGAAACTGGTCAGCAGATGCCATTATTACCAACTTGACATTGGATTTGAAAGTCACTTAATTTTTCGTGGATCTGGCATTTCTGTTCTTAAGAAAAAAAAGTGAATTCTTTTTCTATGAAAAGTGAGGACTGAGAGTATAGGTCAGTGTAGAGTGCTTGTTTAGAACGCTCAAGGCCCTGTGCCACATCTGCATGAAAACAAAACAAAACAAAACAAAACAAAACAAAACAAAACAACACAACAATAACAGCAACAAAGAAACCAAAAGGGAAAAATGGATGGAACACACTGGAGCAACTGGTCTATTTCAAGAATTGAAGGATATGGGTGTGCTGAAGAAGATGTACGGTTAGACATGGGGGCTTGGTTAGAATGGTGGAGATGGCAAAGTGAGAAAGACGATGAAGTAGTGTTGCTAGAGTTTTCAGACCATCCCACAGCAAAGTAGTTAGGTCATTTCTCTTACTCTTACCAAACTCAGTTGAAAAGGCCAATTATTTGAGGGAAAGTTGTTATACAGTGAAGAAAACCATTTAGTTGGAAAACTAGCAAAACAAAAAAACATGGAAGCTATTACCAACAAAGAATAACTTGCCTGCGGGTTGCAGGCACAAGACCTAGTAATGGATTTTTTTGGGGGAGGAGGATGTCGGTGCTAAGGTATTTACAAATTATGGCACTGTTATCTGTACATCACCAGATGTCCTGGCTTCTGTAAACCTGTAAAAAAAAGTTACTGATTTGAAGCAATGACTCATGTCTTTGTAATTCATTTTCCCAGGAATAGCTAACTCTACAGTTAGTCATTAAGATACAAAAGACATCTTTCACTAGGGAACAGGGAAGATACCAGAAAGGTAATTTTTATGAAAGAAGATAATGAATTACAACTATGGAAGAACAGTTTTAACCCCTTAGGAGGCTTCAGTCTGAAGTGTGTCTACAGCAAGGCCATTTGGGAACAAATAACAAACTGCTCAGTTGCATGGATTCAAATAATAGTGATGTTTTAGCATTTGGGAAATACTTTGTTAGTATCTGTAATAAAACTCACATATAAAAAAACTTTTGATTTTATTCTGACATGAGGTCTGGTGTAGCTCAGACTTCCCTCAAACTTACTGTGAGATGGAGGATGACTTTAAACTTTCTTTCTTTCTTTCTTTCTTTCTTTCTTTCTTTCTTTCTTTCTTTCTTTCTTTCTTTCTTTCTTTCTTTCTTTCTTTCTTTCTTTCTTTCTTTCTTTCTCTTTCTTTATTAAGACAAGGTTTTATTATGTAGCCTTGGCTATCCTGGAACTCACTATGCAGACCAGGCTGGCCTTGAAATCCAACAGATCTGCCTGCCTCATACTCTGAAGTGCTGGAATTAAAGGTGTGTTTTACTACACCTAGTGACTTTAAACTCTTTTTTTTTCATTTGTTTGTTTTTCGAGACAAGGTTTCTGTGAGTAGCCCTGGCTGTCCTGGAACTCGCTCTGTAGACCAGGTTGGCCTCAAATTCAGAGATCCACCTGCCTCTGTCTCCTGAGTGCTAGAATTACAGGTATGTACTACCACCACCTGACTATTTTAAACGTTTTTTGGTGTCATTTAAAAAATTTTTTTTTGATTTTTCTCTCATATATTACATCCCGGTCACAATTTCCCCCTTCCTCCTCTCCTCCTAGTCCCTCCTCCATACCTCCCCTCTCCCACAGATCCACTTCTCCCCTGTTTCCCTTCAGAAAGGGGCAGCTCTTCCAGGGATATCAACCAAACATGGTATATCAAGTTGTAGTAAAACTAGGTACATCCCCTCACACTAAGGCTCAATGAGGCAACCCAGTATGAGGAAAAGGGTCCCGAAAGCTTGCAAACGAGTCAGAGACAGCCCTCACTCCTATTGTTAGGAGTCCCACAAGAACACCAAGCTACAAAACCATAACATGTGTGCAGAGGACCTAGGTCACACCTACACAGACTCCCTAATTGTCGCTTTAGTCTCTGTGAGCCCCTATAAGCCCTGCTTAGTTTATTCTGTGGACTTTAAACTTTTGATCCTCCTGCTACCACTTCCCAGATGCTGGGAGAATAGGCATGTGATACCAAGTCCATCTTAACCTTAGATATTTCATGCAGTGCATTGCACCTGTATGAATATAAAAACCAGTTTAAAATTTCTGGAAAAATCAGTGACTTTCAAAACGTAAGAGTAAGTGAAGGTAGTGTGTTTATTTATAGTTTCCCATAGTTGCACTGCTAGGCATTTTATGGGGGGGTGTCATTCCCAGGGCATACTAGTACTGCTTATCTGCACACCTGTTGGGAGATGGCAGCTAGAGGATCAAGAGTTCAAGGCCAGTGCCAGCTACCCGGCAATTTGAAGGCTACAGGAGACCCTGTCTCCCATCTGCCTCTCCACCCCCAAAATAAGAATGTTGTGAGGGAAAATAAGAAAGTGATAGAAAACAAGGAAATAACATTTAAACTGGGGCCTAAAGAGGAAGTACATGTTATTCAAACAAAGGGCTTGGAAGAGAGCTTAGTAGCAAAAAAGAATAGCTTACGCAAAGTCAGCCCCCCTGTGTTTAGAGATTCAGTCAACTACAGATCAAAGGCATTAGGAAAAATTGCATCTGCACTGAATAAGTACAGACTTTTTTCTTGTCATCATTTCCTAAATAGTATGTTACAGCAACGATTGGCACAGTCTTTACACTATTTTGGGTATTATAAATAATCTGGAGATGACTTGAAGTGTACAGGAGGATGTATATAGGTTGTGTAAAAAGACCACACTATTTTATATAAGATACCCGAGGGGAGTCCTGGAACCCATCATTATCATCTTTCTCCTGTTATCAGGCATGCCTATCCCGTTGCCATGCCACTTTGTCGCTGAAATGCCCTGATAGCACTCCCATTGTTTATAGCTTCTACTTTTACTATTGTCCAGGGTTTCTAATATGGGCCATGACTGTACTCAAATTGTATATTGCATTTACATGCATCATACATCTCTGGAGGGATAAACAAAGAGTTGATATCATTGGGGGGGTATAATTAATTTTCTTACAGTTCTAGAGGGTAGAAATCCTAAGTGAAGGTGTCAATGTGACTCACATGTTTCTTCTGAGATTGCTTTTCTCAGCTTACTTGTGTCCAACTTCTCATTGCATACTCACACGGCCTTTCTTCCATGCATTTAAATTCCTTGTATCTCTTTTGTGTGCATGTGTTGTATACATATGTGCTTGTGTGTGTACAAGTGAATGGGCCCATGCTTACACTTGCGGAAGTTGGAGGTAGATAGATGTTGGGTGTCTTTCTCTGTCACTCTCCACCTTATTGTTTTTTTAAGGTTTCTTTCTTTAATTATTTAAATTCATGCATACATATTTGTGACTGTGAGAACTTATGTGTACCAGATTCTCTGGTATTGGAGTTACAGGTGGTTTCCAGCTGCCTAGTGTGGTCGCTGGGAACTAAACTCAGGTTTCCTGCAAAAGTGGCAAGTTCTTTTAACCACTGTGCCATCTCTCCAGTCTTTTCCACCTTTGAGACAGGAACTCTCATTGAACCTGGAGCTCATTGCTTTGGCAAGACTGGCTGGCCAGCAAGCCCCCAGGATTTGCCTACCTCTGTCCCCGACCCCTCAGTGCTGAGGGTACCAATGTATGTGCCACTTCACTCAGCTTTCCAGTGGGTGCTGGGTATCTCAACTCAGGTCCTCTTGCTTACGAAGCAAGCAAAGCAAGCGTTTTCCCCATTAAGCTATCTCTCAGCCCCTTGGTATGTCTTCTGCGTATCCACATTTCTCCTCTTAGAAGTATACTAATGAGATTAGCAAAGACTTAGAGGGCCCTCCTCTGCAGCCCTCTGGGTCTCTCTTCCTCTGTGCAGATCTCCCTTTTCTGCTATTCTGTCTCACAAATAGTAGCTGCCTTGGTGTCCCTGATCAACATTCTCTGTCTCTTCAGTTCAGTGGAACTACTGGGCTCCTTCCCTAAGTGCTGCCTACTGGGCAGTGCCTCAGGGCAGTAAGCTTGAGCAGTTGGAAGGTTCACTTTGTTTCCAGACATGTGGGCTCACACTTCTCCATGGTTTGCTGCTCAGTGTCTGAATATATTTAGTAAACTTTGCATATATTTAGTAAAATCTAATCCTTACTGCTTCATCTTGGCAAGAAGGATTGAAATCATATTAACTGAATTTTAACTTCTCAAAAAAAAAATCCGGCTCTTCTTAGCTTTTAAGTGAACTAGGTAAATAGCAGGAAAACAAGGCTGCACAGAAATTATTTTGAGAAATCAACTTATAGATCATGTTCTAGGTAGGTTGTTATTACTTTTTTGGGGATGGGATCTTGTAGTACAGCCCTGGCTGTCTTTGAACTATTGGGCTTTGGCAATTCTCCTGTCTCAACTGGGATTATAGGCATAAACCATCACATTGGGCTGAACTTTGTAGTCGATATTTTTTTTCTTTACCTGCTGTTGTTTATTGTTTATTGTTGTTTCCTATTCCTCTGTGCTGGTGATTCTTGCCTTCTATTATTTCTTACGAGCAGCTGCCCTCTGCTTCTCCACAGACACTGTGTTCTTTCTGGACCCAGATAGCAGAAGCTGAGCTCTGTATTCTGCGCTCCCATTAGTCATACATTGTGATATAGCTCAGGTATCTTTGGCTGTGCTTTCCACTGCCATTTCCTATGGTCTCCTACTAGTTGACCTCCTCAGTGTCTTTTGAAGATATGACATTCCTTTGGGATTTTAGGTCTGTGCTTATGCCATGGCCACAGCGTGCAATGTTCCTTGCCCTCACAAATCTTGGCTACCCTTCAGAGATCAAAATAAGTTGCACGTGGGCATGTTAGGCTTTGACTATATCAGGCATACCCTTTTATTCTGGTTCATTCATTTGGATGTTTCATGCTTTGCCAGGATTTCTAACAGCCTCGCCCACACGTACATTTTGTACTCATGGTGTAAACTCCTGAAGACTACAGAGTATTTACAGGTGCGTTTTGTCCTGCTTTCTACTTCTCCTGCCCTGTTGCAAGTGTCTCATATTTTTTATGCTCATAATAAAATAGGTACTAAAATGTTTTTGCATGAATAAATGAGTAGAAGAGTAAAATAGCACTGTAAACATTTTAAAAAGGAGCAACAGCATGAGTTTGAGACTATAGCTCAATTGGTAGACTGCTTGCCTAGCATATACAAGGCCCTGAGTTTAATCTCCAGAATTGGCATGGCTAAAGCAGACATGGTAACACATGCCCGTAATCCCAATACTAGTGAGGTTGAGGCAGGTGGGCCAGAAGGCTATATGAGACCCCAATTTAAAAGAAAAAGAAAAAAACCCAAAAAACAACAACTTAAGACTTATGGAACACATTCTATACTAGGATTTTGCTAATGACCACACAAGCTATCTCATTTAGTTCTTTTTCTATTGTAGAGGGCTTGCCATTTAATTCCTTTCTAGATATTATAGGGAAGCCAGATGGGATGCTTTTTAGCAATTAGAACATGTCCATCAATATATCTATTTAGCTAGAGGCATAGAGTCTGGGAAGAAAGTAGGAACACAGAGAGGAGCATTTTGCATGCCTGGACTCACATGGGAAACTGTAAGCTTCAATAAGTTCACCAAGGAAATTGCAAGAGACTATTTTTGAACTGTCCTTAAGGAAAACAGGCCAAATGGACAATGGGAAAGTTCCCAGGAAGGAGAAAGTGGATGTGTTTTTTGTGAGGGTGCAGTAGCCAGTTCCTTTTATTTTTTGGAAGGAGAAACGACCAGCACCGGCACCAGCACCACCACCAAAAGAACCACCATTATGACCACCACCATGACTACCACAACCTGCGGTGGCAGCGGTGGCAACAGCAGCAGCAGCAGCACCACCACCAGCAGCAGCAGCAGCAGCAGCAGCAGCAGCAGCAGCAGCACCACCACCACCACCACCACCACCACCACCACCAGCACCATGACCACCATGACCGGCAGCAGCAGCATTACCATCACCACCACCACCACCACCACCACCACCACCACCACCACCACCACCACCATCAGCAGCAGGAGCAGCAGCAGCAGTACCACCACCAGCACCACCACCACTACCACCAGCACCACCACCACCACCACCACCAGCACCATGACCACCATGACCGGCAGCAGCAGCATTACCATTACTACCACCACCACCACCACCACCACCACCACCACCACCACCACCACCACCACCACCACCGGCAGCAACAGCAGCAGCAGCAGTAGCAGCAGCTGCAGCAGCAGCACCACCACCATCTTCACCATCACCACCCCACCACCACGACCACTGTGACCACTATCCTCACCTCCCACTCCTCACACCCCCCACTCTCCCCTACTCCTCTCCATCCCCCCCCACCAGCACTGCCACCACCACCACCACCACTGAAAGAGCCTCAGATCTGTCTAGCCAGTGGCTCTGCAATGACAGTACACATTTTGCAGCCCATCAATTATCTGATGCTTCCAACCTGGCTCCTTATTCTGCTCTGAGGCCTGAGGGAGTGGCCCAGGCATCTGTCTTGTCTTTTATGTTTTTAGGCATTACTGGCAGAGGAAGTTTCTGCACTCTAGGGAAGGGGTGGGGATGGTGATATTTTGTTCCCAGTCCACTGTTCCATACTGCAATCCCATCTCACCTTAGTTGTGTTTAACTTCTTTCTGGTGTCTGGTGATGATAAGCCTGAATTTGAAGAATTCTGCCATAATCCACCCAGGCCACTATAGCAAAACACCATAGATTGAGTTGTTTATAAACAACAGAAATTTATTGCTCACAGTTCTGGAGGCTGGGAATTCCAAGATAAAGTCATTATCAGGGTTAGCATCTGCAGAGAGCTAACATCTTGCTATGATCTCACATGGAAGAAGAAGAGACGGAAATCTCTGGAACCTCTTTTGTAAGGACACTAATTTTATTCATTGCTCGTGAACTGATCACCTTCTGAAGACTTCCACTTATGAATACCACCACATTGAGGATTAAGTTTGAACATAAACATTTGTCATGGATACAAACAGTTTATAGGAGGTTTCTAGGGAGATGGGTTTTTTATCTTTCTTTTAGCTTTCTTTCTTACTCTTTTCTTCTTCCTTTCTCCATTTACCCTTCTTCCTTTCCTGCATTCTCTTCCTTCTTTTTCTTTCTTCTTCCAAGTTTCTTGGGGCTCTTGTTCAAGTCAAGATTACGGTGGGTACTGATTTATTGGTACCTCAGATGCCTGGCCTGCCTCATCTCTTCTAGTTGGAGTAAAGAAATTTTCCTTTGCCTGTGGGAATTAGCCTTTCACTGCTTTTCAGATGGCCCTTCTCTGGTCTTCTGGGGTTTTTTGGGAGGGGGTGATAAAACGAAGTAAATGCTCATATGGCCCTAGAGTGTCCAAAGGCTCCTTATGCTCATAATTAGGGGTTTGCTTGGAGACACCCAGAGTCTCCCCAGATTCATGGTTCTCGAAGGAGGCTGTTGGGATCTGACTGGATAGTGGCATGGTGACCCCACAGGGGAGGATTTATATAAAAACTACTCATTTAATTTTCATGGTAACACACCATGACAGCTAGGTTTGGTCATCCTTTATTTACTTCAGAGGAGCTAACTTTTTAAAAAAGATACAACTAGCAAATGGGAGTAGGGGATCTCTTCAGTTAAGACTGGTTATTTCCAGGGCCTGTGTTCTCCCCCACCTCGCTTTCTCTTTCTCTTTTTACAGGCAAAAATCTCTCTATACTGCTTAAGCTGGCTTTGAGATCACGATCCTCCTGCCTTAACATCATGTGTTTTTATTTTATTTTTAGACAAGAGTCTCTCTACATATCCCTGGCTGTCCTGTCCTTTAACTCACTATGTAGACAAGGCTGACCTCAAACTCACAGACATCCACCTGCCTTTGCCTCCTGTGTGCTGGGATTAAAGCCATATGTCACCATGCCCAGCTGAGCCTGTATTCCTAACCAGGTTAGGCTAGGCCATTTTGATTATAAATAAATAAAGGATTAAAAGCCTCAGAACAGCAAATACAACTTTTCTTGCGGCTGACCTTAGATATTAAGAAGGTTTTAAAATTTTATTTTAATGAATTTTAAATTAAAGCATTGTAAACATTGTGTTGTGTGTGTGTGTGTGTGTGTGTGTGTGTGTGTGTGTGTGTGTGTGTGTGTGTGCGCATGCACATGTGTCATGGCACTTGTGTAGAGGTTAGAGGACAACTTTTGGGTGTTGGCTCTCTTGTTTGAACCTAGGACTTCAGACTTGGTTGTAGATACATCACCACTGGGCCATCTCCTCGTGCTAAGGTATTTTTTAAAGGAAAAAAAAAACCCTGATGTTTTGAATTCTATTTAATTTTCATAAACGTTTCTAAGATTTTACTATTTTTAGAGATATTGTTATCCCCTGAATTGTGTCTTTGTGGACAGGGACTGGGCAACTCACTATTGAGTTGTTCTGGCAGACGTAACTGGGACTCCTCGAGGGAAAGGACTACTTGCCAGTTGAGTGAGAAGTACAAGTCACTGTGTTCTGGTCAACAGAGTCACAGGAAGTTCAGATGGTATTACAGCTAGTAGCTAATGTAGGAGAAAGACTTCGAGACAAAGTTCCTTTTGTTTGCCAAAGGCTTTCCTGATGAGACCAAGTCTGGACAACATTTCTTTTCTTGACTGAGTAAGGAGCTTGGCATGTGAGCATCTGGCTTCCAGCAGAGGCCTGCAGCCTACTGCTAGAAGGTGCCAGCCAGAGCTGTCCTGTGAGTGCAACAATTACCAACTCATTATTGGAATGGGCTTTGGAAGAAAATTTGTTTAAAGGGTTCTATCCTGGGAATTTGTGCTCTTCCAGTGTTATTAAAACCTAGTTGCTATTTTTCAATTAGGCAAATGTTAGAGGAAATGAAATATAAACAAATATTAATTTAACTCTCTGACATTTGATTTACGTTAGGTCCAAGTTATATTATACTCCTTTAAAAGCCCAACTCTAAAAAAGTAAACATACAGATTGATTTTTCTTTTGAGATTGATAATGAACCTTAAAACTCACATCTCGAAAACAAAGCATGGATATGGACTTTGTTTGCTTCTACTTGTCTAAATGGTATCTTCTTAAATGCATTTCTTTTCTTTTTTTTTGTTTTTTTTTTTTTTCAAGGAAAGATTTCTCTGTGTAGCTTTGGAGCCTATCCTGGAACTCGCTCTGTAGACCAGGCTGGTCTTGAACTCACAGAGATCCGCCTGGGTTTGCCTCCCAAGTGCTGGGATTAAAGGCATGCGCCACTGCTACCTGGCTGAATGTATTTCTTTTGAGTGGAAAACAACCACTGAACAGATCCTTCCATACAGGGGTGGACATAGTTATGAAGGAGGCTGTCATTGGTGGCTACTTCTTTTCTCCATTGCCCCATTCCCACTTACATTCAGCTTGCTCCCATATAGTACTCTATCTTCCCTCCCTATGGTAGCATACCAGTTGGTTGCCTAATTCCTCTCTCTTTCAAGAACTTAACACCTGACCAAATGCCCTGCCTCAGAGCCTTCTACTTGGCTTCTTGGCCTCCTCCCACCATTCTCTTCCTTTCCTTATAAACTGGACCTGACTCCTTACTATGTCTTCTGCTTTGGTATGTATTCTACACCGATTAAAACCTTGCTATAACATATATTGTGCCAGAATGAATAGATTTGAGGGATTATGATGACCAAATTGCATTTTTTTATTACTCCTAAGTCCTTTTGTTATGAAAACTCCAAATATACAAAAAGGTACAGAAAACAAAGAACACATGACCCAGTTTTAATGGTTATCAACATACAGCTATTATTTTCATGGCACCTACTTCCTTTAAGTGAATGGAATTCAGTCCAACAAGTGCATTGTGGTGCCATGGTCTGAATGTTTGTTCCCTCTTTCCCACAATTCATATGTTGAAACCTTATCACTAATGTGGTGGCATCAGGAAGTGAGGCTTTTGGGAGATGGTTAGTGCTCTAATAAAAGAGACCCCAGGGCGCTAGATTGCTTCTTACAGTACCACATGAGGCAGAAACCTCCATCTAGTACGGAAAATGAGCCTTCCCCAGATACAAAGTCTCCTGCCTTGACCTTGCACTACTCAGAATCCAGACACATAAGAAATACATTTGTTTTTTTTTTTTTAAAGTTTTACAAGTCACCTTTATGGAATTTTGTTATAGTAAGTGATACATAGTTCAGTGGCAGAACACAGGCTAACATGCATATAGTCTTTAAGTTCAGTCCCCAGCACCGTACACAAAAGGAGCACATTTATAGAATATTTCCAGGGCATCTCCTTAGTGACTTAGATTTTCCAGTTAAGTCCGTTTCCTATTTTTTCTACTACCTCCCAATAATGCCACTATACACACTAAATCCACCAAGGAATGAACCCACAATTTAGGCCAGAGCCTAAGTTCAAATCAGCTTTCTTCCTTCCTTTTACTTTTCTTTCTTTCTTTCTTTCTTTCTTTCTTTCTTTCTTTCTTTCTTTCTTTCTTTCTTTCTTTCTTTCTTTCTTTCTCTTTCCTTCCTTCCTTCCTTCCTTCCTTCCTTCCTTCCTTCCTTCCTTCCTTCCTTCCTTTCTTTCCAAAACAGGGTCTCCATATGTAGCCAGCTTGGTCCAAAATTGAGATCTTTCATTTTCCTCTCCTGAGTGCTGGCTCAGGCATATGGCACCATATCTGTCTTCCAATCACTTTTCTTTTTTAAAATTAATTTTTCATTTATTTTACACCCCGACCACAGTTCCATCCTGACGGCAGTTCCAATCACTTTTCAATGACTATAACTACCAGCTGAGGACCAAGTCTTCATTCAACACATGAGCCTTTTGGATTGGTATTTAATATGCAAACTATAGCAGGTTTTATAATTTTATATGGAAACAAATAGCTTTATCTTCCCTACCCTTTAACTGATGTTTAATATTTTCTCCTATAACTGACATGAGCAATGGACGACAGTAAACATGTTTTAATTAATCAAATTGCAGAAGTTATAGAGTAGTGGTTCTTAATCAGTAGGTTGCAACCCTTTTGGGCATTGAACAACCCTTTCACAGGGGTTGCATATCAGTTATTTATATTATGATTCATAACAGTAGCAAAATTATGGTTATGAAGTAGCAATGAAACTAATTTTATGGTTGGGGGTCTTTACAACATGAGGAACTGTATTAAAGAATCACAGCATTAGGAAGATTGAGAAACACTGATCTAGGGTGAATGTAAGAGGTTCTAAACACCTTCTATGATCATCAGTAACTTTTTCCTTTGTTGTTGTTGCTGGGAATAGAATCTAGGGCCTCATGCATGCCAGGCAAGTATTCTCCCACTGAGCTACATGCCTCTTACTACTGTTTTCAAATTACGATAGTTATGAGAGTCACCCACCAGTAGATATTGCTACTTACAGTGTTAATGAAGAAACACATGTTCCTATATCACCTGTAAAATAGTTTTGTAGTTCAATAGAAATGCTGTTTTTCTTTGTAGTACATATGCTTTCTTTTGTGCATTTAAATACTTTTCTTTTCTTGGGGCTGGGAAGACAGATAAGAACAGTTGCTGCATAAGAATGAAGGTCTGAACTGGGTGGTGGTGGTGCATGCTTTTAATCTCAGCACTCAGGAGGCAGAGGCAGGTGAATCTCTGAGTTCGAGGCCACCTTGGTCTACAAAGTGAGTTAGTTCCCAGACAGCCAGGGCTGTTACAAAACTCTGTCTTAAAAAATGAAAACAAAAACCACACACACAAAAAAAGAATGAGGGTCTGAGTTCAAATCCCTAGTGCCCATGTAAAAAACTGAATGTGGTCATGCACATGCCTGCTACTCTAATTCTGTGGGTAGCAGAGACAGGAGGATCACTGGGTCACTGGCATTTGCTGTCCACCAGCCTAGCTCCAGATCCAGTGAAAGAGCCTGTCTCAGAGTATAGTGGAGGATAATAGAACAGGACATCTGTATTAGTTATATAATAAATTACCACGAGCAAAGGCAACGCAAGGAAGAGAGAGCTAATTTTGATTTATGGTTCCAGGGGGAGAGTCCATAATGGAAGATGAGGCATGGTGGAAGGAGCAGGAAGCTGAGGATCACATGTTCACCCACATGCAGAAAGCAGAGAGAGTGAATTGAATGTAGTGTGAGGCTATAACCCCTCAGAGCCCATCACCAGTGATGTACTTCCTCCAGCAAGGCTTCACCTCCAAAGGTTTATAACTTCCCCACATAGCATCACCAATGAAGGACCAAGAGGTCAAATACCTGAGCCTAGTGGGGGACATTTATTTTTATTTTTCAATTTTATTTTTATCTATCTATCTATCTATCTATCTATCTATCTATCTATCTATCTATCTATCTATGTATCTATCTATCTATGTATCTATCTATGTATCTATCTATCTATGTATCTATGTATGTATGTATGTATGTATGTATGTATCTATCTATCTATCTATCTATCTATCTATCTATCTATCTATCTATCTATTTTTGAGACAGCGTCTCTAAATGTAGTGCTGGCTGTCCTGGAACTCACTCTGTAGACTAGGCTGGCTTCAAACTTGTAGAGATCCTCCTACCTCTACTTCCCAAATGTTGGGATTAAAGGTGTTCTTCACCATGCCCAGACCAATATTTCTTATTCAAACCTCCATAACACCCAATGTCCTCCTCTGGCATCTGCAAGCCCTAGAACACTCATACCCCCAAACACATATGTGCATACACCAGATACCCATATATTACAGACTCTCAAAATGTTTTCTCTCTTTTGTTTGCCTTTTTGACACAGAGTCTTCCTAGATAGCTCAGGCTAGCTTGGAATTTGAGATCCTATTGCCTCAGAGTCTTGGAAGACTAAGAGCAAGAAAGTGCCTCTGTGACTAGTTTAGAATAGTCTTGAACGAAACCCACGAGTTTCATTAAATTGTCTTAGGGGCTGTGATTTGAAAAGATTTTAGAAGTCCATATCTGGACACATTTGTTGATATACATCTGAATTTATTATTCGAAGTTCAAATAGTCTCTCTACTTCTACTACTGTTTTGTGCTGTCTCCTGCCTCCTGTACAGGATTCTCTCTCTTCTAGGTTCTACTGCAGGGCTTCTGGCTTTCTAGGGCCTGTTTCTTTAACTTCCTGCCAGAACATGAACCCAGGAAAACATTGCTCACAAAGCCAGAGAGCAGTTTCAGCTAATTAGCATTTACTAGCTGTGGTACTACCTGATGAATGACTTTAATATACTCCTTCTCTACTACTCAGGGAAGTCTCACAATTCTGTTGGATTCATATTATGATTGATTTTAGCCCCTGAGTGTTGGGTACATAGTTTATCTCTGGCTCTTGTGGATTTTGGTAAACACAGCCCTACTCCTGGTGTTATAGAAGAGGAAGTGGGTTGAATTCCATTCCATCCCACGTTTTCTTTGATCAGTGTACCTCTTGCTTCTTCTCTCTATCTTCCTTAAAAAAAAAAAAAGCATTCTCAGCCTTTACCACCTTCATGCCAAAAGACGATTCCATTCCTTTGGGGCCCAGACCTCTTCTAGGTAGCAATAGCTAAGTCTACTGTGGGTCCTTATGATACGGATAATCATGAGCTGTAGAAGCACTCTACAATTTGAATGGGTGACCACCCAGTTGTGTGGTAAGTCTCCTGTACCACAGGTTTTCTCTCTTTGCCTTAGTGACATTCAGTTATTCCTATTTGAGGTACATGGTACCACTCTTATCCTCAGCAACTGACCTGACCTGAACAACTTACAAATGGGCTTGCTCACTCTGGAGATGGAGTGTCTGTAGGAGGCACCAGCACCTAAGGAGTATCTCTGTTTCATGTAATCTTGTTTCCAGTTTCCTGTATCTGGTATCTAGTTGCTGTTAAAAGACAATTGTTCTTATTTGTTAAGAGTTTGTGCTTACAACAGAGCCCCTGAGGGATTCTGTTATTTCTATAATTTACAAAGGAGAAAAGATCAACATACTCTGATTCTTCCCTTCTTAGACTAACAGCTCCTGTCAGTTTCCCAAGTAACTTCTCTCCTTAAAAGAGAGTGTTCTTAAAATATGTCTAATAATGGTTTATAATGTCAAAATACCTTAAACTTTCTGTTCTTTTCAGGTCCTTAAATGTAAAGTCAGCATGAAATTCCTGTAAAAATCATGTAGTCTGAGTTGGGCTGGCCAACTACTCCTGGGCATGGGCCTGCCCTGAAGTGTGGTTGATGTACCCAGTGTCACTCCATTGGAGAAAACTGAGTTTCTCTCTCCTAGCAGCTATCAATTGCAAATAACTTCTTGGCTAGTGCTGGCATTTTGTCTGGTTTGATCTTGTACAGGTCTTATGTGTGCTGCCGCACTCTGTGAGGTCTTATGTGCATCAGTCTTGTGTCTGGAAGATGTTGTTCCCATGGGGTCCTCCACCACCTCTGGCTCTTAACAATCTTTCTGCCTCCTCATCCACATAATTCCCTGAGCCCTAACGGAAAGGTTTCAATTTCTTACCAGTGCCTTTTCTAAGGTAGAATTTGAAATTTGGTTAAATCTCATTAGCCACTATTTTTTTCTTTCTTTTTAAAATAAATAAATCTATTTATTTATTTATTTATTTATTTATTTATTTATTTTACAGCTCAGCCACAGTTTCCCCTCCCTCCTCTCCTCCAGGTTCCTCCTCTCAATCCCTCTCTGTTCCCACCCCACAATCCACTCCTTCTCTGTTTCTGTTTAGGAAAGGGCATGTCTTCCATGAGTATCAACCAAACGTGGTATATCAAGTTGCAGTAAGACTAAGTACCTCCCCATGACTTAAGACTGGGAAGGTGACCCAGTATGAGAAGTAGGGTCCCAAAAGCCCAGTGAAAAGAGTCAGAGACAGTCCCTGTTTTTTCTGTTAGGAATCTGACAAGAGGACCAAGCTACACAACTAAAACATATATTCAGAGTGCCTAGGTCAATCCCATGCAGGCTCCCTATTTTTTCTGTGTATGTGTATACACTCAGGCAGGTGTGAATGCATGTGTGTGTGTGTGTGTGTGTGTGTGTGTGTGTGTGTGTGTGTGTGTGTGTGTGTGTGTGTAGGCCAGGACTTGATGTTGGGTGCGTCTTCAATTGCTCTCTACCTGATAATTTGAGACAAGGTCTCTCAGCGAATCAGAGCAATCAGCTAGACTGGTTGCTCACCAAGCTGAGGGGATCCTTTTTTTTCTGCCTCTCAGGCACTGGGATTACAGGGGCATGCTGTCATGCCTAACTTTAACTTGGCTGCTGAATATCAAACTAAGTTCCTCAAGCACTTTACTGGTTGAGCCATATGCATAGCCCCATTTTTCTTTTACTAATTGTGCTTTTCATGTTATATCTAAGAACTCTTTATTGTACCTCAAGTCAATAAAATTTTCTTTTATGTTTTCAGTGATTAGTTTTGAGTTAACTTCATATAATGTGTGATGTGTAGGTCAACATTTTGTCAGGCATATGGATGTCTAATTGTTCCAACATTGTTTATTAACAAGAATATACTATACTTTCTTCAGTTTGTCTACTTTCATAAAAATTCAATGGTATACACCTGTAATGCTAGTTACTCCAGAGGCAGAGGCAAGAGGATCACATGCCTAAGAACAGAGAATGTTCAAAGACAGTCTGGGTAACTTAAAAAAAAAACTCTGCCTCAAAAGTTAACAAAACAACAACAAACCAAACACAGACAGTGCTTGTCTACGTATACAGATTCCCAGGCGTGCAAGAAACCAGTCAATAAACTCATCACATATATGTGATTTTCTGTCCAAATTCTCTTGTGTTCCACTGATCTATGTATCTAGTCTAATACCTCTATTAATTACTGTTGTTTTTTATAGAAAATCTTGAAATCATATACTGCCCTCCAACCTCATGCTTCTCTTTCAATTTGAAAAACCTTTTGCATCCGTTTCACTTTTTTAATATACATTTTTACGTTAGCCTATCAATCTCTACAAAACAGCCTGCTGGGATTTTGATTGGAATTGTGTTGAAAATATAGATTAATTTTAAAAGAAGTGGTAAAACAACAAGTTGAATTTTTCCATTCATGAACTGGCATGTATCTCCATTTATTAAGATTTTTTTACATTTAGCCTCACTGATAGCAGTAGTGAGAAGAGATAAATTTCTGTATTATTTTGAAGCAAGCTAAAATATTTTCGATAATTTTATAATTGTAGATATGTTTCTATATCTCATGAAGAATACTAAAACTGTACCACATTCCTTGTGCATTTGTGTGGTATATTCATGCATGTATACATGTGTGTTCATGTGAACATGCAGAGGCTAGAGGAGGATGCTGTTTGCCTTCTTCTACTTGTCTTATTTCCTTCAGAATGAGTTTCTCACTGAATTTGAAGCATCTCATTTCCAGCTAGGCTGGCTGACTAGGAAAGTCCCAGGATTCTCCTGTCTCTGCCTACCATAGTACTGGGGTTCCAGATGTATGTGAAACTACATGGGTAGTAAGGATCCAAAATGAAATCATCAGGTTTGCATAGCAAGTGCTTGTACCCATGGAACCATCTCCCTAGCAAGCAAATGTAGCACATTCTTACATGCAAATTACTATCACATCTTCTTTCTTTTAAATCCTGGACTTCCTTTTTAAAAATTTATTTTTTATTTATGTGTGTGTATATGTGAGTCTGAGAGAGAGACAGAAAGATGGCCACATGTGTGTAGATGGTGCTCATAGAGTCTAGAAAAGGGTGTTAGATCCCTTGGGGTTGCAGTTAGAGTTGTGAGCCAGATGATATCCTGATGTGAGTGCTTGGATCTGAACATGCATGTCTATTGATCGAGTAGTAAGAGTTCTTAAATGCCAAGGCAGCTCTCCAGCCAGTAGTATATATTTAATATAATGGAACATGTAAAAATTTTCTGTCATATTTTTTTGTGTTTGAATGTTTGGATCAAGATGCTAATAAGGTTCTTACACTGTATTTTTATTATTTTTCAGCTTATTTGTTGATGAAAATAAGTGCATTTCCCACCAGTTTTTCAATTTGACAAATGTGTTGCTGATTAGTCAATAAATAAAACACTGATTGGCCATTGGCTAGGCAGGAAGTGTAGGCGGGACAAGGAGGAGAATAAAGCTCGGAAGTGGAAGGCTGAGTCAGAGAGACACTGCCAGCCGCCACGATGACAAGCAGCATGTGAAGATGCCGGTAAGCCACGAGCCATGTGGCAAGGTATAGATTAATGGAAATGGATTAATTTAAGCTGTAAGAACAGTTAGCAAAGGGGCTGGAGAGATGGCTCAGAGGTTAAGAACACTGGCTGTTCTTCCAGAGGTCCTGAGTTCAATTCCCAGCATCCACATGGTGGCTCACAACCATCTGTAATGAGATCTGGCTCCCTCTTCTGGCCTGCATGTGTCCCTGCAAGCAGAACACTGTATACATAATAAATAAATAAATCTTTAAAAAAAAAAAAAATAGAACAGTTAGCAAGAAGCCTGCCACGGCCATACAGGTTGTAACCAATATAAGTCTCTGTGTTTACTTGGTCGGGTCTGAGTGGCTGTGGGACTGGCAGGTGATAGAGATTTGTCCTGACTGTGGGCCAGGCAAGAAAACTCTAGCTACACATCATCATAGTATAGAATATAATTCCCTGTCTTTTGTATTTCGTGTAAATTAGTGGCTGGCTCTAAATGCTTACACAAGCATATGTTCAAGTTTTTAACAGTCTCAATTGTTAAATACTTGGACTAAGTTATATAAGAAATATTATTGCAAAATGGCCCTCTCTGCATTTAATCAATTCTAGTATTCTTCACTACCAAGGAAGTCTGTACATTAATATACACAGAAACATATGAGAATTATTACCGATCTATTTTTCATATTAATCATTTGTCATTCTTGTACAGAAGTGCTCAGTTTATTGAACCTGTAGTCACTTTTCCCATTCATCTTGACTGAATGATGGAATGACTTTAAGTTCACATTCAACAAACAATTCTTTGCAAAAAAAAAAGTTACAAGTTGTGCTGGTTAGTTTTTGTCAACTTGACACAAATTTGAATCATCTGGAAAGAGGCGACTGCAATTGAGGAATTGCCTTCATCACACTGGACTATGGGCGTGTCTGTGGAAGCATTTTCTTTACAAAGATTGATGTAAGAGGCCCAGGCACTGTTGGTGCTGCCATTCCTGGGCTGGTGGTCCTCAGTTCTTTTTTTTTTTTTTTTTTTTGGTTTTTCGAGACAGGGTTTCTCTGTGTAGCTTTGCGCCTTTTCCTGGAACTCACTTGGTAGCCCAGGCTGGCCTCGAACCCACAGAGATCCGCCTGGCTCTGCCTCCCGAGTGCTGGGATTAAAGGCGTGCACCACCACTGCCCGGCGGTCCTCAGTTCTTTATGAAAGCAGGCTGAGCAAGACATGAGGTGGAAGCCAGTAAACAGCACCCCTCTGGTAGCTAGAGTTTTCCTGCCTGGCCCACGGTCAGGACAAATCTCTCTCACCCACCAGTCCCGCAGCCGCTCAGACCCAACCAAGTAAACAGACTTATATTGCTTATAAACTGTATGGCCGCAGCAGGCTTCTTGTTATCTAGTTTTTATATCTTAAATTAACTCATATCTATTATTCTATAAGTTGTCATGTGGCTCGTGGCTTACCAGTACCTTACATCTCGCTTGTCATGGTGGCAGCTGGCAGTGTCTCTCTGCTTCAGCCCTCTACTTCCCAGAATTTTCTTCTCTGCTTATCCCACCTATACTTCCTGCCTGGCTACTGGCCAATCAATGATTTATTTATATAGAGCGATATCCACAGCACCCCTCCATGGCCTCTGCTTCAGTTCCTGTCTCCAGGTTTGTGCCTTGAGTTCCTGCCCGGACTTCCCTCAAGTGATGGACTGTGAGTTGAAGTGTAAGCTGAAATATCACCCCAACTCCATCGTGTTTGGTCAGTGTTTTGTCACAGCAATAGAGAAGCAAACTAATACACAAGATGTTTTACATAATTTACAACTAAACATTATAAAACTGCTTTAAGCTACTCTTAAAATGTTTTTATTAGGCACTAAAGAGGTGGCTCAGTGGTTAAGAGCATATATTGCAGCCGGGCATGGTGGCACACTTGGGAGGCAGAGGCAGGCTGATCTCTAAGTTCAAGGCCAGCCTGGTCTACAGAGTGAGTTCTAGGGCAGCCAGAGCTACACAGGGAAATCCTATCTCAAAAAACAAACAACAAAAAAAAAAACCCCAAACAAACAAAAAGAATGCATATTGCTCTTGCATTTGACTGGTGTTCAGTTCCCAGCACCCGTATTTTAGTGATATGTATAGTAAAGCCTTTATGTCTGGCTTTGAGTGAAATGTTTCAGCAAAGCCTTTGCAATGTTTGGGTTAATCAGTAGAGGCTGAGAAATTGTTTTGCAACTGTTCAAAGAAATGTTGTCTCTCTGGAGAGTCTATACTTGGTGCTACGTGAAAGCTTTGAGCTGCACCAATCTTGGTCCTAAGACTCCTGGCAAACCTGGAATTCTTACTTTTGATTATGACTAGCCAAAAAAAGAGACTGAGATTTGTGTGGATTGTTTGCTGTCATGGGCACCAAGAGTAAGATGACTTTGGTAGTTGGAACCTTTCTCAGCCCCTATTAACCTTGTAAGTGTTTGAATAAAGTAACAAGTGAGCTAGCTGGGTGTCAGTCTTTTCCAATAAGGCTGTACCCCTCTGCTTCTTTGGAAAATGAAGGCTTAGCATCTTGGTGAGCTTCTTTCTACTGTGGCACCAACAGCTGACATCAAATAATAACATATCAGGTAACTCACAACTGCCTGTAACTCACCAGAAAACTACGGACACACACACACACACACACACACACACACACACACACACACACACTATAGAATTTTATTAGCATATATTAATTACACAGACTAATGAGTTTATTATGATGTGCTCATATGTGTATTGTGTATACAATGTACTTTCATTGCATTCAACTCAACCCCTTCCACTCCTGTTGATCCCTTTCCTTTTCCCGCTCTCCCTGGTACTTCCATGCCTTATATTTTTGATGAACTAATGACTTCAGTTGGGGTTTGTTATAGGAGCTTTGTAGCAGGAATTCTAGAAGGTGCTGTAATAAAAATCCCTGAGCCAGATATTGAGGTAAATGCTGAAAGATCAGAGAGACAAAGGAACAAGCCATTGCTATGTCTTACCTCTAGGATTCTTCAGCCTGAAAAGCCTCTAGTTCCTGTCTCCTCAAGCCTTATATACCTTTCTCAACCCAGCCATCACTTCCTTTCTAGTGCTGGGATTAATGGCGTGTGTGCTTCCCAAATACTGGGATTAAAGGCATGAGATCTCAAGTGCTGGGATTAAAGGTATGAGATTCCCAAGTACTGGGATTAAAGGTGTGTGCCACCACTGCCTGGCTCTCTTTCTCTCCTAGACTGAATTAATCTCATGTAGTCCAGGGTGGCTTTGAACTCACAGAGATCCAGACAGATCTCAGCTTCACAAGTGCTAGGATTAAAGGTGTGTGTCACCACTGCCTGTCTTCTATGTTTAATCTAGTGGCTTGCTCTGTTCTCTGATCTTCAGGCAAATTTTATTAGAGTACACAATATATCCCCACATTTCCCCTTTTTTTTGTATAAAATAATAACAAGTTATAACTAATATAAGAAAGACTATATACAATAAGTATAATAAGTATATACAATATATACAGTCAAGAATTACATTAACTATGTCCAGTCCATTAACAGGTAGTGGGCAGGGCCACAAAAGCCTCTTTACCCCAACACCACTCTATGAACTGATCTCATTCTCAGCTCTAGTTAATGGTAGTGTAAGCTCTTTATAACACATTGAGCAGGCTAACAAGACATTTTTTGGGGGGAATGACAGAGATTCTTTTATCACAGGTGACTCACAGGTTAAAAATCTTCAAATAAAATCACCTGGTATGTTTCATCAGCCTTCTGAAGGACACTATGGCTACAATATGGAACTCTGTTTTGAAGTCTGTCTAAGTTAGGGTTTTTTACACTTTCACATCACAGTCCATCATCAAAGGGAAGTCAGGACAGGAACTCAACAGGTCAGGAATCTGGATACAGGAGCTGATGAGGAGGTCATGGAGGGGAGCTGCTTGCTGGCTTGCTCCTCATGGCTTGCTCAGCCTGCTTTCTTCTAGAACCCAGGACCACCAGCTCAGTGGTGGCACCACCTATAATAGACTCCCCCCAATCAATCACTATTAAGAAAATGCACCATATGGCATGCTAGCAGGCCGATCTGGTGAGGGCGGTTTCTCAACTGTAGTTCCCTCTTTGAAAACTCCAGCTTGTGTCAAGTTGAAATAAAAGTAACCAGCACAAAATCCTATACAATTTTTCTCATTTGCTTCTGGGAAGGGAGCTTCTGGATCAAAAGCTCCATTATCTTCGAGACTATGAGATAGGGCTACACTGGCCTGATTGGTGAGCTCCAGGGATCTACCTGTTTGCATCTCCCAACACTAGGATTGCAAGTTTTCATTATCGTGCCTTTTTTTGTCTATTTGTTTTTTGAGACAGGGTTTCTCTGTGAAACAGTCCTCACTGTCCCGGAACTCACTCTGTAGACCAGGCTGGCCTGGAACTCACAGAGATCCGCCTGCCTCTGCCTCCTGAGTGCTGGAATTAAAGGGGTGTGCCATCACCGCCCAGCTAAATGTAATAATTTTTTTTTAATTCTGAATTTTGGTCCTTGCTTTGCCACAGGAGAAAGTGGTTTGACTTGATTTTGTTTTATTTATTTATATATATTTTTAAGATTTACTGATTATGTATACAGTGTTCTGCCTGCAGGTCAGAGGAGGGCACCAGATCTCATTATAGATGGTTGTGAGCCACCATGTGGTGACTGGGAATTGAACTCAGGACCTCTGGAAGAGCAGCCAGTGCTCTTAACCTCTGAGCCATCTCTCCAGCCATGCCTTTTTTTAAAAGTGTGTTCTGGGGTGCTGGGGATGCTGTGAAATGTGTTGCTTTGATTGATAAATAAAACACTGACTGGCCAGTAGCCAGGCAGGAAGTATAGCGTAGGCAGGATAAGCAGAGAGGAGAATTCTGGGAAGTGGAAGGCTGAGTCATCACAAGCAAGACGTGAAGGCAGAACTGGGAAAAGGTACCAAGCCACTTGGTGGCTAAACATAAATAAGAATTATGGGTTAATTTAATTTAAGTGTAAGATCTAGATAGCAAGAAGCCTGAGCCATTAGGCCAAACAGTTTAAATAATATAAGCGTCTGTGTGTTTATTTGGGTCTGAGCGGGTGGGACTGGAGACAACTCCAGCTACATTGGGGACTGAATGTAGTTTACTGACTGAGCTGCCTCCTCAGCCCTCACACATTTTCTTTAAGTTAATAGCAAATACACTTGTTTTGTTCTGGCTCTGAGAGAGTATATTTTGTTTTGATGTGTGACTTCATCTTCTTGAGGAATGAGATCTGAACTTCTAGTTTTGAGAATTTGCCCAGTAGAGAAGGCACGAAATGGTCGTTCATGAGTCTAGATAAGGGAGGCTGTGTTGTTGCTATTGGTATAGGTCATAGGAAATTGGGTAGAATCAGGCCAAGATAGAATACATGGTCTTTAGCTCTCCAGGTGTGGGCCTAGAATCAAACTTCTAGAAATTAAAGCACTTAATCATGGGCCTAGGAGAGCCATTCTGGAAGAAAGCATCTGGCTAGAGAGATATTGATACCTAGGGACAGTCTGTGATAAGCATTACCCAAGGTACTAACAGGATGAAGGGCACATTTAACACTGGGGTATCAGTCTGGAAACCTACATTAACAGTCTGTGACCCAGAGTGATGGATTTTTAGTCTTAGATCTTTATTCCTTTCTAGGCTAGATATTTTATTTTTCAAAGGTCATTTTATTTTTTTTAGAAAAGTGTTTCTGTGTATGGCATGTTTGTGTCATGGCATATGTGTGGAGGTCAGAGAACAACCTGTAGGGGTCAGTTCTCTCCTTCCACGTGGGACCTGAGGCTTGAACTCAGGTCGTCAAGCTTGGAGGAAAGCATTTTTAGCTTCTGAGCTCTCTTGCTTTCCCAAGACTAGAGACCCTGTACTCTGGTAAATGGAGAGAGGCTTGGGTTGGAGAGAGAGTTCAACAGTTAAGAGTACTTGCTGTTCTTCCAGAGGATCTGGGTTTGTTTCCCAGGACCTATGTGGTAGGTCACAACTGTCTGTAACCCCTGTTCCAGGGGATTTGATACTCTCTTATGTCCTCCATAGGCATCAGGCACACAATTTGTTCATAGACATACCTGCAGGCAAAACAATCATAAAATAAAATAAAATAAAATAAAGAGAGGCGGAGCTGAATAAAGCCAGTGTTAAAAAATATGCAGGGACCTCGTGGGTGTCTCCCCATCCACAGTAGCATGTCTATTGTTGTCCTTATTCCACTCATGTTTAGGCAGTCAGGTTGGTGAGGATTTATGTGCGTAGCTTCTGAGATTACTAGGAGACACAGTCTCACAGCAAACTCCCCGTTCCTCCAGCTCTTGCACTCTTTCTGCCTCCTCTTCCGCAATGATCCTTTGGTGCAGGGATTCATTCCAAAAGAGGCCATGAATTTGAAAGACAGCAAGAAGTGGTTTATAGGAGGGATTGGAGGGAGGGAAGAGAAGGATGAAATTATATAATGACATTATAATCTCAAAATTAAAAGAAATAATAAAAAAGAATGGAAAGCAAAAGAAAAATGCAGAGGAGGAAGTTAGGAAGGCCTGTCTATCTACACACACACACACACACACACACACACACACACACACACACACACACACACACACACAAAATCTCTTTGCTAATACTTTTAAGAAGCATTAAGTAGACCAGCTGGTATATTGAAATGTAGGCTTCCTTATGCTACTTTTTCCCATTTCTGGACAGCTAGCTGTTTTGTCATTAGCAATAGGTTAATTGGTTGTAAATGTTTGCTTGACTGGGCCAAGATTTAAACTTGCTTCCAGTAAAGCATCTTGGTAAGGTCAGAAGCCTGCAATGGGTAGTTGGTTACAAAATAGAAATTAGATAGAAAAGGGATCTGTCTCTATTAATCTCCACTTAGGCAGTGATTAGACTTGTGAAGAGAGCTAAAATCTTAATTGCTCAGTGTCATCAGGAAGTCAATTCTTTTAATCTCCTCTCAATAGTTAGCTATTAATTAACTGGGAATAAAAAGGAGAATAATTGGATATGGATTTGCTCAGCTATCCTGTGCCTTGAGGAATCAATATTCTTGGTTATTAAGGAGTTCTTTGATGAAAGGAAGTAGGTATGAAGGGATATACTCTATAAAAAGAGACTACTGACTGAGGGTGATACCTGGTTCAGAACAAGAAAATGATTAACATGGACTTAAGGTGTCTTTTCTTTCTTTTTTTTTTTTTTTTGGTTTTTCGAGACAGGGTTTCTCTGTGTAGCTTTGCGCCTTTCCTGGAACTCGCTTTGGAGACCAGGCTGGCCTCGAACTCACAGAGATCCGCCTGACTCTGCCTCCCGAGTGCTGGGATTAAAGGCGTGCGCCACCACCGCCCGGCAAGGTGTCTTTTCTTATCTCCCCAAATTTCTAGCAACATTTTCTCCATGCCAAACTTACCAAGTTATGGACAGCACTCATATAATGATTGAGTGAGGGTTTACAGTGAGATCGGAGACAGAACCAGTTACCACTTGTAAGGCATTGCATTAATTATTTAATATTTCACTTTCCTCAACTTTAAGTGGCAATAAAAACAATAATCACTACACAATTGTTTAGAGAAGTATGTGAGATGAGTTCAGAGAAAACACACAGAGTATGTAGTCTGAAAATAAGAGGTATTCTACATTGAATATTGTTACCTTTCATGTTGTCACAGACCAGAAGCATTCTGATAGGAAATCCCAACTCTTCTGACTTTTTTTTTATTAAGGAATTTTTTATTCATTTTACATACCAATCACAGATCCCCCTTCTCTTTCTTCCTCCCTCCCCTCCCTTCTTTCTTTCTCCCCCAACCCACCTCGATCCCCTTCTCCAACAAGGCAAGGTCTCCCATGAGGAGTCAGCAGAGCCTGATACATTCAGTTGAGGCAGGTCTAAGACCCTACCCCTGCCTGCATCAAGGCTGTGCAAGGTGTCCCACCACAGGTAGTGGGCTCCAAAAAGCCAGCTCGTGCACCAGGGATGGATCCTGATCCTACTGCCAGGGGGCCCCCTAAATAGTTCAAGCTACACAATTGTCTCGCTTATCCAGAGGGCCTAGTCCAGTACCATGGGGGCTCTTCAACTATTGGTCCACAGTTCATGCGTTTCCACTAGTTTGGTTTGGTTGTCTCTGTAGGTTTCCCCATCGTGATCTCCTATTCTGACTTTTTATAGGTTGTTACTGCTGTGGGATGTTCTGTATGGCAAATGTGTTGCTGATTAGTCAATAAATAAAACACTGATTGGCCATTGGCTAGGCAGGAAGTGCAGACGGGACAAGGAGGAGAATAAAGCTGGGAAGTGGAAGGCTGAGTCAGAGAGACACTGCCAGCTGCCAAGATGAGAAACAGCATGTGAAGATGCCGGTAAGCCACGAGCCATGTGGCAAGGTATAGATTAATGGAAATGGATTAATTTAAGCTGTAAGAACAGTTAGCAAGAAGCCTGCCACGGCCATACAGTTTGTAACCAATATAAGTCTCTGTGTTTACTTGGTCGGGTCTGAGAGGCTGTGGGACTGGCGGGTGACAGAGATTTGTCCTGACTGTGGGCCAGGCAGGAAAACTCTAGCTACATGTTACCAATGAAGTCTTGAAGCCTTGAGGACAGTAACCTGGCAGACTGTTTCTGGCAAGCTCACCTCTGCCTTTCCAATATGGCATCATGGTTTTAAGTATGGACATGTTGAGTTAAATAGATCTGGACTGGGATATAAACTATACTGCTTCCTGGTTTTATGGTTTTGGGAAATTATTAACTGTTCTATAACTTGAATTTGGCATCCATAAAATAAAGACAGTATCACATTGCTACCTTGTGGGATTATTGGGAAGACAAACTAATGCATACATAGCATTGACAATAATTTCTGATACAGGGTAAATATAAAAAAGAGTAGCTATATTATTATTAATACCCTGGATTTCATTCTTAGAAAGATAATTAATACTAAAACTCATCTGATAAATTACATAAGCTGAGAACAAATGGTTTAAGTGTCTTCCATTTGTGAACCAGATGCACATTATCAGGGCAATTAGCTATGACCTGGGTATGATTTCTAATCTGTGCTAGTCAAAATTATAACCCCTTCTAAAGTTTTGACATTGCTTCAATTGAAAGATTATATCTCGTTTTCTATCCTTGAATCTAGGTTCTGTGAATATGCCTGGCCTACACAATGTGATAGTATATGCCAGTTTCTGGGCCTATATTACTTAGGAAATCAGTGGCTTCAGCTTCCTGTCTCTGGGCATGTTGTGTGTTTAGGGAAGTCAGCCTATTGAGGGGTCTCTGTGGATCTCAGGTTCCTGGTCTTTAGGCCTGGCTGAGCTCCCAGCATAGTGTCAATACAACCTTTCCAGCCAATCTGAAAGAGCCTCTACTTTGGACACATATTCTCTAGATTCCAGTTAAGTTTCCCCAACTGTCATTATATGATAGAAAGATCAGAGCTCAACTTTGTCTGTGCTGACTGTCAGTGACCAACACAAATGCTGCTAAGTTTTGCATGGTTTGCTAAATAACAATAGATGATCAGAATACAGATGATGAACATTGAGCCAATAAGTACAGGGAGATCTTGGGAAACTGTCTTAGGGTTTTATTGCTATGAAGAGACGCCATGATCACAGCAACTCTTATAAAGGAAAACATTTAATTGGGGGTGGCTTACTGTTCAGAGATTTAGTCCATTATCATTATAGTGGGAAGCATGGTGGTATGCAGGCAGACATGGTGCTGGAGATGTAGCCGAGAATTCTACATCTGGATGAGCAGGGAGCAAGAAGAGAATGCCACGCTGGGTGTGGCTTGAGCATCTGAGACCTCAAAGCTTGACCCCAGTTACACACTTCCTCCAACAATGTCACACCTACTCCAGCAAGGTGTCACTCACTCCCTATGAGCCTATGGAGCTATTTTCATTTAAACTACCAGAGACAATAGTTCATTCATTACCAACTATATCATGTAAGTGACAGTTGGTCTTATCCATGTGCAAGAATGACCTTTGGCTGAATTAAGGAATAAACCTTTGGTTATTGTGCATAATGCTTTTATTTTACAAAAAGCAAAAAAAAAAATAAAAACCCTACAAACAAAAACCACAAACAAGCCACTCACACAAAATGGTTTTGACCAAACATTTGGAATGTATTAAACTAAATATTGATTTCCTTCCTGCCAAGTCCATTCTTCCTCATATCCCATATCTCAGAAATGATATAATGATCTGTCAAGTTACTCAGCTTACAAAAATGTGGGAGTATCTATGATTCCTCCCTTTCCCTGGCTCCTCATATCTAGTTCATTAAAACAGTTTTGTTGGCTTTCTTTTTAAAATGTACCCTAAATTGATCTTTTCTCTGTCCTCATTCTCCTTATTCTAGTTCAAACTATTCTTCCATATTGGGCACAAACTTTCTGCTTTTTTAGATTTCCTTTCCAAGATGCTGTTCATTTTCCAGATTGTTCTGCTACTATTCTGTTGTTGGCATCTTTTCTGAGCTCCCAGCCCCACATGTTAGTCTGAACTGAAGTCCTTTGCCTGAATGGTCCTCATGTTCTACACACTGAGCCTCTTACTGCTAAGAGGCTGTCATTTCACTCTGCACTTGAATTAAATGATACTCTATGGTGTCTAGATTTGTGAGAAGCTGTCAAGGGACTAAATGATGTAACCTTTGTTTATATCTTGGAGATATATAAACCTTGACTGATGGAAGTCAAGAGGTTTGAGGGGGTCAGGCAGATAAATTTCTCTTACTTTCCCCCTTCACATCACATACTAGTCTAAAGTGTGTGTGTGTGTGTGTGTGTGTGTGTGTGTGTGTGTGTGTGTGTGTATTTTCCCTTTCAATCAGTCTAGAAAAAAATTCATGTACATACCTAGCTGCTGACATGTAATTTTGAAAAGTAATAGACCATGAGACCATGCATTGTATCTCATTGATTTATACTTTTGTTTCTCCATTAGCCCATTTTCCTTTCCTTTGGGAAATCCTTGGGTTTATATACCAGGATGATTAATACTTGATTTTTGACTCAGGCTCTGTTTTGTAAGGGATTCTGGCTGAGACATTTGATATTACAATTAGTTCTTTAAAAAATTATTGTATGTACATGTGCAATATGCATACTTATATGTACATGCCATAGTACGCATATTGATTGCAGAGTACAACATTTAGGAACTGGTTCTCTTTCCATTGTGGGTTTCAGGTATCAAACTCAGGTCTTCAAGTTTGTTCACCAAGCATTTTTACCTGATGAACCATCTCACCAGTCAAGAATTAGTTCTTGATTCAAATGGTCAGGTTAGAGTTTTAGGGCTGTATTGTTCAGCTGTCCCAATCCTCTCCCAATGAGTAATATTACAGTTACTTGAGCTTTTATCCGTGGTATGTGCTATTTTGCAGGTATGATATGTAGGTGGAGGACAAGATATGAACAAGTTGTGTGGCTATCACACCTACTTGGCATACAAACAATGCTCTTCATAAAGATTTTAGAGTCTAGTGTTTGCTTTTGACTGTAGTAGAAACTCTGCCTCTTTGCTAGCCTTAAAGGAGACCTTTATCCTGAAGATGCAGAACAGATTGCTCTAAAATCAGGCTCAGGATCTGATGACAGGTGTGGTCCAGCTATGAAAAGGACCAAATGCCCAAACTACAATATTGCTAGGTTCACTATGTTAACATCAGAGAGGGAAATAACGGAACATAGAGATCTATGTTGCTGTTTGGGAGGATGAATCAAGTTCCCCCAACTTTTCTTGCTGAAAGACTAGCCCTTTTCCTTTTCCAGAGAATAACTTTCTTTTTCATAAACATTGCATGATGGTTGCGCTTTAAGTAAACACTTCTTAGATTGCATTTCTCAAGTCCCATCTCACTATCCTCATTGCCTTCAAGTAAATAAGAGTCAGATTTTGAAAATTATTTGGTACTTATCAGTAGGGAGAATTGAAAACAGCTCACAGTGTCAAACCTCTTTGTATCATTTGCACAAAAGAACCTAGGCATATAAAAATGCATGCTGTATGACTCCACTAATATGATTTCCAAGATTCAGGCAGAGCAATTCCATGTAGCAAGAAACCTCCGGATTAACAAGAAATTAACTGAAAAAAAAATCATGAATGTACTTTTTGGGGTGATAGAAAGTTGCACTTACTATTCTAGCATAGGACTTGGATTCAAGTCCCTGCACCCACATGGTGGGTCACAATGTCTGTAATTCCAGCTCTAGAGGATTAGAGGTCCTCTTCTGGCCTCCATGGGCACCTGCACGAGTGAGGTACACATATATGCAGATAAAATGAATATATAATAAATAAATAAATCTTAAAAGACCACGAATTCTCCATATTTTGTATGCCAACTGTATATCAATAAAAAGTTAAAGGGTAGTTTACATGAGAAGGGGATGCTTTTCATGTATGAGAATTACAATTTTAATAAAAATTTTACAAAAAGAAAAAAGAGAAAGGCATGCTTATGGTCTACTTCAGCATTATTTTAACTCTCCTGATTAATATGTTTAGGAACATCTTGACACTCAGCAAAATATCATATTAGCTCTTTATGTTGATGAATATATTCACTTTGAGAATTTTTACAGGTTTGGAAGTCTTGGGCAGAACATTTACTCAAAGTCCAAAATACTATACTTTGCACCCCTGACCACTAAAAAAGAGGCACGGTACTGTTTCATCATTTGGCAGTTTGTTTAGAACACATACTCCGATGAGAAGACTGACTCTTTCTGACTTTTTTTTTTTTTTTTGTAACTGGATGGATGCTAGTTTCAGTTGAGGCCAGGGGCAGGGGGATTCTCTAGCTAGTCTCTAGACCATCTTACAATCAGATCTGCTTAGATTTACTTCCAGGAAACCCCTTAGGAAAGTCACAGTGTAAATCTCTTAAGCTCTGAAGCAGGGCAACTCTCTTGGTGGTAGAGAACTACTCTCTTAAGAATACCGTGTGATGTGCTAATAGAGACTGAATGCCAAATTATTCCTCAGTGTATTGGCTAACTATTGCTGATTTACAGTGTTGCCACAAACATATCTATTTAAATCAACAAATAGACCTTACCTGCGTTTCAGGCATCTGATGTGGGTTCAGTTTTTTCCTCTGCACGGGATCTCACCAGGATGCAGTCAAGGAGCTTGAGCTCCTCTTCTAAGCTCACATGCTTGTTGACGTAATTCAGTATCATACAGCTGTAGGACTTGTTGACTATGGGCCTGGCTTGGCCTAAGAGATTGCTCACAGTTCCTTGCCAAGCGGCTGTCTCACAGGCATACATCATCATAGTTTAGTTCTTCCAAGTCAGCAAGAAGAGCTCTTATTCCAGTTTGCTAGGGTGGAGTCTCTTCATTAAAGTTTATTATTATATGTATTAGGGCATATTAGTTCTACAAATTAATGTTTCACTTTGATCTTTCCATATGTTATCTTATGCAGCTTCCCTTTAGCTCCAAGACTGAGTCTTATATGACAATAGTAGAAATTATTTCATCTCCTTGGCTATAATCTTTTGCCTAGTAGTTTCAGACCCCACTTATACTTTAGAGGAGGAAATTATATAAGGGTGTGCCTCATTAGGGTTCACTTTAGGGTGTAGTTATCACAGGTACCATGGAACTATGCAGAACAAACTGCTTACAACAAACTGGGTGATACATAACCTGCCTAGCTGAAATGTTGGGGATGAACAATAGCACTCTATCATGGTACTCGGAGGACTGGGCTTAGGTAGGTCTAGCAGACAAGACTAAAATGTAGGAGCAGGTGGTCTAGACACATGCTACTTGTTTCTATTATTGTTACCTTCCTTTCAATTCACTCTTATTTTGCATCATGCTGGAGGTCTAGTACTGTCAAATGACAGTGAAAAGAAGAATTCAAGACTAATTTACAGATGGATCAGCAGAAAGATTGAACATGTGGAAATGGGTTGCTGTCCCAGTGGGCAGGTTTCCCTTCACTAATGCTGGTCTATTGTATGCTACCAACATGCCAGTGGCCATTTGTTGTGGAATATTAGTTTAAGATGTGTTACATTCATTCATGCTGTGGAATTTTTGTTTAATGATGCAAAGACATGTTATATTTGTTTGATTAAATGAAATTAACCTGGGGTCGAGAGGCTGAGTCAGCAACTAGCTGACAGGAAGTAGTAGGGAGGAACCATGTGTAGCGGGGGCTGAGCAGAATGAAGCACTGTTTTTTGGAGGAGATGTGAGCTAGAAGAGAAGGTTAGCTACTTGCTATTCAGCCTCTCTGAATGAGTAGAATTTCACCTCAACCTTTGAATCCTGAGTTCTATAGAGGTATAGAGATCTAGATAAAGTTTCCCTTTAGTGGCTGCGATAGAGCTGGTGCCTGAGGGACTAGAATTCCTGCCTGGCTATGGCCAGTGTGGCAGAACCACTACTGGTAACTGTGGAGTTGCAATTGCTGATTAGGAAAGCAGTTGCTTAAGGGCAGCTACTAAAATTAATGAAAAACAACAGCCCTTGATATCACGTCATTTCTTGAGTGAAGCAGAAAGCTATGTTGTGCCAGTTCAATTACTTGGGCCCTTTATATTACCAAGAGAGGACTAATTGTTCAGAATTGGTTATATATCCTGTGAAAGGATTTACCTTCTCTGCCAGGATCTCCTACCTTAGTGCCAGCTATCATAGTTTACAGAATGCTTAATACCATAGAACAGGCTGAAGAAAGCTCAACTAAGATGCCAGAAGGGGATAGAGCCCTCTAGGGTTGAGTCCAACATTCTAAATGCCAGGGTGTGGTGTATAATTACCCTATGATCAAAATATGGTACTCTATGTCTAATAAAGCCTTGTGCCCTGTGACGTTTGTAGTCATTGATGGGCTGTATACAACGGTGTTCCCATAAAATTGTAATGGGGTTGAAAATGTCCTGTAGTCATCATAATATTGTTACTTACCGCATTACATGTTTGTTGTATTCTCGTGTGACTGACTGCTGCACCAGTCAGATGAAAGTATACTATATAAATTATGGATAGCACGTAATACTTGAAAATGAAAAGACTTTCTGGTTTATGTATTTACTTTAAATCATTTCAGAGTTCACACGTAATTAAAGTAAACTATAAAATAGTATCCTGGATGAGGCCAGAAGCAGCCTTGTCTTAGTTAGGGTTTTTATTGATGTTATGAAACACCATGACCAAAAGCAGCTTGGGAGGAAAGGGTTTATTTTAGCTTATATTTCCAGGAAACAGTTCATCACTGAGGGAAGTCAGGGTAGGAACTCAAGCAGGGCAGGAACCTGGAGGCTGGAAGTGATGAGGAGGCCATGGTGGAGTGCTGCTCACTGGCTTGTTCAGCCTGCTTTCTATAGTACCAGGATTACCAGCCCGGGGGTGGTACCATCCACGGTGAGCTGGGCCCTCCCATATAAATCATCAATCAAGAAAATGCACCCCATGTTTGCCCACAGGCCAAACTGGTGGGTATATTTTCTTAATTGATATTCCAAAATCACTTTAACTTGTATCAAGTTGATGTAAAACTAGTCGGCACAAGCTTCATGTACCTTATGTTTATCACATATTTGATATTTATCATTTTTCAATTTTGTGTACTTTGGTTTATCATGGCTTTGGAAGGAATAGGCTATTATATACATCTTGGCCTATATGCATATTCATATTCACATAGTATACCTACAAGTATAATGTATCCTGAGTGTGTTATAGGCTATATCATCTAGCTTTGCATAACAAACACCATTCTGTGATGCTTTCACAATGATCAAATCCTTTGATAACTGGTTCTCAAAACATCTCCCCACTATTAGTATCTAGGGATCTGAAAGAACCAGGAAGTTTGAAAAATCTCTTGTAACTAATGCAGGAAGTGGGGGTCTCTTTCCCATCTTGCTGGGATAATAGCCGTGAGAGCAGTGAAGACATCGTTTGTGTTGATGGTAGCCACAGACGCTCCCAGAGAAGATCAAAGCTTCAAATCATTCTAAGATTAGTATTGTCAGAAACATTGCAGTAAAGCTTGGGAATGAATAAAGAGCATGCAGGTATCAGGTAAGTGGAAAGCACTGTAGCTTTTGGGTACAGTGGAAAGAGCTAGAGCTCTGGAATCAGATACACTCTGGCTCTACAACCTACTTGCATAAATTTGGGCAAATAGCTTTGCCTCTTGATCTTCACTGTCTATATCTGTAAACAGAGATAATAATTTTACCAAAGTACAAGGTTATTGTGAGAATTCAGTGTTTGTGGTAATGTTTAGAAAATGCCGAGAGTGTTGCCTGCAAATAAAAACTTCAATACAATTATATGTGCAATTAGCAGACAGCTATCTTTGGGAGTGATCCTAGCATATAATCATGTTTCCCCATCTAGATTATAGCTTATTTTAAATACAAATTACTTAGTCTTTTCAAATAACATTTTCTTTTTAATTTCTGTGTTTTCAAATTTTTAAACATTCCTGTATTTTATTTCTGTTGTTTATTAAGAAAAGATCTTTCAGTCTATTTGTGATACCTTTCTGAAATGACAAATTACTTTTATTTCCACACCTTGAGTAGACCTGCTTTAGGCCCCGTGCACAGTTCCCATCCTGAATCCCTTCTACTCCCCTGCTCCTCATAGCTCATGTTTTCCTTTCAAGAAGTTCCCTAAGAAAAGATGTGCGGGAAACGGAGAATTACTGTATTGGAAAGGACCTTTATTTATCCCCAGGTTCTTTTTGATCGGGTATGCATTTCTAGGCTGAGAAAAAGTCCCCAATGTTTAATCTTTGAGGTTATTACTGAAGCATCAAGTGTGATTCTGACTCCCATGCTGCATTTGGAGCTGCATACAAGCCTTGTGTTTGCTTCCATCTGGAAGCCTATAATAATACATATGTATCTATGTTTTATTACCCCGAATTTGATGATGATAAGCCTTATTTGAATACTTTCTCATTTACTCCACCAGGCACATAGTAGTGTCTTCAATCTGGAGGTTTACATTGTTTAGTTATGGGGAATAGTCTCATGTCCTTAATATCTTCTTTCTTTTGTTCTGTTTGTCTCCTTCTAGTATAAATACTAGGTAGATACTGGGCATTAGCAACTGGCACAATAATTTTTGTCTCTATTTCTCCATATTTATTAAATTAGGCCACATCAGTAACTCTGAACCACAATATACGTGGGAAGAAAAGCAGAATGGGGAGGGTGTTGTCTGCATGCTTACAGGAGGAAATAACAACGAAAGGTAAATCAAATCTTCCGTTAAAATTCCAGCCAGTTGCAGGAGCAGGAGGAGCCATGCAACTGTGATTGTAGGTACAGGCCTGGTCTTTTTAAAAGATCACTGAAGCATGAAACTAAATTTAGATAAAATAACTGAGTATCCGTGTTTTAGACTGAGGTACTATAAGCCTGCTCCTGTCATCCTGTATCAGCAGGCAACAAATCAGGTGGCCCGCTCCTTCCACAAGCAGTTCATTCGAGAAACTCTCTCTGGAGAAATATCTGAATATGCAAGGAATGTTCACAGGGAGCACAAAAGAGCCAGGGGGGCACATTTTTGCCCTGACATGAAGCCCTGCCTTTACATAGTGATTCCACTCAATGTTTAAAAAGGGAATTGAACAAAGAAATAAGCACCCAAGACGTATCAGTCACTTGAAAAAGGCATCCAAAATGAAAGACAAAGACAAAATAAACAGAAGAGACACAAGTGAAAGGAGTAAGACAATTCAAAAATGTGAGAAGGCTCCCAAGAAGATGGTAAGACATTATTTTTACTGAACTAGAATATGATGCTATATAAAAAGAACTGAGAACACAGTCATCCAGCCCTCACTCTTGGATACAAATTGTTTTTTTGTCTTTTATTGACACATCATGATAGAAGGTTAGAATGCACGTTGTGGGCTAAGTACTATACTGAAAACAGGACATACAGAAAATAATAATAAATAAAAAGCTGCCCCCAAAGGTAACTGAATTTTATATAAAAATCTGTATTTTTCTCAGATCATAAATAATCTATGTTTAAGTTTTTGCTGTAAGCCAGAGAAAAAGAGGTTCAACCAGTGAACATTATTGGGGTGAGAAGCCAGTAAATAGAGACCCCAAATATTTCAGGATACTGAAATAAGCTTTTGATTTAAATAGAGGAAGATTTAGGGCAGAGGCAAGTTAAATGTACATTTAAAGAGTCCTGGTCAAGATGTGGTCTTGCTTATAATTGCGGTTGGCACCATTCCTGCCAGCTGGTCAAAAAGAAGTGGTTAACCTGTTAATCATTGTTGTCTACTGAGGGATCTTATTTGGTTTTTACAATATGATCTGTTCCAGGGTATGGTATCTTCATCACTGATAATTATTATCATCTTAGGGATGGTTTGTCCTGTCTGAAGGCCTTGCTGTTCTTGGGTTCAAGGGGACTTGAAGGTTTAGGACAATTTATCTTCTGGTCTTCAACAGCAAAAGGTGGTGGTGGCGGCGCATGCCTTTAATCTTAGCACTTGGGAGGGAGAAGTAGGTGGATTTCTCTGAGTTTGAGGCCAGCCTGGTCTACAGAATGAGTTCCAGGACAGCTAAGGCTACACAGAGAAGCCCTGTCTTGAAACCCGCCCCCCCCCAAAAAAAAAGGCAATGGGATTAGGTTTCTAGATAGATACTCCTTGAGCAATTATCATCCCTACGTGCAGGGCTGAGCAGGTGACTGTAAGAAAACAAGATAGGTGAAAAACTAGGGCAGAAATGCCACACTTTGACCCTGTTTTTAGTTGTCATCAATACATTTTAGGAAAAGTAGCTTCCAAGTGCTGATTACACCTTATGTTTGAATATTCCATAATCAGTTAGGGTGCTAAGCAGTCTGGTTTGTATGCTTTGTGGCCTAGCGATAAACTAATATATAAGAAGGTGACATGTAGTAATGGCTGAAGCAGTACGTGTAAAAAGGGGCAGAAGTTTAAGACTAAAGGTGGAAGTGCCATTATAAAACAATACAAGAAAGAGCCAATCAGAAGATATCCAGTAAACTAAATTGGGTAGTTGAGAAAGGACTTAGAATGGCTATAGTTGGAATTTTGCAAAAATGTTTAGCAATTGATGGAATAGTTAAGTCTTTCTATTACATAGAGCATTTCCAGTAGTAATTGATTGGCAGCACTGTATCAAGATCATTAAACTCTCCTTGTCATCTTATAAAGAAGTACATTGAAATGCGTACTTTATCTTGAAGAGTGACATAATTTGGCCTACCCTAAAGGAGGGAGTTCATGCCTGATACTATAGACTCAGTTAAAAAGTCATGACTCAGGAGGTCACAGGCCCTAGGAAGGAAAATATTATGGTTGCTTAGCTAGATTGACATGGCTCCAAGCTTCTAAATACTTATGTTTATACCCATAGACAAATGCTCCTCTCAGTCTCAGAGAAGTTTCTTTTTGCAACGAATGGCAGTGAATGCAGAAATGCATGACTGCTAATGTGTTAAGAATAAGTGAATGCTCATTCCTAAGTAGGACATTCCTAGCACTGCAATTATGATATCATAGAAACTAGGCTGCTTGCAAAGGGCCTGTACAAGATTGGGCCTGTCAATAATCAATCATAGATTGGGGAGAGGACCATGTGGTTGTACTGCTCCCTGATGACCTTTTGGCTACTAATAGAGTCTGGAGGAGGGGCAATTATTATCTTCACTTATGTATACATTGATGAACCCACCATGCTCCAATGGATAGTTTCAACCCCATGGTTAACCCAGTGGGCCACAAAACAAAAAGAGGAGAATATGTGTGGTGGTTTCAAAGAGAAGTGTCCCTCATAGGCTCATGTATTTGAATACTTGGTCCCCAGTTGGTGACACTGTTTGGGGAAGGTTTTGGAACCTTTAGGAGGGAGAACAATGCTAGAGGAAGTATGTTACTGGATGTGGGCTTTGAGAGCTTACAATTCACTCCACTTGCAGTTTATTGCCCCTGATTCATATGTGTGATTGAAGATGTGATATCTCAGTTTCAGCTGCCTGCTTCCATCTCTCCTTCTCCATTATGGACTCTCCCTCTGGAACTATAAATTGAAATAAATTCTTTCATCCATAAGTTGCTTCTGGTCATGTTATTTGATTGCAGTAACAGAAAAGTAACTAATACAATATGAAAAGGAGCCGGGTGTGGTGATACATGCCTTTCATCCCAGCACTCAGGAGGCAGAGGCAGGTAGATCTCTGAGTTCAAGGCCAGCCTGGTCTACAGAGCGAGTTCCAGGACAGTCAGGGTTACACAAAACAAAACAAAACAAAACAAAAGACATATAGGAGCGGGTAATAGAGATGAAAGAGATAAGGGAGGTTGAGGGTGATAGTAATCAGAATTCTGTGTGTGTGTGTGTGTGTGTGTGTGTGTGTGTGTGTGTGTGTGTGTGTAACTGTCAAGGAACAAATTTAATAAAAGATTAAAAAACAATAATACAATTTGTCAATGAGATACTACTTTTACATATGAATCCCCATTGAATTTAATCTTTTAAGAATAAATGCCATGGCTGAGTGGTGCACACCTTTAATTCCAGCACTTAGGAGGCAGAGGCAGGCTGTGAGTTTGAGGCCAGCCTGGTCTACAGAGTGAGTTCCAGGACATCCAGGGCTATACAGAGAAACCCTGTCTCAAAAAACAAAAAAAAAAAAAAAGAAAAAGAAAAGATAAAGAATATATGCTACATGGCTAAGGTATTCTAGTCCTAGGCATATACCCAAAGAACTTCATACCATACCACTGAGATATGTGCATATCTGTGTTTATTGCTGCACTATTTATAATAGCAAGGTAATTGAACCAACCTAGATGCCTATAAACATTTGAACAGGTAATGAAAATGTGATATATATATATATATATATATATATATATATATATATATTTAATGGAATATTGTTAATCTATAAAAATGAAATAATGAACTCTGCAGGAATATAGATGGAATCAGAAATTATAATAGTGAGGTCACCAAGCTAAGAATGGGGAAAACTTCATGTTTTTTCTTATATGAGGATCCTGACCTATAACGTACATCTGTAAACAAGTGTAAGTGTATACAAATATAACTGATAGTGAAAATGTAAAGCCCTAAGTGAAGCTCCTCAGCTTTAGAATGACCATCTAACTGTATAGAAGTACACGACACCTGGAGGGATGGCTCTGTAGTTAAGAGCACTTGCTGCTCTTGCAGAGGGCCCATATTTGATTCTCAGCACCCACATGGTGGCTTACAACCATCTGTAACTCTAGTTCCAGGGGATCCACTACCCTGTTCTGACCTCTGTGGGCACCAGGCATAGGTGTGTTGTGCAAATGTACACGAAGGCAAAGCCCTCATGCACATAAAATAAATAAATAAAAAGTTCACTGATATGTCTATTATTTGGGAATGGTCAGGTGTTTGAATGACTACTCCAATCTAGCTGTGTGATGATTTATTTTATTTGCGAGTTCAGGCTATAAAGTGGTTTTATTAAAAATGAATAAATGAAAAAATTTCCTAGTGAAAGTAGGTTATACTTGTTAACAGATCATATCCCCTAGTGGCCAGTGTCTAATACTGTTTAATTATTAGAATGGCATTGCTTGGAGTATATAATATTTGGGCACATCTATTTATCTTTGCTTAAAAATGGTAGTCACAATATACCCAGGAGCACATCAATACAAGTCCTTGAAAAGGTCAGCATGATTAGCAGTTTTGCATTGGGGAGCAGCATCTTGGTAAAGTGTTGTCTCAAGCTTTGAATTTTATATACTTAATGAACATAAACACATGTAACATTTACAGTTAGCATCACAGCTACACATATTAATTCAGCTTCTACATCTGAAGGAAAATTGTTCTCTTGCTGCACCCTGTGGGTCCCAGGGATTGAGCCAGGTCATCAGGCTTGACAGCAAGTGCCTTTACCTACTGAGCCAAGTCTTAAATAAGAAGACTTCCAAAACTGCAGTTTTTCATCTGAATGCTTCTGCTTATAAGCAGTGGAAATGTTAAAATAATTTTGTTGACTATTTTTTATATTCAAAGTCAGATTCAAGGCATATTAAGTAAAACAGAGCACTTGTTGTATACATTAAACTTACATGCCTTTAACTCTGCAAACTTTTGTATAATATTTAGGTAGAATTCAGACATGCAACTGTACATGTGTCATGAATATGTAGGGTATTAAAAGTAATGGAATCCTCTTGAAATAAGAGTTGTTTATAAAGTGGTCATTTAAAGACATTAATGTAAACAGATATTTAAACAGACCTTGAATTTGTCAGAATCCAGTTTGCTGAGTAGTCAAGAGTCTGACAACATCAGCAGAAAATACAAATGATTATCTTGATAAAATATCTTTGTCCCTTATGCTCTTGGTTTTGCAAATGTTACTTATTACAGAACAATATTTTCATTTCTTTTAAAAATATTATATTTTATTAATTCTTTGAGAATTTCATACATATACAATGTATTTTGATTATATTTATGTAGGGGTTCCTATTCCACCTTCAACTCCTCTCAGATGTATTTCACCACTCCATCCCCCAACTTTGTGTCTTATGTTTTAAAATTTATTTATTTATTTTATTTTATGTGTATGAGTGGTTTGCTCGCAACTATGTCTGTGTACCACTTGCGTGCCTGGTGCCTTTGTGGGGAGGGGGGGTGGTCAAAAGAGGATGCCCTGGAACTGGAGTTATGGAGAGTTGTGAGCCATTATGTGGGTGCTGGGAATTGAACCTGGGTTCTCTGCAAGAAAAAGTGCTTTTAACTGTTGAGTCATTTCTCTGGCCCATGTTTTATTTTTTTGCCTAGCCCACCAAATATGATTTGTGCTTTCTATATACTGCTGGGTGTGCAGCCATCCACTGGTGCATGGTGGACCTCCTAGGGTCCACACCCTTAAAGAAAACTGACCCACCCTCCCCTAGAAGCCACCAACTCTCAGGGGTGGAGGCTTGTTGCTTCCTCAGCACAATATTATTAAGGAATCTTTATTGCTTTGGACTCAGAATATTAGGTTCTAACTTAAATTGGTGTGTTATATTTTGAGTTTAGAAAATTCTTTAGGCTGGGCAGTGGTGGCACAGTCGTTTAGTCTCAGCACTCAGGAGGCAGAGCCAGGTGGATCTCTGTGAGTTTGAGGCCAGCCTGGTCTACAGAGTGAGATCCAGGACAGCCAAGGCTACACAGAGAAACCCTGTCTCAAAACCCGCCCCCCCCAAAAAAAGAAAATCCTTTAGATAAATTTACATTTTGACATACTTTTTACAAAAATTTGAACTTAGACAAAGTTATTTTGTTTTAAAGTACTATATGCCTGTTTTCTCATCAAAACAGCTTGAACGGTTTCATACTTTCTGCTGATAGACTTTCACACATTAACTAGTTTTAATTGTTAATAATCTTACTCATAACAGACTCCATAAAATACAACTGTAATCTGTTATTTTTGTATTAGCAATTTATAAGCACATATTTGCTGTAATTCTAAATACATTGCAAAAGAGAAGTGGTTTTAAATTATATTTATGATGAAATGAAACAGATTAAGATCACCTATCTGCATGGCTCAACTGTATTGCCACTTTTGCAAACCTCAATTGGGCAGTAGCAACTTGGTTTTAAAAGGAACCATTTTTTTCTTTAGCCCCAGTTCTACAGTTATATCCTAAATGCATTATTTTAACCAGGCATGGCTAAGATTAAAACCCGAATAGTCATTTTTTTTTCCCAAAGAGGCTGCAGCAGAAGAGGAAAGAAAAAGGAAAAAAGAAACACGTAGTTAGGCAATAGACTCTATACATTAATACTATAATTGCAGCGTCTAAAAGAATCCTAAAAATGTTCACACTCATAAAACTATACTCACACATACAAATTTTAAATTAGGCAGCCAAGAGTTGTAATCTTATCACTAGGCAGTTAAAAGAATGCAAAAATAAAGTGGCCACAGGTTTGCTATTGAGTTATTTTCAGGAAGTCTGGGGGAAGATTATATTATGAATTACAAACGGAGATATAAAACAGTCACATTAATTCAGATTGTATTTGTAGATAAGTCACCATAAAAATTATAAAACACAAGTCAGCTAGAATTTTCATCGGGGGCACCAAGATAGTACCAACTTAGTATTCCCTGTGGTTACATAAATGTGAACATAGATCTATTAAACATGATTGTTTCTTTGTTATAATTTCTCTTTCAGCTAGTTAGCAGCATAAAATTACAGAATCCAAGTAGCAGTAGACATCCAAATAGTTCAACATAACTTCCGATGGGCTAAAAGAGCTTCTCAAAGACAACGCATGTCAGACAAATGCTTGATTCTCAAATAGTTAAAAAGAACTTCGGACAAGGTAAAGCGAGAATAAGGCCCCTGATGTACCAGTTGTGAAGAGCTCACCACGGGTTAGACTTGAGGGGCCATCAAATCTGAACACTTGTTTGTCTGCGTCTCTGAGGAGTAGAAAATGGCCGATATTGACTGGTGTAGAAAGAGGCTCTGGAATAAAGGCAATCCCAGCAGCTGCATGGGGCCATTCATTCTCTTTTGTTTGGAGCTGACCTGCTAATGCCGGCTCCTGACTTGGCTTCAGGCAAAAAGCCCCTGCCCTGGCAGCTCCACCAGGCTAGGCTTGGTGACCCTTCTCAACATGCCAATTAAATAGACAAGGAACAGTGACTAGCAGAGATAAGAGACTGAGCCAGTGTTCACTGGGAATTTTAACTAGGCATGGCTGTGATTAGAACCTTGAATAGTTTCAGCTATATGGAGCCACTGACTGCAATTTCACCTTCCATAGTTTTCTTTAAATTATATGAAAGTGTACATCATCAGGCATAGGGAAGAACTCTTGTGAGCTCTTCTGCAAGTGTGTACCTAGTCTGGGTCATGCACATAGCCTTCTAGATTTCTAAGCACATGAGTAAATTTTTCAAAAACTCCTATTTCTCACAGCATTTCATCCCCAGCCTTTCCTCTCAAGATTGCAGGCTGGTTTTTTGTTTGCCTTAACTGTTATCCCTGCCTCCAGGTGGTAGTGACTGATATATTTACTTTTAATTATTTCAGCAATTGCCCCTTGGTTAGTCTTCTCAGAATGTGAGTTAGACTAAATAAGCACTCTGCGTCATTCTTTCAGGAATTACAAGGCAAATAAACAACAACAATAACGACACACGTCTTTGAGAATAAGATCTATCTTTGATCCCTTCGGCACTGAGGACTTGTACCAGGGTTTTGGACTGCTTTGTTTGTGGTTGCTGCTGAAGTAGGGAACAGTGGGCTATGTCCAGGGTAGGTGAAAATGCTAGGAAGGTCCATGGTCACAGTGCAGATGGTTATTATTACTAAGTGCAACTCCCTTTTCTGCTAGCTTTGGGTATCCACAGTTCAGGAAAAGTTGATCATGGAAGCTTTGCTTACTTATTCATTGTTTTTGTGGTGAAATGGAATTTTGGAGTTCCTGTTTGCGTCAGTTCTGCAGATGTCGCCCGAGTTCTTATTTTTCATGGCTGTGACAATTTGGAAGACTACAGCGTTCCTTCATTGGTACTTGTCTGATGTATTTCTCATGATAATACAGAGGCTGCTGACTCGAGAAGAACACCACAGAGGTAAAGTTCCACTTTTATCACACAGTGCCATTGCTGTCTTTATCAACGTGATTTATCACTGTCAAAAAAAGAAAAGTAGAGTGTAGTGCTTTAGGGCTCGGGGCTCTCAAGTCAAATAACTCTGAATTCAAATCCTGGCTCCTTTATCTGATTAAGTAAGTGACAGAAGTTTTGAGAATGTCGGTTTCATTAAATATATAACGGGACTAACAGCAGTAACTACTTCCTTGTGTTATTTCAGAGAATCAAGTGTGTTAATTAATTAACATAATGTTTGGCACCTAGTAAGAATAAGGATGTATGTTCATGTGTGTATATACAAGAGAGTTTGGACCGATGGTATCAAGAAAATCAGAAGTCATTTTCATTACAAGTACCACAAGCTGGGTGTGGTGGTATATGCCTTTAATCTCGGCACTAATGAAATTGTGGCAGGAGGGTAGCTACAAGTTTGAGAGCCACCTGAGATACAGTATAACAACCTGTCTCAAATAAACAAACATCACAGTTTTACAGAAATACTTGATAGAAAAGTCAGATCTACATGTATTTGTTTGGTAGAACTTTTCACACATAGAGCACTACCTCTCAGGACAGGCATAGGTGAATTCTGTAGTTAGAATGCTTAGGCAGCCAGGGGGCTATCATGTTGCTTTCTTTCATGTTATATTTATCATCAGAGAGGATTCCTAGAAGAAAACAAAGGGCTTAAAATTGTGTGGTAGTTAAAAGTACTACTATTGGGATCATAGAAATCAAGAATTCATTCCTGGCTTGCTTCTCACAGGCTTTGTGACCAGACAGACATGATAAATAGAGGTCTAAATGAGACAACCCGTATAAACGGCCCAGAACTTTCCCTGTCACACAGTGCTTGGTGGAGTAGTTGCTTTTTACTAACTACTGTTGATCTGGTCCACCGACTCTCTGAAAAAGTCATGGATAGTTCTTTAAGTTAGGGAGGACATTTTGTACCCAGAGCTGCTGGTAGAAAAGCACACCTCTGCAGTATGGTGGATGCTTTCAGCTCCTCCCCTTGCTGGTAGTCTCAGTTCCTGGCTCAGGACTGCTCCAGGCTGCCCTGGGACAGGGTGCTTTTGTGCTATTCGTGGCAGCTAAACATCTTTTTTTTAAAAAAAAGTCTTGAAGCATGCAATCAGAAAGAAAATGGAAACCACATGGGAAATGTAGCCCTTGCAATATGTTCTTAGTCTTCCATTCTACATACGACTCAGGTCTCTTCTGCAGATGATGGCTGAGAATATCCTCTTAGAGTAATAAATCACAGGAACATTAAGTGCGTCCTTGCAGCTGCACCAAGGCTAGTTAGAGGCTTATTCAAGAAAAAGGCTTATGTGGTGGGTTTTTTTTCCTTCTTCCTTTTAAAAAGCCACCTGTACCATTTTTGTCTTGGTTTCTTAAGTGGAAATGATTTTAAGATGTAATTTTCTTCCTCTACTTTATTTATGATGTGCAAATAGTTCTTTGTTAATAGGGAAAGAGGGAAAAAAAAAAACCACCCTTACAAACCCAGTGCCAAACCTAATTAAGGCTCTTTAGAAAAAGTGCGTCTCTTTAACTTTCCAACTTCCTTTCTGAGTTAGTAATTTAGGGGCTGGACAAGATGCAGGTGGAAGGAATTGCTTCATTGACAGCTGGCCCTGAATCTTTCCCATTCCTGGAAGTGCACCAAGTTAAGGGCAGAGAACTCTCTGGGAGAACTGGGGCTAGGCTGGAAAGAGCACGCACTGTAATCTAAACCCTTTCCTGTTGGTTGGCAAAGTCCCAAAAGTTCTTTGAGACAAGGAGAGATAGCTTTGAGGGGAGAATTGGGACCAGATCATCTAATCCAGATGTTGGAACCCAGGTCTTAGGGAAGAAAAACATATTATAAACTAGGCCTTGAGGAGAAAAAAAAACAGTTTTAAAAAATAAACTAGACCTCAAGGAGGGATCATTATAATCATAGCAGTTCTAGTTAGACTCACATAATGAAGTTAGCTGTGCAATTTAGTGAAGATGATGATCAGCTATGGAGAATGATTTAATCAGTTCCAGAGGCTTCCTTCTGAAGAAGGAAATCGTCCTTACCCTGAGGTCATAGAGTCCGATAACCTCTCACCACTGACTTTTAACCCTCTGTTGGTCAAAGATTTGCTATGAAGGGTAGCCAAAAATACTGAATTTTCCCTTCAGAAAATGAATGTACATCTTTATCCACAAGTCAGCATGCATTTCCATGAGATTCCCAGACAGCTGGGGACTGCCCTGTGGAGGATTTCTTTTTTTTTTTCTTTTTTCTTTTTTTTTTCCCTCGAGACAGGGTTTCTTTGTGTAGCCCTGGCTGTCCTGGAACTGGCTCTGTAGACCAGGATGGCCTCTAACTCACAGAGATTCGCCTGCCTCTGTCTGTCTCCCAAGTGCTGGGATTAAAGGTGTGCACAATCACCACCTGTTTTCCTGTGGAGTCTTTAGGTGGTGTTTCTCATATCTGATTTGCAAAACCCATATAATAAGCACCTTATTCGTCCATAGACTATGGTTAAAGTAATCTGAAAAGAAGCTCCATCACATTTTTACCCCATAACATTAAGATATTTAAAGAAAACAATATACTTATTAATGGTTTTTGTGTTTATATCCATGAAAGGAATGTATTCAGGGGCATTTCACCAAGATGTGAAGGTCTGCTGTGGTGATACACAGAGTGATCACTGAAGTTTCCATAGGGAGATGGCTTCTTTCCCTCTTACTTCTACTAAATCAAAAAAAAATTAAAGTTTTCAAGATAGGTCAAATAAGCAAGACAAACATTGATAATTATTATTTAAGTTTTTAAACATTTGAGACTATAATTACAACATTTCTCTTTGATAAGTTTTTTGCACCCTGATAGGCCTCTCCACTGATGCAGCAATCCAAATCAGACCAAATAAAACTGAATTAGAGAACGTCTCGGGTAATGCATTCTAGGATGGGTAAAGCATTCTAGGATGATTCTCCAACACCTCAGAGAGCAGATGGGGATGGGAGACTGGAAAAGCATGTGTCTGTTTTCTGGGATACGGCTTAAGTACCCTGTGGGAGTGGTCTTGAGCCTCACTGTGGAGGGGCCCTGTTTGCTGGCTTTAAAGGGGAAAGAGATGGGGGAGGGGAGTTGAGGTGGATCTTCCACCAGAACATTCCAGACTCTTGGGTATATGGGTGCCAGAGTGCCAGGGGTTGAGGTGGAGCTCCCACCCAAACACTCCCCTCCCTTCCCTCCTTCCAAACCTTCTCAAACAGCCACCCTTCTTTACATCAAATTTATGCCCCCCTTTTCATTAATTATTCCATGCATAAATGTTTTAGTTGGGTTCTCCCAAAGCGTAGTCTGAGACAATGGATGTGCAGCTAATGTGTTTGAGAATTCTAGCACTGAACTACCAACATCCTTTCAAGTTAGTGACTTGAGGTGTGCTCTGGTTTAGACATGATTTATTCCTTAGTGCTCCATGTGCTGGAAAAATGGTCCCCATTGTGGTAGTGTTGAAGTGGTAGAATCTTTAAGTGGTGGTCCCCGAGGATCTAGAAGCATTGTTCGTGGTTGCTGGGAGGAGGGAGAGACATTTTTTGCAGTGGTGTAGTCACTGGTAAGTTGCCTATGTTCCTGTAAATAACTTTTCACCCATGATCCTGTAAGTAACCCTAAAAAAAGACGTGATAGAAAAAGGAGTAGTTGGGGAGAGGAAGTAAATGTACCATACACACACCTCCTAAGCACGCGCGCAGCGCGCGCAAGCACACACACACACACACACACACACACACACACACACACACACACACACACACACACAAAATCTGTACATCTTCAGACAGAATCCATTTTTTTGTTTGTTTGTTTTAAAGATTTATTTATTTATTTTTGGTTTTTCAAGACAGGATTTTTCTGTGTTACTGCCCTGGCTGTCCTGGAACTCACTCTGTAGACCAGGCTGGCCTCCAACTCACAGAGATCCACCTGCCTCTACCTCCCCAGTGCTGGGATTAAAGGCATGCATCATCATGCCTGGCTTTTTTTTTCTTTTTAAGATTTATTCATTTATTATATATACAGTGTTCTGCCTGCATGTACGCCTGCAGGCCAGAAGAGGGCACCAGATCTCATTATAGATGGTTGTGAGTCACCATGTGGATGCTGGGAATTGAACTCAGGCAGGACTTCTGAAAGGGCTGCCAGTGCCCTTAACCTCTGAGCTATCTCTCAAGTCTAGAATCCAATTCTTAGTGGGGAAGCTATTTGCACTGTAGTCTGGTTTTCTTAAAATTCCTGATTATTTTATCTTTGACATTATTTCAGAGGTAGTGATATTTTACCTCTGAAATAATACTTGTAGCCGGTATAAGATTCTGAGTGTGCTGGGTGCAGTAGTATGTGTACTTGGGAGGTAGCAGCAGGTGCATCTCTGTGAGTTTGATGCCAGCCTGTTCTACAAAGTAAGTAAGTTCCATGACAGCCAGGGCTACACAGTGAGACCCTGTCTTGAAGAAAGAAACAAACAAAATAAAAGATTTTGAATATGTGGTTATAAAATACTTCTTGAAAAAGGCATTTAAAATCTGAGAAGTGGGGCACTGGAGAGATGGCTCAGTGGTTAAAATCACTTAGTGGCCTTGCAGAAGACCTAGGTTCAGTTTCCAGCACCCAAATGATGGCTCATAACCATCTGTAACTCCCATTCCAGGGGATCCCATGTCATCTTCTGGCCTCTTTGGGTACCAGATGTGCCTGTGGTATACATGCATACATGCAGAAAAACACTCATATACATAAAATGAATAAATCTAAATTTTTGTTTTTGTTTTCTGAGACAGTTTCTCTATGTAACCCTGGCTGTCCTAGAACTCACTTTGTAGACCAGGCTGGCCTAGAACTCACAGAGATCTCCCTGCCTTTGCTTCCTGAGTGCTGGGACTAAAGGCATGTGTCATCACTTCCCTGCTAAATTTTTTTGAGACAGGGTTTCTCTGTGTAGCCCTGGCTTTCCTGGAACTTGCTCTGTAGACCAGGCTGGCCTTGAACTCAGAGATCCTCCTGCCTCTGCCTCCCGAGTGCTAGGATCAAAGATGTGCACTACCACTGTCAGTAAACTATTTTTTTTTAGTCTGAGAAGTGATGTTTAGTGTCATTATCTTGTTTATAAAGTATTCTCCTCCATCCTTTATGTAAAAAACCTGTGAGAAAGCAGTTTATCTCAACTGGTGTACTCAGTATGGAGCATGGAGATGATCACTTTCTGCTTTTTTTTTTTGCCCCACACACCAAAAAGACAGACTCAGCTTTCATTTTTTCAACCTCCAAAATATTTTTATTTTTAAAGATATTATTATTATTATTATTATTATTATTATTATTATATTTCTTTTTTCGAGATAGGGTTTCTCTGTGTAGTTTTGTTGCCTATCCTGGATCTCGCTCTGTAGACCAGGATGGCCTCAAACTCACAGAGATCTGCTTGGCTCTGCCTCCAGTGCTGTGATTAAAGGCGTTTACCACTGCTGCCCGGCTGATTTTATTATTATTATTATTATTATTATTATTATTATTATTATTATTATTAATTTTTATATCCTGACCACAGTTTCCACTCCCTCCTTCCCTTCCAGTAGCTCCATGCCACCTCCCCTCCATTCACTCCTCCTATGTTTCTCTTCAGAAAAGAGCAAGCCTCCCATGGATATCAGTCAACTATGGCATATCAAGTTGCAGTGTGACTAGGCACCTCCTCTTCTATTAAGGCTGGATAAGGCAATCCAGTTGGAGGAATGGGTCCCAAAAGCAGGCAGCAGAGTCAGAGACAGCCCCTGCTCCCACTGTTAGGAATCCCACAAGAAGACCAAGCTACACAACTGTCACATATATGTAGAGGGCCTAGGTCAGGCCCATGCAGGGTGTCGCTTTAGTCTCTGTGAGCCCCGATGAGTCCAGGTTAGTTGATTCTGTGGGCTGTGTTCTTGTGATGTCCTTTACCCCTTTGACTCCTCCAATCCTTCACCCCCCACTTCTGCAGGATTTCCAAAGCTCTGCCTAATGTTTTGCTGTGGGTCTCTATATCTGTTTCCATCAGTTGCTGGGTGTCCTTGACCACTCTAGTTCCTACAATCCTTCTCCCTCTTCCACAGGATTCTACGAGTTCTGAGTAATGTTTGGCTTTGAGTCTCTGTATCACTTTCTGTGAAGCCTCTCTGATGACAATTGGGCTAGACACCTATGAATATAGGCGTTGACTCTTTTTGGCCAGTCTTGTTTGGTTCTATCTTATGTCTCTGGGCTATCTAGCCTCTGGGTCCTGGTGCGCCAGACAGTGTCAGGGGTGAGCTTCCTTTTAGGGCATAGGCCTCAGGCTGGACCAGGCATTGGTTGGCAACTCCCACAATTTCTGTGCCACCTTACCCCAGCTTATCTTGTAGGCATGGCAAATTGTAGGTCAAAAGTTATGTGGTTGGGTTGGGCTCCCAATCTCTCCACTCAAAATCTTGCCTGATTACAGGAGATGGCCAGTTCAGGCTCTGGATCCCCTATTGCTAGGAGTCAGCCTTGTAGATTCCTGGGAGTTTCCATTGTACTAGGTTTCTATCTCATCCTGAAATGCCCCCTCTTAGCTTTCATCTTTAAAAAACTACTGTATATTAATTATACAAAAGAGGCTTATTGGGACATTTAGAATCAATGTACACAATCGACTTTGATCATACTCACAGTCCCATTACTTTTTCTTGTTCCCCCTTTATCTTAGGAAGGCAGACTCTCAGGGACCACAATTTTGGTATATTCACCACATTTTTGTGGTTTTCTTAAATACTTAACTGTGATAAAAAGACATGTTGCTGATCAATGTTAGTGAATTGTGCATTAAATGGCTTGGGACTTGTTTGGAACATCTATTATTTTCAGAGCAACATATTTCAGGGTTGTGTGTTTCAAGGTTAATGTTCTTCAAGATGTCAGTGTTCCTCTTCCAGTGCAGATAACAACTGACAAAAACCAAAACAAAACCTTTGGTACCCAAATTAAAGACATTAGGAAGAAGAGCTTGGCCCATCTTATATTCCTGCTGGTGGTGAGAATGTTGTGGTCATTCTAGAAAAGATTTTGGCAATATAGAATGAAACACACAGCCACTATACAACTCAGCAGTTGCACTCGTGCATTTATTTTAGGGAAATAAAAACTTACGTTTTTTCAAAACCCTGCCCACAAATGCTTGTAGCAGCTTGATCCAAGATAGCACCAAACTGGAAAGAAACACACATCTTTCATTAAGTAGGTGATTAAACGAACTGTAGTGTGTGCATAGCTTAGAACACTACACACCAGCAAAGTGAACATTATTGATAGAGATAGTTAGGGAGAACTAGAAGAATTACACTAAATGAAAAAGACAGTTTCCAAAGGCTACACACTATGTGATTCTAAAAGTATAATGTCCTTGGAGTGACTAAAGAAACGGAGAAGAGGTTAGTGGTTTTCAGGAATGAAAGAGTGGGTGAAGATGAAGGTGCTTAGTGTGGCTATAAAAGGGCAACATGGAGATCCTTGTGGTGATGGAGCTGTTTGGCATCTTGACTGTATTGACGTCAACATCTTGGTTGACATCAACTACTATGGTACTGTTGTGCACTATTATACTTGTTATTTGTTCTCATTGCTGTAATCAAATACCTGAAAAGAAGCAACTTCAGGAGAAAGAGTTTATTTTGCTTCACAGTTTGAGAGGATGTACTGCATAGTGGCAGGGAAGTCAAAGACCATGAGGCAGCTGGTCATATTGAGTTTGTAGACAGGAAGCAGAGAGAGGACAGGATGTGAGACCAGGAGAAGTGTTAAGGCCTGACATCATCTGGGTGCCCAATGTTGAAACATGGATCAATGAGACATTTGGTGTTCAAACCACAATAGCTATCTTTAGAGAAACTGGAGAAACGGCACATGATTTCTAATTGTGTTATTCCTTACACCTGTATGAAAATCTACAATCAATCCAAATTAATAAAAAACTTAAAAAAACAAAAACAAGCAAGGCCAGTGAGATGGCGACTTACCACCAAGCCTGACAACCTGAGTTCAACCACTATGGTGGAAGGAGAGAACCAATTTCCTACTCCCACAGTTGTCCTCTGACCTCCATAAATGTACTGTGGCACTGCTATGTGTGTGTGTGTGTGTGTGTGTGTTTGTGTGTGTGTGTGTGTGTGTGTGTGTGTGTGTGTGTGTACACGCTCAATGTACGTGCATGTACATGCACACACACATTAAATATAACAAAAACTTCAATTACAAAATTGTTTTCTTTATATGTTTTTACTTTGTGTATGGTGTGTGCATGTGTGCAAGTGTCCTTCTCTCCTCTTCTGTCGTTCTCTGTGTTGTTCCTTTGAGACAGGGTCTCTCATTGAACCTTGACATCACTGTACTTTGGCTAGGCTGGTCAGTAAGCTTCAGTGTTCCTCCTATCTCGGACCCCAGTTCCCCAGCACTGCTGCTACAGGCTTGCATAGATACTTGTGGCTTTTATGTAGGTGCTGTGGGTGTGAACGCAGGTCCTTGTGCTTGTATAGCAAGAGCTTTTACCCCACCACTGGCCATCTGTCTTACAACTTTTACTCTTAGAGCATGGAAGTTAACAATCAAAACTCAAAAAATCCATGGGACTGTATATATATATATATATATATATATATATATATATATATATATATATATATATATATATGTGTGTGTGTGTGTGTGTGTGTGTACACCGTTCTTGTTCTTGTGCCAAGTGTTTATATATCAGTGGTTCTGTCTGTCTATAGAAAATATATCTGCTGGCAGCATCCACATCTGATAGCAATTGCCTTTCTACATCATGTGCTGTAGATATTGCAGATGCCCAATGATGTTTGTTATAGGAATTTTTGCCAGTAGCTTATTCTGTATTCTCTAAGTCATTTTGTCATTAATGTTGTTCTTGGTTTTGCAAGCTCCTTGGCAATAAAGTGACTTGCACTTGTTTTGCCAAGAGGTCTAATAACTTTGAATGATATCCTTCTAGCTTTAGTATCATTTCTGCCCAAGTCACAGTAGTCATCAGTTTCACATAGCCAAGAATTGTTTCATGCTTGTTCTCAAAAATTCAGTTGGTTTACTACAGTGGTAATTGTACTTTGGTTAATTATTATGTGAAAATCTTGATAAGCTCATGCTACAATTTGATGCAATTTATTACAAATGCCCAAATGCCATCCTAGAGAATAAACCATGTGTGTGATAAGACAAATAAAAACATCAGATATTTATCTTCTTATTTGCATTTTCACTGCATGCATGCATGATATTTTCACACACACACACACACACACACACACACACACACACGCACACGCACTCACGCCGCACGCACATACGCCTGCACACACACACATACACAAACACACAGGCTTATTGTCTCAGCGTATACCAATTCACTTTTTGTATTTTACCTAGAGACATGATCATTATTTATGCCAATGATATTTGCTGAGTTGTAGCATTTTAGTTTTCTTTGTTACTATTTTAAATTCAGTGAGCCACTTTTGAGTGGTTGACTAAGTAGGGGGAAATAATAGTACACAATACAAATACAAACAGTATGATAGTTACAACACACATGCAAACATAAGCATGAACACACAAATGACAGAAATATATCACCTGAGTGAATTGTACCCATTGTACCCTAATATAATATAATTTTTAAAGATGTTAAGTATGTAAGGCTATTGCTGTGAAAAAGTATAATTAGCTTTACATTACTTTCTTTCCCTTTTTCTTTTGGTGGTACTGAGGATTGAACTCAAGGCCTCATGAATGCTAGGCAAGTACTCTACCACTGAGCTACAAATAAATGGAAAGTATATGAATAAATGATCATGTTGATGCTTCTCTCCAACTTATTAAATTTCTTGATTGATCAGTGGTCTTCTATTATCCAGAATTAGTGTACTTCACTTCTGACACACATTACCTAAAGGGAAGGTATATGCTAAATATTGAATACATTTATTAATATACCAAGGTTTGATTCAATTTAAGGTAGTTGGATTTGATTGAACTTTATCACTGAATTTCTACTTTGAGTATGAAACTGTGACAAAACATTTGCCTTTTACCAATAAGGAAGAAGGTATGGTATCTTTCACAGTAGAGTCACAGCTGGGACAAACTTGTCTAGCTATGGAGTGCACTTTCCAGTCTCTTTTGTAGTCTGGTATGTCCTGGTGATGAATGGAATATGAGCAAGAATGTTGTGCTTATGCTCCTTCTTGATACATTCCTTTAAAATTTACATGCATGTTTCTTTATGCACAGCTGTTTTCTCTTTTTGCTATTTAGATACATGGATATGTCAATAGTATAGCTTCATCTAGGCAGATGAGACTTTTGCACTAGAAGAGAGAACAGAAATGACATGGAATGACTCCCAACTCACTAATTACTCTGTTCATGGAATAGGTCATTTGTATAATCTGGAGTCTCATGTGGAGAGAAATTTCATTGTTCCTTGACTCATTGTACTGTTGGATCTTTATATTACAGTGGTCAGCCCTTTAACTCTAAACAAAGGGAAAGTCTGTGTGTTTGAAAGGCCTCGTTGATAGGTTGTGAGAAAGAGTGGCTCTTGGTGGTGTGGGACAAGTGGGAAGGAAAAAGGAGACAGAAGTTAGTATAGCATGACTTGCTATGCTGGATTGGGTGTGATAAGTGAATACTATTTGATTTCTAAGGCTTATTTGCATAGCCAGGGCAGACAAGAAACAAAGAATAAGCTTGATCATGAGTCATGTAGAAATGTAGTTTCCTGTGAGAGAGAACCAACTGAGTGGGGAGTTGGTGGTACTCGGTCATCCAGTTTACAATTAGAAAGAAATACCATCAAGGGAGAGCTACATTCAACCTATGGCACCTCTGCATCATATGTTTCCGAGATCCTGGAGAGTGACAATTCTAAGGTCAATAATGTGTGAGTGGGACTCTTGTTACCTTTTCTACTTTACTCATGACTAGTGTTAAGAACTGTGGTGGAACTGAGGCTGTGGGTTAGGCTCTATTAGTGGCTTTAGCTATAAAGAGTTGGAACTAGAAGAAATCAGAGCGTAATCTCATTTGTTTTATAACTTGATCTTTTGCTGATGTAATGCCTCACCCATTGCTGAGGACCATTTGTGTAAATTAGAAAAGTGCTCCTTTTGAAACCATTCTTACACTAATTGGGAAACTTCCTTCATGCTAGCTTACGTAGTACCAGAAAATGCTTTGCAAATTTTTGGCAGAGAAAATCATCATTGTGGACCTCGGATCTTGCAATACTGACCTGCCAGGCACGATTGCCCACTGGTACAGTAGTGGTACGGAAGTTTGGGGGCAACTAACTGCTTTTTGATTGGATTTGAGTCCTACTTCACAGGAGGGAATTTCATGCCTGTACTGCAATGCTGGTCAAAATTTGCTGGAGAGGTTACAGATGTTTAGTAGTAGCACTTGCTGTTGTTATTTTGCCAAATAGTTATGTTGTCAAGCTATCTTCTAAATATGTTTGTTTATATACGTAGACCTGGCCTGCTTTCTCAACTGTTGTTAGAGAAACTTCTTTTTGCAATGGCAGTCAATGGAGAGATGTATAACTTATTAAAGTACTAAAAAAAAGAAACTGAGTACTCATTCCTAAATGGGACATCTATATTAACATCCTCCCCAAGGCTGAGAGATTATTGCAGAAGAGGATGTAGAAGGAATATAAGAGTGTAAAATCTGTCTTCTGCACATGACACAAGGGTATAACACTCATGAACTCATGAGTAGCTGTACAAGACCTGTACAAGATTAAGCCACTCAAATCCTGGCAGAGATGGGATAGATAATCTTCAGCCTCCACCCCTTCCTTATTGAAGAACTACCTCTGCTATTGGCAGAGGATAGTTGCTGTGGGAGGGAGAAATATTCTTTTTTGAGGATGTGGCTACTGGTAGGTTTCCCATGTTCCAGTGGATGACCCCACACCCAAGCATACTAACTGGACTTAATGGATTTTAAAAAAAGACAAAGTTTGGATGGAGGACTGTTGGTGGGATATAGGAAGAGTTGGAGGGAGAAATGGAGGTGTAGATATGATCATACTTCATCATATACATATATGTGATTCTCAAAAATAAATAGAAAAATTTAAAGAAGTGCTCCTTTTTTTCTGAACCCATGGCTTGGTGAACACACATGCAACTAATTAGGAAAGGAAACATGACTTGGTGAGTGTCATGTAGAGTAGATTCAGCTATCATTCACCATCCTCACTGGACATCTTTATGCAGTGATCAGTATGCACAATTTTCCATGATAGCCCTGTAGACTACCAGAGGTACAGTGAAAGTGAATGTGATGTTGGGGAATGATGAGA